>NC_138318.1:21900000-22500000 GCF_965601325.2 Salmo salar | reverse complement strand
TGTACAATGCATGACTCCATGCTCAAACTGCAAACATAACTCCTTTTTTGTCTGTTATCTTTTAAACTCAAATAGTTTAATATATTTTGGCGTACATGCCCCAGCTATCTCAATCTTCAGCCAGGATTCAATCCACGTGCAATGCAGGATCGACAAGGCAATTTCCCTGACGTTCTCAGAGATTGCATTCACTGTAAACCCTGCGGATGTCAGCTCAAGTGTAAATTACCTTTAAGTGTAATTTTAACTGACTTGTCCTGAAAGACCAATGCAGATCCAAACGCGACTTCTGCATTAGAGAGAGAGAGAGAGCAAGAGAGAGAGAAATGGTATCATTTATGCTGCCGTTCTTTGCTGTTCACGAGAGTGGTGCGTGTAGTTTATTGTTGTGGTTGGCCAATCATAAGTCATCAAAACAGCAATAGGCTACAGTCATAGAGCCTCCGTTTGGGGCAAAAGTTAGGAGATATCTACTCAATGGAAGATGAAATGAAAATGATGTAATTAAAAGTTAAAGGAGCTACAACGACCAAAAGCCAACAGGTAGGCTTTATATTCTGAACTGAGTTGTAGTTTGTAACTGTGTAGTACGAGAAAGTGTGTGCAGCCTCAATTAGCCTAGTTAGCTAGCTATCTTCTTTTATTTCATAGTATCCAATTGGTAGTTACAGTCTTGTCCCATCGCTGCAACTCCCGTACGGACTCGGGAGAGGCGAAGGTCGAGAGCCGTGCATCCTCCAAAACACAACCCAGCCAAGCCGCACTGCTTCTTGCCACAATGCCACTTAACCCGGAAGCCAGCCGCACTGCTTCTTACCACAATGCCGCTTAACCCGGAAGCCAGCCGCACCAATGTGTCAGAGGAAACACCGTAACCTGGCAACCGTGTCAGCATGCATTGCGCCCGGCCTGCCACAGGAGTTGCTAGTGCGCAATGGGACAAGAACATCCCTGCCGGCCAAACCCTCCCCTAATCAATTGTGCGCCGCCCCATGGGTCTCCCGGTCGCGGCCCGGCTGCAACAGAGCTTGGACTCGAACCAGGATCTCTAGTGGCACAGCTAGCACTGCGATGCAATGCCATAGACCACTGCGCCACTCGGGAGGCCCTTAGCTAGCTATCTTAACTACCTTTGCCCAGGTTGATGCAGTCAAGACAGGTACTAAGTAATCATATTGGATGATAAGTAACGCTATAGTATGGCAGCTATTAGTCTACTATAGTGGAAGTTGGCTTGCTTGGTCGCCGTCTCTCATCTCTCCCTCCCTCCTCCCTGTTCCTGTGTCACTCGCTCACACTCACAGTAGCCAACTCACACAGCACGGCCCCTGCTAGAGCATCACCTCTCTCTATCTCCTCTCCCTCGCGCTGTATCAGCTCTGGTTAATAAAGTAGCTTACAAAATGAAGTTTCTGCTGTTTCCCTCACTCGGCTCAGGTCTGGATCCGGCCAGGTCTATACGGAACTGGTCTAGTTGACCTCGGGTCCATTTGGGACAGGTCTCTATATTTAAAAAAAATATTGATGCATATCGGGTCCGGATAAAGCCCCATGTCCATTTCGGAACGGATCCTACTTTTTGGACCCGGGAAAGCCTCTAGTATGTTAGTGCATTCGTGCGTTAGTCAAATGACATATTTCAGACAGAACTGGATTTTGACTAAATGTGGGTAAATGATGCGTCTTGCATTAGAGATCTGGCATTTATAAAATTACACTGATTGGCCAAATGGTGGCACGATAACAAGAGATTGAAAATTCTTGCTTTGAAAGGTCATGCTCCTTACCCCGTTTGACTTAAAGTCATGAAATTTGGTACATAGGTCCTTCTCCTCATAAGGAACACATTTGCCTCAGGGACCCATATGGTCGACCATGATGCATTTTTTTTAAAAACACTTAAAGTGCTGCTCTTCTGGCACCGAATTACCAGTCTGCACAAAACTTGATATATGGCATCTATGGACAAAGGTATCTCAACACATTTTTTCCAAGACTAGTATCTTAAACAACATGGCCGCTATGGATCAATAAACATTCAGTGGGTGTGGTCTGGTACATAAATGGATATAAATCAGTCAAGGATATCGGTATTGTAACAACATTTGGTACACATGTTATAAACACTGTCAATATTCATCATATGCAAGAAAATTAATATCGATCTCACGGTGTCTTAAATAGGCTACCTATAATGTGAAAGGTGTGAAAATGTATTTTTGGAACACTTCACGTGACATTTCACATGTAAACACATGTTTTTGAAACTCTTCACATGTGCAAAAGTGTTCTTGAAATGTTTCCCATCTGGGATATGAACTCTGGATTAAAGGTAAACTGATCTTTCTGCTGCGCCACAAAGTCTGCTGCAGGCACCTGAACATTCATTACCTATAATACATACTGTATCTGTACTTAGCATCTGCAGTGGTATCAGTTATTCTGACTCTTCTCTCATCATTCATTTAATTTATTTCATCTGTATGTTTGTAATATCCATTCCTTATAAATCCATTGCAATATTTTGTAATCCTGTTCTGGTAGGCATGACTTGACTGAGAAACTGAGACACAGCGGTAAGACGTTGCCATGAATGGCAGAGTGAACCAAAGATATTTCTGTGTCTACCTTTAAATGGTTTTCCCATAGACGAGTTGCTGTGCAGATTATTTGTTTTCTAAAAAGCACACCCTAATTTGGTCTCTTAATTTTTCTTTTTGTATGTTGTCTTTCCAGATACACTAAAATGAAGACCGCCACAAATATCTACATCTTCAACCTGGCCTTGGCTGATGCACTAGCCACCAGTACGCTGCCCTTCCAGAGTGTCAACTTCCTGATGGGGACCTGGCCGTTTGGAGACGTACTGTGCAAGATAGTGATATCCATCGACTACTACAACATGTTCACCAGTATCTTCACCTTGACTACAATGAGTATTGACCGTTACATTGCAGTGTGCCACCCTGTCAAGGCCTTAGACTTCCGCACGCCCCGTAACGCGAAGATTGTCAACGTGTGCAACTGGATCCTGTCCTCTGCCATCGGTCTGCCTGTCATGTTCACCGCCTTAACTACTGTAACCGATAATGGCAAGTACGACAGTACGTTTCCCCATGCTGTTTTTCTTTTATCCTCAATTATAGATATCCTATCCGTAATGTTTTGAGCATACCACAGCAGCAAGAGTAACAGTTGTGTTTGATAGTTATTTCTGTGAAGTGAACGGGAAAGCCAACGGGATTTAAGCACTTTGCTGTTCTACGCATGGTCTGGGTCTGTCATAGAGAGAAATAGAGTGCCACGTTAGCTATGAAGCATGTTTTTATTATCATATAATAAGAACACTTTCAGATCCTTTATTTAGGTTTACATGTGACACAAACTCATTAAATTATGTTTTGCAAGCTTTCATCCCTAATTGGCCTTAATGTAGGCCTCCAAATCTATTCATCAATATTATGCTTTAAAGATGGCATATATGACCATAGACTAGCAGCTACCACCATGTATAATCTTCAGAAGGTTTGTGCATAATTGCAGTAGTAGTAGTAGGATAGAAACTTGTCACCAAAATTGGTGATGCGTGATTCCTGAATTAGGTTTTCAAGTGCCTGTCAAAATCATCTTAGCTCTTGTTATTGGTTAGAGGAGAATAGATGGTGTTATTTGCAGTCTCATGATGAAAATATATCTGATGTCAGCCTGAGGAATACAAGCAGTCAGCACAAGCTTGTTTATCAAACGAAAACATAACTGACTTTTATGGTTATCATTTTGAGCAATGCTTTGGGGCCTATATACTGTAGTTTTATCTACCTGTAAAAAATACTGCTGTGAAGCGTTTGATTTCCTCATATGCTACATTCGTTCAACTCTGTCTTGTACTCAATTTTCACATTTTCAGGAATCATCGACTGCACTTTGATCTTCCCCCACCCATCCTGGTACTGGGAGAATCTTCTGAAGATCTGCGTCTTCATCTTTGCCTTCATCATCCCCGTCCTCATCATCACCGTGTGCTATGGGCTAATGATCTTGCGCCTGAAGAGCGTGCGCATGTTGTCCGGCTCCAAGGAGAAGGACCGCAACCTGCGCCGCATCACCCGTATGGTCCTGGTGGTGGTGGCCGTCTTCATCATCTGCTGGACGCCCATCCACATCTACGTCATCATCAAAGCCCTTATCAATATCCCCAACTCCCTGCTGCAGTCCGTCACCTGGCACTTCTGCATCGCACTGGGCTACACCAACAGCTGCCTGAATCCGGTCCTCTACGCCTTCCTGGATGAGAACTTCAAACGCTGCTTCCGCGAGTTCTGCATCCCCTTGAGTCCTTCGATGCTGGAGCTGCAGAATTCTTCTCGTAACCGCCACCACCACCAGCACCAGCGCGAGCAGCACTCCAGCGCCAACACGGTGGAGAGGTCCAATCAACAGGTATGACTAGGTATGGAGATGTTGTCGTTAGACTCGCGCTGCCAGCCCAACGACGACATGAGCTCGGAAGTCACCCAGGTAACCACGGTGCTCTGACACAAAGCTCTGACACATAATGCGCCACGATGCTGAAATGCAACGTGGCATGAGCATCAATGTTACTGTCGCCTCTTTCTGGCAAGGCTGACAAATATTTGAATGTAGAATAGCGCTCAGTGTAAGGCTTTCTGTCAGGTAGCATTATTAAAATGTTGAACTTTGGGCTGAACACTGAAATGAACCAACATCAGCTGTTATGTACACAGTAGGCTATCCTTTTAGACTGGCATACTGAACATACTGAAAATTATAAATTGGCCATGTTTTGAAGTTGTACATTGTTTGTTTACAATTACATTATTGTTTGCTTCAAGAGTCAATGGCTATATATCATTAATTTAAAAGTCAGAAAATGGATGTAGCCTACCAATCACAGACTGCAGCTTTAAAGCTGTGTATAGCTGCTTTTATATACTATATGATCTGTGCTAAATTGTTATGTATTGTATGTGTATGTGAATTGCCTTTAATGTAGCCCTGCAAAATATCCAAACTGAAAGTGATTTAAAAACAAATATGATGACATTTAGTTATTATCAGATATTGTATTGAATAAAGTTTGTCATTTTTAACAGGGCTTGGGCACAACTTGCTCACCTGCAAAATGTTCCATCAACATGATAATGCAGCTTTATCAACGTCAAGTAACTGAAATATTTATTGATATTTAAAACGGATATATTACAGTGCTTGCAAGTTTACGGAGATAAAGTACATTGGGTTGTGGCAGACCTGGGTTCAAATACATGCTTAATTAAAGACATGCTCCGGAACTTTGGTGACTAAGTATTTTTTAAACCTCTCACTTTGGGCTGGATTTGCAAATGTGTAGTTCATAAATGCATAATCCATAATCTATGAGCAGAAGTACTGTTTTACGTAAATTAGCCACGAAATCCTTAGTTTGAAAGGGGCTATTTTCTGGAAGCTGTGCTGCGCCTTGTTCCCTACATTTTCCCCTGCGTGGTCCAGCCCCCTAGCATTTCAAGTATCAGCCAATGAGCTTCAACCCCTCACCATATGAGTGACAGCTAGCAAGATGCACGTGATTCATCCACAGCAGAGCAGAGGGAAACAACAATGACGTGGTGCACATATTTGCACGTTGTGACATAGTACGAAATTTTCGGAAAACAGTTTTGGCTCGTGAGCGCTACTTTCAGAAGTACTGGCTAAAAAGTATAGAAAAGTACTGGAGAATCTCTTTAAGTATTTGCATTTTAAATACTTACAGTACACTGAACAAAAATATAAACGCAACACATAAAGTGGTGATCCCAGAAATGTTCCATATGCACAAAAAACGTATTTCTTTCAAATGTTGCGCAAAATGTGTTTACATCCCTGTTAGTGAGCATTTTTCCTTTGCCAAGATGATCCATCCACCTGACAAGTGTGGCATATCGAGAAGCTAAACAGCATGATCAATACACAGGTGCACCTTGTGTTGGGAAAAATAAAAGACCACTCTAACATATGCAATTATGTCAAACACCACAATGCCACAGATGTCTCAAGTTGAGGGAGCGTGCAATTGGCATGCTGCCTGCAGGAATGTCCACCAAAGCTGTTGCCAGAGAATTAAATATTAATTTATTTACCATAAGCCGCCTCCAACGTCGTCTTAGAGAATTTGGCAGTAGGTCCAAACGGCCTGAGAACCGCAGACCACATGTATGGTGTCGTGTGGGCGAGCAGTTTGCTGATGTCAACGTTGTGAAAAAAGTGCCCCATGGTGGCAGTGAGGTTATGGTATGGGCAGGCATAAGCTACGGACAACTAACACAATTACATTTTATTGATGGAAATTGCAAAGAGATACCGTGACGAGATCATGAGGCCCATTGTCGTGCCATTCATCCGCCGCCATCACCTCATGTTTCAGCATGATAATGCACAGCCCCATATCGCAAGGATCTATACACAATACCCGGAAGCTGAAAATGTCCCAGTTCTTCCATGGCCTGCATACTCACCAGTCATGTCACCCATTGAGCATGTTTGGGATGTTCTGGATCAACTTGTACGACAGGGTGTTCCAGTTCACTCCAATATCCAGAAACTTCGCACAGCCATTGAAACACAAGCATTTCACTACACCCACAATAGCATCTGCTAAACATGTGTATGTGACCAATACAATTTGATTTGATTTAAAGAGGAGTGGGACAACATTCCACAGGCCACAACCAACAGCCTGATCAAGTCTATGCGAAGGAGATATGTCACGCTGCATGAGGCAAATCGTGGTCACAACAGATACTGACTAGTTTTCTGATCCATGCCCCTACCTTTTTTTTTAAGGTAACTGTGACCAACAGATGCATATTTGTATTCCCAGTCATGTGAAATCCATAGATTATATCCTAATTAATTTAAATTTCCTGATTTCGTTATATGAACTGTAACTCAGTCAAATCTTTAAAATTGTTGCATGTTGCGTTTATATTTTTGTACAGTATATTTTCGGTATATTTCAGTATTTTTAAATAATGGGACCGAATCAACTACTTCTATTTGAAAAAACAATAAATATTTACTTTGAAATGTATGTGAAAGTAATTGAAATCCCTTAAATAGCATTTGGACCCAGGTTGGAACTTGCTTGTACTTGCTTGATATATTTATATATTATTAAAATATATATATGTCAGTCCGTTCAATGATTTTAGAAAGTATGTGTAGATAGGGATGCCGTCAGGCTTTGTCAGCTGTATATTATGGTATTATTTTCAAGTTGTATATGATGGTATCATTATGCCTGTGTATCTTTTCAGGGATAAGACAATATACTGTACCATAGACTAACATGTACATGTGACTTTGTATTTACAAAATCCCTGATTTGTCTTAAAACGGTGGATGCTTTTAATGTTACCATGGTGAACATTGTACCTTCTAAATGATTGTTGTAAATTTGAAACTGCGTATGTGATTTTCACTCAAATATCTAAAATGATAAATATGCATGATACTACATTTTACATAAAGTTGTTAATCAGCAAATGTTGTTTTTCTAAATATACTTCAATTCTGAATTTTGAATGTTTTTGTAAGTAGTCAAATAAACCATTATCTATCAAACACTGTAATGAATATTACCTTTACCACAATATTGAATCTATGTGTAGCCTATTTGTTGCTACCATTTTATCCAACAAATGTTCAATAGACCTCCACACTTTCTCTCTCTGTAATGTAGCAAAAAAGGTTTTGGTTGAGATGCACTGCATCAAGCACTTTTGATTTCATGACTGACAAATCAGTTTTCCTCATCCGATCCACTTGTCATGTCAAAGTTATACAACCATTTGACATTGTGACTTGGTATCACATTCGGTATCAACAGGCCAATGTGTCATGCATGTTTTATGTGTAAAGGCCACAATTTGAGACAGCGTTTTATAAGGTAAGAATTATTGATTCAGAGTATAGCATTGTGTGTGATGTCAGTCTCTCCTCTTCTCTTCCATTACAGGAGAGCTAGCCTGGGAACAAAATGAACCCCGGAAAGCAGCAGCTGTTTTCAGTTATTGCCAGGCTGTTTATTACCCGACATGGGACCACCGGCTGTAGAGGGGCTATAATTTGATTCTGTAATACTTTGAAATCAAATATTTCATGCCCATTGTACACTGTTCTCTGCAGTGTTACCTAAGGGAAATTACATTTGAGTCAGCTTTTGTGTTTGGATTAGGAAAAGATATAGATCCATCGTTAAAGTAAAATCAATGCATTTCTTTACAGTCATTTACAGTGCTAATTCATTTGCCATGCATTCCTCAGACTTTTCTAATGGCCATAAAAAGTTAGCAAATGAAAAATGAAATCTGATATTCTGAATAATGCATGGTTATGACTATTTATGAGAGGTATATGTATTCACAATTTACAATTTACAAATACACCACCATGGCAGTTTACCAATACATTATTACACAGGAGTGTAATGCCATCAGACTAGAGAAAGTGACTGAATTAGGCCTAAATATTGGATTGTATTAGTTGTCACTTGTCAGTCTGAATAGCCTTGTCGAGTTGAATGATAATAAAGGTTGTTACGCTTGCCCTGTCATTAATACGACATGGTCTGCTGCAGACCTTATCCCAGAGTACCAACTCTGTCAAGTTTTAACAGAATCAAAGAGGTGGGCTCCTATTTCATTAGGATGCCAATGCCTGTGTGACGGGGAGAGGAGAGACTCTGTGGAGTTGGGAGCTGTGTGGTAGGTGATATGAGTGATCAATTCAGTTGACTATCAAGCTGTTGTAGTGGCTCAAAGAAAAGAGAAGAAATTAAAAATGGTTGCAAGTGATTGAAATGGGATTTTCTCAGCCTTTATGAATTAAGTGTTTATTCCAAAGATTTGCGTAATGTAATCCCTTTGGTTCCTCAAAGAATGTGTCAGGCAACAGGCTTCAGTTTGTTTTGTCTGTCCATTGATGTCTGGAAGTAACCATCCAGGATTTGGCTTGCATCAACCTATTCTGTTCTTTGTTGGATTTCATTCATGGCAAACCTCATGCCAATTAGTATAGCCACCTGGCTTGTTATAAAGCTGAAGGATACTGATTGAGAAATGTAACAACTTCCAAATTCGATGGATCTATGGATGCATTGACTGACAGTCCATGACATCAATTTGATAGTTACAAACTTTTAAAGCTGAATTCTAAATAAATCCCCAAAAGACAACAAACTGTGGAGAAAAGCAGCTTTATATTTTGTGTTATGGGGTAAGACAAATGTTGTAAGGCATTTTTTTGTTAAATTCTTCAAGGATCAATGGGTACAGTACGACTAGTCTAATTCTAATGACCATTGAACAGCAGTATTGCAGATTGTACCTTTAAAGAAGCCAAGGGGCAACGTGCCAGCTGACTGAAGAAACCATCTTGTTTGACCAACATTGCTCAATCACTCTGAGAAAAGGTAGGTAAAAGTTCCGGCATTATTTCTAGGTTGAAAATAACAAGGTCCTGGATGGAATTCTGTGCTAGATCCCTGCCTTATCTTCATTTTATTGGTCACGTACACATATTTTACAGATGTTATCGCGTGTGTAGCAAAATGCTTATGTTCCTAGCCCCAACAGTGCAGTAATGCCTAACAATTTGAAACAATACACGCACATACCCCCCCACACAATTTTATTTTTTTAAATATAGAAATATTAGAACGAGTGATGTCAGAGTCAGGAATATAAATGTATATGTATATCATGGTTTGTATAGACATTATATGAATAGAAAAAGTGTGTACCGCAGTAGTTATATAGGATGAGTGTCATATTCTTCGTCTTCAGATGAGGAGTAAGAAATATCAGACCAATACGCAGCGTGGTAAGTGTCCATACTTATATTTTTATTTAACCGTGAACACTAAACAAAACCACAAACGACAGTCCTGTAAGGTATTACGACTATACAAAGAAACAACCACCCACAAACACAAGAGAAATTAACCCCACTTAAATTTGGCCTCCAATTAGAAGCAACAACAACCAGCTGCTTCTAATTGGAGGTCGTTCCCAAAACTAACATAGAAATAGACAAACTAGAAAACCCACATAGAAATAGAAAACATAGAACATAAACCAAAAACCCTGAAACACATAAAACAAACACACCCCTGCCACGTCCTGACCAACTACAAAAAACAAAATGACCCCTTTACTGGTCAGGACGTGACAATGAGCTTTGACTGGAATACAGTATATTCATATGAGATGGGTAAAACAGTTAAATGACATCAAATAACAAACATTTATTCCTGGGGGGGGGAAAAAAACTGTCCAGACATGTACCTATCTCATTATACAGTACATTGTCTTGATATCAAAGAAGCAAACATTTCTTCCTGTGAAAAAACACTCAGTCTATGCACTCACTTCTCACTCCATCCTTTTAGAAGATAATGGTACCTTAACAAATTTCACACTTTGAGAAATGGCTACCTAACCACACAATCTCATTGAGGGGAAAATTGCATTTCGCTGCTGAAATGGAGGACCTGCTGAATAAGGAGTAAGTCACAGGCAGCAGTATGTCATAGCAGGGTACTGCAATAATATCCCTCTTACTGGCCCCATGCCTGCCGGCTGAAGAAACCACCTTGTTTTAGGAACATCGCTCAACCACTGCAGCAGTGCAGACACGACATGATAGCACATTCATAATTCATGGTCATATGTTTTTATTGTTTTACCTATGGCAGTGGGTGGCAATAATTACTATTTTTTTTTAATGGTAAGAGATCAAGCCTTTTCTCTGTCTGATGAAGCAGCAGTTTTAGGAGGCTTGGTGGTGGTTTTGGGACACACAACACTCGCATGCACACACACTTAGTCCAGAGATACTTGTGTTACGGAGTAGCTTGGAAGAACGGCACTATGTTAGAAATGCACTATATTAAGCATTCTAGTTGTTGCCAAGGAACCTGTTTGCCTCTGACAAAGACCACATGACTGTTTCTTGCCAACTGCATCAATTTCTATCAATTAAGTATACATAATTTAGTCTTTATTGCAAGCATAGAATACATTTGCATAAAACAAAGCTATAAAACTGTGAAATATGTTAAGAATATTTTATTCTGACAACCAGGGTAGGCTAATATTGACCCAAATGGCTTGGAATCACTTCTTGGAAGTGTGTGAGCATACTGTATATGAATACAAGTTGTCAGGTTTCTCCAAATATCAACACAAGCATCCTTTGCTTCCATGTGCCCTTGGAGACGAAGAAACTCTTAGTCTGTGCAAATACTACAGAGTGAAATGTAATGGGGCGGGAGTTCTGACATTATTTGTCTTGCTCTCAGCTTCATATATTTAATTACTATGGCAACACAGCCCCATCACAATACTGCACACTGTGAAAATCCGAAAAACATGAGCACTTACCCAAAAAACACATTGAAAAAGCAACACAGGCCCCTTTCTCTCATTGTAATTGGAAAGTCTATTTTCAGATAAGCATTAATGGCTTTCAATAGATTCATGTCATGTTTATATACAGTGCATTCGAAAAGTATTCAGACCCCTTGACTTTTTCCACATTTTGCTACATTACAGCCTTATTCTAAAATTGATTAAATTGTATTTTCCCCTCATCAATCTACACACAATACCCCATAATGACAAAGCATAAACAGGTTTTTAGAAATGTTTGCTGATTTAAAATAAAACAAAAACTGAAATACAACATTTACATACGTTTTCAGACCCTTTACTCAGTACTTTGTTGAAGCACCTTTGGTAGTGACTACAGCCTCGAGTCTTCTTGGGTATGACGCTACAAGCTTGGCACACCTGTATTTGGGGAGTTGCTCCCATTCTTCTCAAAGAAAAACCCTTGAATGAGTAGGTGTGTCCAAACTTTTGACTGGTACTGTATATATATATATATATACACACACACACACACACACACACTAGCGGTCAAAAGTTTTAGAACACCTACTCATTCAAGGGTTTTTCTTTATTTTCTATATTGTAGAATAACAGTGAAGACATCAAAACTATGAAATAACACATATGGAATCATGTCGTAACCAAAGAAGTGTTAAGGATCCGCCCCTTTTTTTCAAATTTTCACCTAAAATGACATATCCAAATCTAACTGCCTGTAACTCAGGCCCTGAAGTAAGGATATGCATATTCTTGGTACCATTTGAACGGAAACACTTTGAAGTTTGTGGAAATGCGAAAGGATTGTAGGAGAATAACACAATAGATATGGTAAAAGATAATATAAAGAAACGGTTATTTTGTATATTTTTTTACCGTCATCTTTGAAATGCAAGAGAAAGACCATAATGTATTATTCCAGCCCCGCTGCAATGTAGATTTTGGCCACTAGATGGCAACAGTGTATGTGCAAAGTTTTAGACTGATCCAATTAACCATTTCATTTCTGTTCAAAATGTTGTATCAAGACTGCCCAAATGTGCTTCATTTGTTTATAACTTTTCATGTTCAAAACTGTGCACTCTCCTCAAACAATAGCATGGTATTATTTCACTAATAGTTACTGTAAATTGGACAATGCAGTTAGATTAGCAAGAATTGAAGATTTCTGCCAATATCATCTACGTCAATGTGCTGGGAAATGTTCTTGTTACTTACCTCATGCTAATCGCATTAGCCTACGTTAGCTCAACCATCCCGTGGAAGGGACCTCGATCCTGAAGAAGTTTTAAACAAACAAAAATATATTTTATATTTGAAATTCTTCAAATAGCCGCTCTGCTTTGATAACAGCTTTGCACACTCTTGGCATTCTCTCAACCAGCTTCACCTGGAATGCTTTTCCAACAGTCTTGAAGGAGATCCTACATATGCTGAGCACTTGTTGGCTGCTTTTCCTTCACTCTGCGGTCCGACTCATCCCAAACCTGTTACGCGGAGCGAACACAGAGGAACCCAAGAGCGGACTCAGATGCAGAAGCAGGGATGAATGAACTAGAATGTTTATTGTACACAGAGAGATATGGAGTGCAGAACCGGGGTAGCTCAGATGAGTTGCAGAAAAACCCGAAGTGTAGAGTGAAGTTGTAGATGACCGAGTTGAACAGGGTAAACAGGTCTTGAGGGGAATCCAAGGTGGTGGTGGTGAGTGAAGTCCAGAGCCAGGCGGTTGGTGGTGAGATGTGGTACAGGCGACAGGAGCCAGAGACAGAGCCGTACTGCAACAAGAGGACAAAACAGTGTAAGGCAGGGAAACAAGCACAGAAGGGCAACAGGATCTTGAGCACTGACAAAAGGCTAGGAAAACAACTGACTGAGCAGAGATTACGATCTGGCAGTGTGGAGGTGGCAGGAATGAGTATATGTAGAGGTCTTGATTTATGGCACGATTTGCAGCTGGTAGGGATCTGCTCTGACTCCAGCACACCTGTCTCCAACCACACAATCACACCAAGAGAGAGAGAGAGAGAGAGAGAGAGAGAGAGAGAGAGAGAGAGTGTATACAGGGGGAGAACTGCAGGTTAGGACGACACCGGATGGACACCAGAGGGCGTAGTGGGAGCAGATGTGACAAAACCATCTCAATTTGGTTGAGGTCGGGGGACTGTGGAGGCCAGGTCATCTGATGCAGCACTCCATCACTCTCCTTCTTGGTAAAATTGCCCTTACACAGCCTGGAGGTTGTTGAGTCATTGTCCTGTTGAAAACAAATGATAGTCCCACTAAGCCCAACCAGATGGGATGGCGTATCGCTGCAGAATGCTGTGGTAGCCATGCTGGTTAAGTGTGCCTTTAATTCTAAATAAACCACTGACAGTGTCACCAGTAAAGCATGCCCACACCTCCTCCATGTTTCACGGTGGGAACCACACATGCGGAGATCATCCGTTCACCTACTCTGCGTCTCACAAAGACACTGCAGTTGGAACCAAAAATCTCAAATTTGGACTCATCGGACCAAAGGACAGATTTCCACTGGTCTAATGTCCATTGCTCATTTTTCTTGGCTCAAGCAAGTCTCTTCTTACTATTGGTGTCCTTTAGTAGTGGTTTCTTTGCAGCAATTCGACCATGGAGGCCTGATTCACGTAGTCTCCTCTGAGCAGTTCATCTTGAGATGTGTCTGTTACTTGAACTCTGTGATGCATTTATTTGGGCTGTAATCTGAGGCTGGTAACTCTATGAATTTATCCTCTGCAGCAGAGGTAACTCTGGGTCTCCTCTCCTGTGGCGGTCCTCATGAGAGCCAGTTTCATCATAGTGGTTGTTGGTTTTTGCGACTGACCTTCATCTCTTAAAGAAATGATGCACTGTCATTTCTCTCTGTTCTTTCCATAATATGGACTTGGTATTTTACCAAATAGGGCTATCTTCTGTACCACAACTGATTGGCTGACACGCATTAAGAAGGAAAGAAATTCCACAAATTAACTTTTAACAAGGCACACCTGTACATTGAAATGCATTCCAGGTAACTACCTCATAAAGTTGGTTGAGAGAATGTCAAGAGTGTGCAAAGCTGTCATCAAGGCAAAGGGTGGCCTATATATTTTGATTTGTTTAACACCTTTTTGGTTACTACATGATTCCATATGTGTTATTTCATAGTTTTGATGTCTTCATTATTATTCTACAATGTAGAAAATATTAAGAATATAGAAAAACCCTGGAATGAGTAGGTGTTTCCAAACTTTTGACTGGTACTGTACGTACGGTCACTGTGGGGACGACGTCGTCGATGCACTTATTGATCAAGCCGGTGACTGAGGTGGTATACGGAGCTGTGAGGGGAACGGCACCTCCGTACCTTCAGGCTCTGATCAGGCCCTACACCCAAACAAGGGCACTGCGTTCATCCACCTCTGGCCTGCTCGCCTCCCTACCTCTGAGGAAGCACAGTTCCCGCTCAGCCCAGTCAAAACTGTTCGCTGCTCTGGCACCCCAATGGTGGAACAAGCTCCCTCACGACGCCAGGACAGCGGAGTCAATCACCACCTTCCGGAGACACCTGAAACCCCACCTCTTTAAGGAATACCTGGGATAGGATAAAGTAATCCTTCTAACCCCCCCCCCCCCCCCTTAAAAGATTTAGATGCACTATTGTAAAGTGGTTGTTCCACTGGATATCATAAGGTGAATGCACCAATTTGTATGTCGCTCTGGATAAGAGCGTCTGCTAAATGACTTAAATGTAAATGTAATGTATACTCCTCAATGCCATTGGATGAATCCCGGAACATATTCCAGTCTGTGCTAGCAAAACAGTCCTGTTGCATAGAATCCAATTAATCTGACCCCTTCCGTATTGAGCGAGTCACCGGTACTTCCTGCTTTAGTTTTTACTTGTATGCAGGAATCAGGAGGATAGAATTATGGTCAGATTTGCCAAATGGAGGGCGAGGGAGAGATTTGTATACGTCTCTGTGTGTGGAGTAAAGGTGGTCTAGAGTTTTTTTCCCCTCTGGTTGCACATGTGAAATTCTGGTAGAAATCTGGTAAAATTGATTTAAGTTTGCCTGCATTAAAGTCCCTGGCCACTAGTAGCGCCGCTTCTGGATGAGCATTTTCTTGTGTGCGTTCTTAGTGCCAGCGTCAGTTTGTGGTGGTAAATAGACGGCTATGAAAATTATAGAGGAAAACTCTCTGCGTAGATAGTGTGGTCTACAGCTTATCATGAGGTACTCATGAGCAATACCTTGAGTCTACCTTAATATTAAACATCGCGCACAAGCTGTTAGTGACAAATAGACACATACCCCCACCCCTCGTCTTACCGGACGTAGCTTTTCTGTCCTGCTGATGCATGGAAAACCCAGCCAACTGTATATTATCCGTGTCGTCGTTTAGCCAACATAAGATATTACATTTTTTAATGTCCTGTTGGTAGGATAGTCTCGTTTGGAGCTCATCCAGTTTATTCTCCAGTGATTGCACATTGCCCAATAGAACAGATGGTAGAGGCGGGTTACTCACTCGCAGACAAATTCTCACAAGGCACCCTGATCTGCGCCCCCTGTATTTCCTTCTTTTCTTCATGCGAATGACGGGGATTTGGGCCTTGTCCAGGAGCAGTATTATGTCCTTCACATCAGACTCATTAAAAAAAATATTTGTCCAGTTCAAGGTGAGTAATCACTGTTCTGATATCCAGAAGCTCTTTTTGGACATAAAAGACAGTGGCATCAACCCTATGTACAAAATAAGTTACAAACAATGCGAAAAAAAACTAAATAGCCCAATTGGTTAGGAGCTCGTAAAATGGCAGCCACCTCTCCGGTGTCATTTAAGTAACCTGTCTTATGTAACCATACCAAATGTAACATAACATACTAATTTGAGTGTCCCGGATTTACGCTTACTATGTTATGTCTAGTCTATGAGACAAGGCTGGTTTCATCCAGGACCCATAACTCGTGCATAAGGGTACTTAGTGTGAGACAAAAACGCTTTCAAACTCACACCGTGCAGCCTGCAAGGTGAGAAAATCATTCCTGTCTTGAGCGCCTCAGCCGGACAGCTTCAGTGGACATGCAACAGGTGATTTCTCAAATGTACCCATGATGAACAATAGTGTTTTTTGTCGGAATCTCAGCGATAACCCGGCCAAATACTCGACACCAGTGATCATCACGATTATACTCATGACTCTTCACTCTATCGTGTGTGTGCTTGGTCTGGTGGGGAATGTGCTTGCCATGTGTGTCATTATCAGGTAAGATAATGTTACAGGGTTTGTTTTTCAATTTATATTTCGAGGTTGGACGTTAGCACGTTAGCATGTGGGGCACACGGATTGGTGTCACCTCATTAATCAGTATGTGTTGGTTTGTCATCTCGTCCAGTTCTCTTGAGAGATGGGGAGGGTTAACACCTTTAGTTGGCGCTCCCTATTGGATTTAAAAAAAAATAATCCTTTATCTGATCTTCAATGTTTTTGTTTTGTTCCACTTTAAGAGTGGCTGGCCCATTGCTCCAATTCTCTTGAGAGATGGGGAGGGTTAACACCTTTGGCGCTCCCTATTGGATTTCTAAAAAAAATGATCCTTTATCTGATCTTCACAGTTTTTGTTTTGTTCCACTTTTTGGTTTGCTTCCTGTTTTGTGTGGGTTTTTCTGTTTGCCTCTTCTTGGGCAAATTTAGTGGGTGCTCATGGTGGGTGTCTTTTAGTTCCCAGTTGTGGTTGCTGGTCAACTTTCAGTGGACACCCCATGAGTGTCTTTCAGAACACCTCCTAAAACCCCTTCTGTTTGAGTGACAATTTCTGGTTCTCTTGCTGGGGAATGTAACAAAATGGGGGGCTCGTCCGGAATCTTGTTTCCTATGAGTATGATAGTCGCTCTAGTCACCGACTCTGAAGCTGCTGTGCCCATATATTTGAGTGTTCAAAATACACTTTTATGGTATAGTTTCTGTCACTGACATCCATCCTGAGGGGTTACAAGATTGTTAAGTAATTTAGAAACTTGCATAAAAACACAGGCTAATAAAAAAAAGCCATGGACTTTAAGTTGAAAGCATTTGTGGAAAAGCCTACATGGCAAATGCTAGATAAATGTACGAAGGCAAATCTGCTCGTCATTGCAAAGCATTATGACATCAAAAATGCACATGCTGATTCAAAAGCAGTAGTCAAAGAGTTAGTCTATACTGCTTAGGTGGAGGAGGAAATCCTTCCGGAGAAGGAGGATGATGAAAAGGGTCCTACGGGTGGTTGAGTACACCCCATAGAGGTGCAACTGCGAAGGGTAGAACTAAAGGCAAAATGGAAGCAACAGAAATTGGAGTTGGAGCACAGGGAAAGACAAGATGAGTGTAACGGCTGTCGTTGGATATAGACCAAAATGCAGCGGGGAAATGTGCACTCATCTTCTTTATTATATTCGGACAAGAAGGAGAACCAAAATAAACACGTACACAAAGAAAACACAACGACTATTCACAGGCTGGTAAGGCACAAGGCTATACACAGAACATAGAAATACACTAACATAGAACAGTGCCCAAAAACCCCCGGAATACATAAATCAAATACCCTACTAAACAAACCACCACCCCGAACCACATAAAACAAATACCCTCTGCTACATCCTGACCAAACTACAATAACAAATAACCCCTATTACTGGACGGCACCTGTGCTACACCCCCCCTCCCCAACCCACCTATACTGGAGGTGGCTCAGGTTCTGGTCTACAGCCACCCAGACTGTAGGCATACTCGCTTGGTTCCGGACCGTAGGCAGACTCACTCGGTTCCGGGCTGTAGGCAGACTCACTCGGTTCCGAGCTGTAGGCAGACTCACACAGTTCGGAGTTATAGTCAGACTCGCTCGGTTCCGGACCGCAGGCAGACTCACTCGATTCCGGACCGCAGGCAGACTCACTCGGTTCCGGACCGCAGGCAGACTCACTCGGTTCCGGACCGCAGGCAGACTCACTCGGTTCCGGACCGCAGGCAGACTCACTCGGTTCCGGACCGCTTGCAGACTCACTCGGTTCCGGATCGCAACAGTCTCACTCGGTTCCGGATCGCAGGCAGACTCACTCGGTTCCGGACTGCATGCAGACTCACTCGGTTCCGGACCGCAGGCAGACTCACTCGGTTCCGGATCGCAGGCAGACTCACTCGGTTCCGGATCGCAGGCAGACTCACTCGGTTCCGGATCGCAGGCAGACTCCCTCGGTTCCGGACTGTAGACCTATTCACCCCTCTCCGAACTGTGGGCCGTCTCACTCGGTTCTGCACAGTGGGCCGTCTCCCTTGGTTCCGAACTGTAGGCCGTCTCACTCGGTTCTGCACAGTGGGCCGTCTCCCTTAGTTCCGAAATCTAGGCCGTCTCACTCGGTTCCGGGATTAACACTCTTACCGGATACTCATGACGGGGTACTGTTGTCGGATACTCTGGACGGGGCACTGTCGTTGGATACTCTGGACGGGGTACTGTCATTGGATACTCTGGACGGGGCACTGTCGTCGGATACTCTGGATGGGGTACTGTCGTCGGATACTCAGGACGGGGCACTGTTTCCGGACACTCTGGACGGGGCACTGTCGTCGGATACTCTGGACAGGGCACTGTTTCCGGACACTCTGGACAGGGCACTGTTTCCGGACACTCGAGGCTGGGCTGACGCACTGGAAGCCTGATGTGTGGGACTGGTAGTGGAGGTACCAGCCTGGGGACACGCACCTCAGGGCTAGTGCGGGAAGCAGGAACCGGCCGAGTGGAACTGGTATTACGCACTGGAAGCCTGATGTGTGGTGCTGGTACTGGAAGTGTCAGTTTGGGAACACGCACCTCATGGCTAGTGCGGGGAGCAGGAACGGGCTGAGTTGGACTGGGCTGACGTATTGGAGGCCTGGTGCGTGGTACTGGTGCTGGATATACCGGGCCGTGGAGAAGCACTGGCGGTCTCGATCGCACCTCCTGCACAACCCGTCCTGGCTGGATGGAACCAGTAGCCCTAAACGAGCAGAGTGCTGGTATAGGGTGAACTGGGCTGTGCAGGGGCCTGATGGTTGCTGTGCGTAGAGCGGGCGTAGGGTAGCCTGGACCTAGGAGGCGCACTGGTGACCAGATGCGCTGCGCAGGCATCCTCCTACCAGGCTGGATGCCCACTCTAGCACGGCATCTGCGAGGGGCTGGAATAACTCGCACTGGACTGTGCGTGCGTATGGGCGAGATCGTGCGTACTTCTTCAAAACTCAGCGCCCTCCACTCCATACGGTCCTCCATATTAACACGGGTTGCTGGCTTATGGCTCAGCCTTCGCCCAGCCAAACTACCCGTGTGCACCCCCCCTCCGCGCGTACAAGGCCTCGTACCTACGCCTCTCCGCCTTGGCTGCCTCGATTTCTTCCCGTGGGCGACGGTATTCCCCAGCCTGGTGCCAAGGCCCAGCCCCGTCCAGAATTTCCTCCCAGGTCCATTTCTCCCGCCAGTCCATATCAAATTCCCTTTGCTCCTTACTCCGCTGCTTGGTCCTTGGTTGGTGGGAGATTCTGTACCGGCTGTCGTCGGATATAGACCAAAATGCAGCGGGGAAATGTGCACTCATCTTCTTTATTATATTCGGACAAGAAGGAGAACCAAAATAAACACGTACACAAAGAAAACACAACAACTATTCACAGGCTGGTAAGGCACAAGGCTATACACAGAACATAGTAATACACTAACATAGAACAGTGCCCAAAACCCCCCGGAATACATAAATCAAATACCCTACTAAACAAACCACCACCCCGAACCACATAAAACAAATACCCTCTGCCACATCCTGACCAAACTACAATAACAAATAACCCCTATTACTGGTCAGGACGTGACAATGAGCGTGCAGCCAAACAACAATAATAAGAAAGATAACAGCTAGACTAGAACAAAAACAAGAAGAATGTGCACATGCCATTCGATTAAAAGAGACGGAGCTGGAAGCGCGACAAAGGGAGATAGATCCGGAAGTACTCTGAATCAAGTCAGACCATCCTGCACCCTCAAAAGAGTTTGATCTTTGTTGGAACAGCCGGCTTATACCGCCTTTAAATTAAAAGGTGGTGGATGTACTGTATATTTCACTCTGTTTGAGCATATTGCCACATCCCTAAAATGTCCGCGAGACATTTGGTCACTGTTTTCTCGTGGGAAAGCTCCGAAAATGTATCCCGCTTTTATCTCTTGACCAGAGTTCAGATTATGACACTGTTAAAACTGTTATCCTTCGGTCTTACGAGTTGGTCCCAGAGGCATACAGACAACAGTTCTGTAAATTATGAAAGACAGAATCACTAAGCCATGTTGAGTTTTCAAGGGAACAAGCATGTTTAAAAATATATATATATATTTCACCTTAATTTAACCAGGTAGGCCAGTTGAGAACAAGTCCCAAGTTGTTATAACCTACAGCTCCCAGACAAGTGTCCTGTGGCCTAGCCTACCGTTAGGTTAGTCTTTGTAAATTCCATGGTAGACAAATAGGAAAATCAATTGACAGTAAGTAACCCACCATAAAAGGGGATACCATGAGGAACCTGTTGCCTTTTAGATAATGTAGAACATTATGCTGTAAATGTAAAGAAACAGGTTGTTGATAGACTAATATGGGAACATTTTCAAGAATTATTCTAAAGAGAGCATGTGAAGGAAGGGCACCGGAAGTTAGGCGCACGTAAATCATGATATTGATCTGTAAATGGCTACATTATTCAGCCTGTGTAATTCATTAGGGAATATATTACAACTATCTGCTGAAGGCCATTCTTAAAAATTACGATATTATATTTTTTTATAGGCTATCAGAGCATTGCAGCCATGTGTAATTTCATATAGCCTAGTCACAACGGACTGCTGCAGACGAGAGCATTTTATTGCAATCACATGTCAGTCAGACAATTACGTGCCATCAAAATTCCCCCAAAAATGTGAGATGGACGAACCGAAACTAACGGATTTGGATTCGGCTATAATGCAACGGATTTCCAGACGCCTGTGGAGTCACCATCATAACATTAGCTGTCAAATAAACTATTGATGTGGCACAGTAGGAAGCAATTGGCTACATAGAAGTTTGACATCATTTGTCATTATTGGTATTTAACTCTCATAAACACTTTACTTTGAGAACATAAACAGATATTTTAAGGAGCATATGCCCCCCCCCCCTCCCAAAATGTATTTTAAAAAGTACTCTTATTTCGCGACAACTGTAGCCTGCTACTACAGTATACTTACATTGTTATTCCACTGAACCTGGCTGTATGTCAGTAAATACAGTTGAAGGATAAGTTTACATACACTTAGGTCGGAGTCATTAAAACTCGTTTTTCAACCACTCCACAAATGTATTGTTAACAAACTTTAGTTTAGGCAAGTCGGTTAGGACATCTACTTTGAGCATGACACAAGTCATTTTTCTAACAATTGTTTACAGACAGATTTTTTCACTTATAATTTACTGTATCACAATTCCAGTGGGTCAGATGTTTACATACACTAAGTTGACTGTGCCTTTAAACAGCTTAGAAAATTCCAGAAAATGATGTCATGGCTTTAGAAGCTTCTGATAGGCTAATTGACACTATTTGAGGATGTATTTCAAGGCCTACGTTCAAACTCAGTGCCTCTTTGCTTGACATCATGGGAAAATCAAAAGAAATCAGGCCAGACCTCAGAAAAAAAACTGTAGACCTCCACAAGTCTGGTTCATCCTTGGGAGCAATTTCTAAATGCCTGAAGGTACCACGTTCATCTGTACAAACAATAGTACGCAACTATAAACACCATGGGACCACGCAGCCATCATACAGCTCAGGTGCACTTCACAAAATAGATGGCATCATGAGGACAGAAAATTATATGGATATATTGAACATCTCAAGACATCAATCAGGAAGTTAAAGCTTGGTCACAAATGGGTCTTCCAAATGGACAATGACCCCAAGCATACTTCCAAAGTTGTGGCAAAATGGCTTAGGGACAAAGTCAAGGTATTGGAGTGGCCATCACAGAGCCCTGACCTCAGTCCTATATAAAATGTGTGGGCAGCACTGAAAAGGCGTGTCCGAGCAAGGAGGCCTACAAACCTGACTCAGTTACACCAGCTCTGTCAGGAGGAATGGGCCACAATTCTCCCAACTTATTGTGGGAAGCTTGTGGAAGCCTACCCAAAACGTTTGACCCAAGTTAAACAATTTAAAGGCAATGCTACAAAATACTAATTGAGTGTATGTAAACTTCTGACCCACTGGGAATGTGACGAAAGAAATGAAAGCTGAAATAAATCATTCTCTCTACTATTATTCTGACATTTCACATTCTTAAAATAAAGTGGTGCTCCTAACTGACCTAAGACAGGGAATTTTTACAAGGATAAAATGTCAGGAATTGTGAAAAACTGAGTTTAAATGTATTTGGCTAAGGTGTATGTAAACTTCCGACTTCAACTGTAGGTATTAGGTCCATGGTGGTCCCATGGTGTTTATAGTTGCGTACCATACCTTGGCCTATACCCTTTCACAGAAGAATAATTCACTAGGGTAATGGCTCATTAGAAATGTAGAGCATGTGTAGCCCTTGATCTGCCCTTGTGAGACTGAGCAGCAGGCTGGCCTGCATGGAGATATTGAGAGGAGGGATTGGCCATGAGACTGCTGATAGCTTTACATGGTAACATGTTGCTTGTTGTATTTATTTTTTATTAAACAGCTTCAATATTGTCCTTGATATTATACCGAAGCAGTTGAGAGCCTAAAGCCTTGAATTATTGGAGCATCTCGATTCACCAGCCACAATCCCACACTGGGATTGAAAGACGCTCAAAGTCAACCGTAAATCAACGATGTTACTCAGAAATGTCTACCTCAGCCGGGGGTGTTTGTAGTAGGATTAGTAGTGCATAAGCATTCGCCTGCTTCATTTGTTCTTTGATGAATAAGAAGATGTGATGACCGACTGATCTCTGCTGATGACATCCAGTAGTCTAAGAGTCCTGGGTCAAGTTCAGTCTTATTCAGACGTACTACTACCTGAACTTCTTCAGTAAGAATACAGATGTTCGTTATCCACAGCACAACTTTTGGTAAGGTGTTCCCCACTGACATGACCCCAACCATCCTCTGACAGCCAATGATGATGCTTTTCCATTGTCTTAAGACACAACCTTCACATACACCACTCCATCAGATTCTTCTCTCTCACTTGTTTGCAAGCCCTGTCTTTTAAGAAAGACTACATTACAGTAAACGACAAAGACAACGCTGGAAAATGAAATTGCATCTTTCACACAGAAACGTCTTTAGCAAGAGAGATCCAGGTTGCATTCACCCCAAGGCAAGTACACTTCAGTGGAGTTTTTAATTCACTTATGGACATGGCCGGACTAACCACATCATGGGCCCTGGGCAAAAACATTTTGGGGCCCCCTCATGGCGGTGGAGAAGCAAAAAGCTTACTTCCTGCTATTCTCAAAATGTTTCCATGGTTTATGCCATGTTTATGCCATGTCTAGCCTTTTGGGGGTCCTAAGCAAGATTTGTTGGGGGCCTCCCCTCTTGCCGCCAAAATAATATCAAGGGACTGTTCATGAAACAAAATGTCAGTGAACAGTCAGCTGCTGAGCTTTCTAATTTTTTATTATTTTATTATTGCTGACCACAGAATATTTTCACATCTAAATTAGAAATTAAAATACAGATTTTCGAAATTGCACCTTAGGTATTCTTCAGTTCAAACTCCCAACCATCAGTTGAGAGTCCAACTGTTTCCTCAAATCAAAGTTTATTTGTCGCATACACAGTTTAGCAGATGTTACAGCGGGTGCAGCAAAATGCTTGTATGCCTGGGTTCTGGGCCCCAGGCGTATGTCTCTTTTTGTCGAGAAACTTTTTGTGGAAGGTACTATGCAGTGCACAGACCCCCTCGCGCACTCAACGTCGTCGAGATACGTCAAATTTCCTGGAATCTTTTATTAAAGAATGTGAAACAATGTTGTGTCTGTTTGCTGCTTTTCATTAAATCATGCATAGCTGTTCTTTATATGGCCTGAAATAAATGTGTTCATATGTACATGTGTTCGTATGGGCAGAATATCATTATCATGCGGAAAAAAGCCGACATTTGGACGTTTCAATTAAAAAACACTCTGTCACGTGACTATAAAATGGAAACATTGTGATTTGACATTTTAGAGGCACAAAGTAACCATCATCATCATTATCATTATTCACATCATTCCAATCATTCCAATTCAATCAAGTCACAATTATCAGCCTTCATACTGACATCAATGAGCAGGCTTTCCAAGTGAGGAGAGACATGGGTAGGCCTACCAACAGAAAACACCTGAAAAACTAAAAGGATTTTGACATTTGGACCACAGAATCCAATGTTTCAATAAAACGTCTGCTTTTTGCCCTACATTTTAACAAGTGTAATAAGTCAATTTAAAATAGGACTTCGGCATATGCTATTTCATTTGGAATCGTTATGATCCAGAAATTGTTGTCTATTTCATCGAACAGAGTACCATATTTGAGTTGACTGTATAAGCTATTGTACTAGAGATCTAGCTTCAACTGTAGCCCTTTCCTGCAGTCAATGTCCAAAAGCACACCCTTTGGCCTCAAGGGGGGGCTGTTATCAATAGGTTTCTTAATTTCCTCATTAATAAAGATGATTTATTACCTCAACGAAAAGCAGGTGTTTCTATGTCAAACAGTTTTGTCATATTTCAGTCTTCTGTGATGTATATAAAGTGTAATATTGGGATGCAAACTCTAAATGTAATACATTTCAACTCTATATCTGACATGGTACAGGTGTCTTCTTTTTTAAAGCCCATATCCATGTGTGTGAGGTGTATACTTTTGTTTTAAAATAGATTTGTTTAAGACCAAGGATCACTCTTCCCATTGTTCCCATTTTCAATAAAAATAATATAACATTGGAATGTTGTAAAGTGCTACCCTACCCTGCCTGGCAAGGACAGAATACAATAAATGACAAGAAAATACATATTTTTAGCTTTTGAACCAGCTTTTAAAATGCCATAAGCCTACGTTTGTTGCCTGTATAGTTTGGACTATCCTTTTCGTAACATATGAAACATTAAAACATTTTAGAAAGCTTTGCGTGCTATATATCACAACCGCTGATCACTTCACTGTCATTCAGAAAATGATTTTCTGAATCAGCTGATGATTGTTGATACAGGGTTCAAGTTCAATGTCTAATTTCACAGATACATGCTTATTATATTGGAAGACAAACAACAGTGCCATTAATACAAGGAAGTGTTTTATGTCACATGATTTTGGACATGTAAAATGTTATTATAATGTATTAAAATGTCACATTCCCATGATGCCCAAAAAACGGTTCTAGTTTTAAGATACATATTTAGATGTAAAATAATAATAGGCACACAAACTAAAGAAATCTATTTTAGTATTTAATTAACTTAAGACTGTCACCAAGACAGGCACACAGTCCAGACAGACAAACAATACAGTAGGCTATACATTGCACAAGAAGAGTATAGGCTGTTTTAAGATACAGTATTTAAGAGAATGAATGCAAATGTATTCTGCTAATGAACAATAACTAGGTCCATTTGATTACTTTTGAAACTATCCTCTTTGAACTGCCAGATCTGAATAAATGGGTTGGATGGGTGGCTTTGATTGTCCAGCAATCAAATTGCAAGTCGTTCATATGTAATAATCTAAATATTCTGCTTAAAAAGATTATTCATAGAGGAGGTCGGAACAAGCTGCAGTGGAAACCTAATTTATCCTCTGTGCGTGAAAGAAATGTCCTAGTGCATGAAGGCTACACCTACAGACAGGAACAACAGACCGCAAATAAGTCCTTCGGGAAGTGCACCGAATATGAGGCTTTCAAATGCAGAGGTTGCAAAACCCTCACTGATGGGGTTATCGCCTTACAAAAAAAGTCCTACAGGAATCCTGCACAATACAATTCTAAAGGAATCCTGCAGGATATATATTCTGCAGGATTCCTTTAGACACATTTCAGTTGAAGGCATGCAGTTGTACAACTGACTAAGTATCCCCCCTTTCCCTTTCCCTTATTTGCAGTCTGTTGTTTCCGTATAGGAAAGAGGAAGAACTGCAGGATATCCCACAGGATTTCCGGGGCAACTTTCCTGTAGGACAATTCCTGCAGGATCCTGTAGGGATCATGCAGGTAGTCCTTCAGGAAAACAATCCTGCAGGAATCCTGCAGAATATATATCCTGCAGGATATGCCATATTCAAGGGCCATTTTCCTGTAGCACAACCTGCTAGATTCCTTCCTCATCCTTCAGAGAATTTCCTGTAGAACAATCCACATTCTTTCAAAAATATGGACAGATTGCACAAGATATAAGATTGCATGGAAATGTTAGTATCCAATGAAGCAACAGCTGACATGTTTGATTTCCCATTTCACCAGCACTGCATAAAAGAGGATTCCTAGGAGATAAAAAAAAATGAAATTGAATAAATATGGTAAAAGCATATTTTGTAACAAGAGTGAGAGTAATGGTGACATCACATGAACAGCTTATGTGTATTGGTGTGAAGGGAAACGGATGTCTGCAATGGCAAACGTGTAATGACAGACGTTGGGAGACAAGAAGCAAGTAAAGGGAGTGAATATTTAAGGAATAAACAGACAAGAAACAAAACACGAACAGCATCTGGACAAGGGACACATTACGACATTAATGCTGACTCGGGAAAGAAACTGAGGAAGTGACAGATATAGGGGAGGCAATTAATAACGTGATGGAGTCCAGGTGAGGTCGATGAAGCACTGATGCGCGTAGCGATGGTGACAGGTGTGAGTAATGATAAGCAGCCAGGCGACCTCGAGCGCCAGAGAGGGGGAGCGGGAGCAGACGTGACAAAACTTGGTGATAGTTGATTTTAATTTGGCTGGTACACCAAAAACATTTGTATATGCGTGTGTTTTAGGCTCTGTTTTAAAGGGAGAAATAATAGGCTGAAATTGTGTGTTGTGTTACCTTCGCCTGAATAGCTGTCCAGTGTTGCTGCCTGTGTTAGTCAGTCTCACTGTTGTTCATAGGCTCTGTCTTAACTGGGGAGGAGAGAAAATAGATGAGAGGGGCAGAGTTCACAGGATATAACAGTAGAAACTGTGTGTGTGTGTGTGTGTGTGTGTGTGTGTTACTTAACAACTAACAGTTAGGTCATACTTACCAGAATAGTACTTGCTATCATAAATACAACTCAATGAAAGAGGTCGTACTAGGAACAGAAAAATACTTGATTGTTGTTAAACATCATTATTTAGCACATATATGCTGTATTACGAATAGGCTGTCAACTCAGTCACATGGGTAATGATTCGCCTATGTAATGATATACTATTAAACATGTTTTAAAAAATGTTGAAGGCATAACTTCCCTTTTCCTTTTATTAAATATTGATGATCTTTTCTCTCTATACTGAAATAAAAAAAAGTGTATCTCATTGGTCCAAACCATGCAAAAGGGCTCATTGAAGTTAGACCACTAAAAAGCTCAGGTCTTGTGGAGCACCCCTCACAAGGCTCTGTTCCAGAAGAAAAAGTAAAAAAGCTGAAGAGGGGAAGCGAAGCAAAGGAGGGGTTATACTATAACTGAAAAGGGTCAGTTGGGGTTAAGAGAAACATTGCCTTTGTATGCAGTCACTACTGCATGTCGCTCTGGATAAGAATGTCTGCAAAATGACCAAAAAAATGAAATAGCATAAGAACACGACATACGCCATGGGAAAATGTGTAGAATTGCAGGAAATTAGTTTTAAAACTGTAGTTTGTCTCTCAGCACCATGATAATATATGTAGAATTACAGGAAACTAGATTTAAAACTGTAAAATGTTCTCCTCCCCATGACAAAACGTGTAGAATTTTAGGAATTTTCTTAAACAGCTAAATGTTGTCTCTGCAGGCTAGAGGGCCTTTAAAACCATGCCATTGGCTACGCCTACTACCATCCTAGGGGAAACACTGTTCTGGGTATCTTGGTTAACTATTTTAATCTCCGTTTCAATGCCCTCTTACCTATTCTGCCCATTCATTTCATCTAGCCTATAGGCCTAGTTATGGAATTGAAGGCCTACCTCCAAGAACCTACGCCAGTCCCAAGACGGATGAAAAGGAGATGACCACGGGTCAACAACAAGAAAGGTAGCTACTGTATAACGTACCTATATGAAATTAAAACTAAAACTGTCTACTGATAATGACGATTGGTTGTATTTTGTCTGTGTTATATCCTTTATCATCTCATCAACATCTACCCTCCTTAGACTGGAAGAGGAAAATGGCTTATAAGCCGTGGCTACAAGTATTCTACTCAGGTAAAACAGCATAGCAGTGCTACACACTCACTTCTTTCTGAAATGTTACTGACAGTTGCAACAGTCACCTGACATGCATGGCTACTCCCCACAGGACACCTCGTCCAAGAACGGCGTCGATCGCCACGGACAACAGACCGCCAGCATCCATCCATTCAGGTTAAACAACATAGCAATTGAAATTGCATGAACTTAGAATGTAGACTGACACTATTAAACAATAGGGAATTGGTCACAGAAGGGACTTGAACACTCAAACTTTGGGGTGAAAAGTAACTGCAATGATCACTTAGGTAAAATGGGAATGTATCCATTAGGTAAAATGGTAATGTAGTTCCTCAACAGGTCAGATATTTGGGGATAGTGTTTAAAATATCCACTGTGCAATATATGTAATACTGAATGCCTAACAGAGACTCATACGGTCACATTTCTTAAAAACTTGGTAGGTCTTGGCCAGGATCAAACACCCAACCTTCGACTTCAAAACAGAAACTCTTACCACAAGACTACAGGGTAGACTCAATACATGGGAACACTACCAAAGTACAGGTTGATGACTGAGAGGTTCAAGTAGTCAACCGTTTTTGTTGGCTGTCTTCTCCTCTGTTTCATTATTCTTCTCCTGCATTTGTCTACTTTCTGTTCCACTGTCTGTTTCTTAGTGATCTGCCTTACTTCATTTTAACACTACGTCTATAATCTTCCTTCTGACCAGGATATCTGTTGTGCTTACAAGGAGACAACGCAGGTGGGGACAACACAGATGGACAAGGCAGGGACATCATAAATCAAGTTGGAGGACAAGGAGGGGGGAGAAAAGGCCAAATCTATCCACATGCAAAATGACTGAAGATGAGTCTCTGCTCTCAATACTCTGCAATGATCTAAGACACACAACCACCAAGATCGCTCTCAGTGATTTATTGGACATTATAAATCTCCATTGTCCAGAGGGGACACACAGCGTTTCCAACAGTCTCTACAGGCTTATTAAGTATTTTGACTGTAATGACATTTTTGAAATGCTGTATATTTGTCCAGCATGTCAGTATTTATATTTGGCAGTGAAGTTTCCAGATCATTGCACATCATGTGCTTGCCTCCCTGGCGATGTGCCATCTCTTGTCAAGAGTGGCTCAGTCTTCATGAAATTGTCAGTCAAAAAGCAACTAGAGGAAAAGTTATCAGACCCCAAATTCTGTGACGCATTAGAATAGAAGTATTGTAGGTCCAAGAGCAGCCCAGATAGTATAGATGACATCTATGATGGTGCACTAGTCAATAGATGCCCTTAATGACACTCATCTAATTAACCTTTCACTCTCATAGAATGTGGATGGAGTTCCAATATTCAAGCCCTCTCCCTTTCACATCTGGCCCCTACAAGTCACAGTTAATGAACTTCTCCCCAACCTAAGAGCGAAGCACATCATTCTTGTGGGGCTGTGGTTCGGGCCAGAGTCCAGAAATGAATTATTTCCTTCAGCACTTTGTGGATGAGTGTGTTTCACTTGAGGGTGAGGGCTTGACATGACAGTTGAGAGGGACACCCACAAATGTGCGTGTGCACAGTTGAAAATGTATTTGTGATTCCCCTGTTCGCTGCAAAGTACAGAATATCAAACAATTCATTGGTGAACATGGGTACAACTGGTGCTATCACAGAGGAGAAGTGGTAGAAAAGGGTAATGGGTTCACTAGAGTGTACCCGCTTGAAAGTGAGCCAGAGCCACGCACAGACACTAAACACCGCAGAGAGATTGCCTTGGTGGTAGAGTCAGGGAACATTATACATGATGTTAAGGGCCCATCTCCTTTAATGTTCCTTAATGTTTTCAACATGATTGCAGGGTTTGCTTTTGATTACACGCACAGCATCTTGCTTGGCATATGTCGGCAAATGACTACACTGTGGTTTGAGTCCAAATATCCCCCTGAGTCCTGGTACATTGGAAGAGAAATAGAGCACAAAAACAAAATATTGCTTGCCATGAAACCACCTGTAAATGTGACAAGACCACCATGCTCAATTCATTTACTCAAATATTGGAAAGCCACAGAGTTCTGACACTTCTTGCTGCTCTATAGCCTCTCTGTTTAAATGGGATTTTACCCTGGCAGTATTTACACCCTTAACTGCTGCTGGTGCAGGGTACCTATTGTCTACTGAAAGACACAGTTACTTCTCATAACATTGCCATGGCTGAGATGTCCTTTCGAGAATGTGTTAATAGGTTTGAGCAATTGTATGGGAAATGTCATGTCAGCTACAATATCCACATACTTTTGCATGCACCTACATCAGTCCGAAACTGGGGACCTTTGTGGGATCAAAGTGCATTCATCTTTGAAAGTAGTATTGGGATACTAGGTAAACTCTTCCATGGCACTCAATGTGTACCTGTAATGACCGTCGCAATGAGGGGACCAAGGTGCAGCGTGGTAAGTTTTCATCTTGATATTTATTTTTACTCAGAACACTTAAAACAAAATAATAAACAATGGAAACGAAAGCGCACAGTTCTGTCAGGTAAAACACAAAACAGAAAACAACTACCCACAAAACACAGGTGGGAAAAGGCTGCCTAAGTATGATTCCTAATCAGACAATGATAGACAGCTGCCTCTGAATAGGAACCATACTCGGCCCAACACAAAGAAATACAACACATAGAATGCTCACCCCACACCCTGACCTAACAAAATAGAGAAATAAACCGTCTCTCTCAGGTCAGGGCGTGACAGTACCAGGATAAATAGTGGAAATGTTCACCATCTACCAAGACATCCCGAGACTACTCACTATTAGATACAGCACAGAATCAAACCAAGCTAGCAAAAGGTTTGTTGAAGAAATGCTAAGGGGCTACAAACTCGCCAACAAATGTGAAAAAAAGAAGAGTATTTTTACTAGGGTATCCTGTTGCACGGAACCCTACATCAAGGGAGGCTTTCTCCTCGGAGAGTCAGACGTTACTTACAAAGAACCATGTCAATTTCACCATAGAGTGATCGTTAATGGGAATCACATTCATTCCAAAACAGCAAGTACCTTATCAAAACAAGCAAACTATGTAATGGTCACCCAACATGGGTCAGTAGGGATGGTCAGGTCTTTTGTTGACGTTGGCAGTGAAGTAGACCCAGTGATGACAACAAGATGCACAGTAAGAGACCTCGAGACAGGAGGCTCTGCTTCTGGGATTTTTAAAGAGAACAGCATTTCAAATGAGGTTCAATGAATCAAAGGCACAGACATCCGTAGCACCTCTGTTTAGCTGAAAGACATCCCAGGTGTACAAGGGAACTGCATCTGTTTACAGCCCAACCAATGGGAAGTAGACTGAGAAAGGGTTGAACCACTTAACTTAACTGTATACAACGTTTTATTTTTATTTTGTATTTATTTAGAGTATGTATGAATGAAGGCGTTTCTTAAACTGGCAGCATGATATTTAAATGAATTATTACATTGACTGTGGGCCTACTGAAATCATTAACAATTGTGTTGGTATCTAACAAATAAAAATAGCCTACAATATATTTATTGCATGTGGACATTGTAATTTATTACATTTCTCATCTGCTGAGTTGAAATGTCTGATAAATGTCTGATACCATATTTCAAAAGTCTATTTTCTCTGTTGTCACAACATACTATTTCGCAAATCCTGTAGTTAACTTGAAATTGCAATGTCCTGTACAAATATCAAAATCCTGTAGGTTTTAGTCCTGCATGATCCCTGCAGGAATGTACTTGGTCCTGCAGGAATTGCAATATCCTGCAGGAATATCAAAATCCTGCAGGGATTGGTGCAGGATTTTCAACATTTCTGCAGGACAAGTCATACTCCTGCATGAGTCCTGCAGGAGCATCAGGGATACCTACACAATTCCTTTACACTTTTTTGTAAGGGTATCCAATTTATCTGAAGAACACAACCATATCTTGGACAATGATCGGATTCGGATCCGAAAGGTGATGATGAATGGCTTGAAGGAGAGAAGCCTGGAGACCCAGGAAGAAACTGACCAAGTTGTGGACCATGATGTACACGGCTTGCCTGTCTCTATTTGGAGAAAAAATACATTGTAGAAAGTAAATACGTGCCTACATATAGTATAGTCTGTTTTTAGCCTTCAGCCTTTATATAACCATATGAACGATTTCACAGTGCCTTAAGAAAATATTCACACCCCTTGACTTTTTTACATTTTGTTATGTTCCAGCCTGAATATAATATTTATTACATTTAGATTTTGTGTCACTGGCCTACGCACAATACCCCATAATGTCAAAGTGGAATTATGTTTTTAGAAATGTTTACAAATTAATAAAAAATGAAAAGTTGAAATGTGTTAATAAGTATTCAACCCCTTTCAACCCTTTTCAACCCCTTTGTTATGGCAAGCCTAAATAAGTAAAAATGGGCTTAGCAAGTCACATAAGTTGCATGGACTCACTCTGTGTGCAATAATTGTGTTTAATATGATTTTTGAATGACTACCTCATCTCTGTACCCCACACATACAATTATCTGTAAGGTCCCTCAGTCGAGCAGTGAATTTCAAACACAGATTCAACCACAAAGACTAGGGAAGTTTTCAATGCACCACAAAGAAGGGCACTTATTGGTAGATGGGTAAAAATAAAAATAGCAGACAATGAATATCCCTTTTAGTATGGTGAAGTTATTATTACACTTTGGATGGTGTATCAATACACCCAGTCACTATAAAGATACAGGTGTCCTTCCTAACTCAGTTGCCGGAGAGGAAGGAAACTGCTCAAGTATTACACCATGAGGCCAATGGTGACTTTAAAACCGTTACAGAGTTTATTAATGGCTGTGATAGGAGAAAACTGAGGATGGCTCAACAACATTGTTGTTACTCCACAATACTACCCTAACTGACAGAGTGAAAAGAAGGAAGCCTATTATAGAATACAATTATTACAAAACATAGATGATTCTATGCTTCCAATTTTGTGGAACCAGTTTGTAGAAGAAGATCATTTTCTGTTTCAGCATGACAATGTCCTGTGCACAAAGCGAGGTCCATACAGAAATGGCTGTCGTGATCGGTGTAGAAGAACTTGACTGGCCTGCACAGAGGCCTGACCTCAACCCCATCGAACACCTTAGGGATGAATTGGAACGGCGATTGCAAACCAGGCCTAATCACCTCACTAATGGTCTTGTGGCTGAATGGAAGCAAGTACCCACTGCATTGTTCCAACAGCTAATGGAAAGACTTCCCAGAAGAGTGGAGGCTGTTATAGCAGCAAAGTGGGGACCAACTCCATGTTAATGCCTATGATTTTGGAATGAGATGTTCAACGAGCAGGTATCCACATACTTTTGGTCATGCAGTGTATGTAAATGAGATATTTCTGTATTTCATTTTCAATACATTTACGAAATAATCTAAAAACATGTTTTCTCTTTGTTATTATGAGGTATTGTGCATAGACCGGTGATAGAAAAAATATGTAATCCATTTTGAATTCAGGCTGTAACACAACAAAATGTGAAATAAGTCAGGGGGTATGAATACTTTCCGAAGGCACTCTGTTAGAGCCATACTATATTAGAGCCATACGTGATTTAATGAAAAGCAGTAAACATACACATTGTTTCATTCTTTAATAACAGACTCATAAACACAATCATGCAATAGGCTACAGCTTGCTTCACAGCTTCCCCGGCGCTCCACAGCTTCCCCGGCGCTTCACAGCTTCCCCGGGAAAATCAATGTTATTGTAGCCTCAAACAGACAAAAGAGTAGAGGAACCCAAACCGGTCGGTAATCCGGCCATGTTTATGAAGGCTTAGATCATACCACCAATGCTGAAAAGCACATTGCCACGCTTCACTATGACCGTGAGGCATGTCAGCTACTGTAAGCACAACCTCAAGAGAGTCAACTCCCTTGGGAAATTCAGAATACAATCACAAAGTCATCCATTTACCCCAGTGAGCACTGTGTTGGCATTATGATTAAAATATATGTTTTTAAGACAAGTACCTTGAGATTGGCATGCATAACTTGTGCAAATCTTGCATTGACATGAATGCATGATATATGCGAAATCCAGTTAACAATAACTATCTCAAATTAGGATTCCTTCCTAAAATGCAGACCAACTTAAAATAATAACTCTGGTAACCATAAAGACCTTTTCAACCTTTAATGGTATTTTCTGAGTGTCAGCACCTACATGGTGGATAACGTTCATGCCATTAGCAACGACACCTGACCCACCCACAAGCTTCCACCAGATCAGTGCTTACATCCAGGAACTCTCACAAGCACAAACAAAGTTGAGTCACCCACAGAATGATATCTGCACGCTCATGTGGAAAATAGTTGGCAGAAGAACTGCAGGAAACCACAGAGAAAATAGTGCGGAGTGCTGTTTGTTGTCATGGAGACACCAATGCGTTCTCTCTGACCATCCCTTCCCTGAGTCAGCCTACCTGCAAGAGCAGAGTGTGTTTCCTATCTTACAGAACAATAAAACATCACGTCTGATCTATTCCCATAATTGCCGTTAACACTTACCTTTTTGGGTCACAAACAATGCATTCAAGATGGTCATATACCCTTCATAGCCATATGTTCATTGATTAACAAGAAGGTGGGCTATTGTTGTCAGGCTAATGCTAGTTTTTATCATCATTTTGTACAGTGTGAAAGGCATGACGAGATAGGTAAATCAATTCAGGCTTCAATTTCCTTCTATGCACAAACAAAATTATATCGATTAATAAAGATGTATAATTTAAATTGTCCTCTTATCAACAGGCTGCCTAATAAGGCAGGTCCAATTCATTTATTATATAAAGGAGGATTCTGAGCTAAGGAATACATAATAAATAAATAAAAACATTAGGCTTCTAATGTTCCCTGATCGATCCCTCAACATCATTCAACAACCCTTTTGTAATGAAATCTCTCCTTTCTTGTTTCATGATGTTAGTAGGTTTCATAAGCCACTTCAAAGATTACTCGCCATGTGCTGGAGGTCCTGTGGGGATAACTACGGTTTTAGAAACGTGTTTGAATAGGCTCAACACAGTACTCTAAGCCAAACAGAATCAGTTAAATGGGCAGAATTTTTTTTTTAATACTAGTAGTTCCATCCTCTCAAACTCCAGGAGGTACACGTCTTGTAGTCAGTAAATAACATGCACAGAATTGATGTCCACTGTAACTCAGCCTCCTATGGATCCCCAACAGACAGTTTATGACACATTGTATTACGCTCAATATGTTGACTCTCCTTATGATTATCTCCTGAGATCTATTGACAGGATGTAGCATGCTGTGTGATTCCTTACACATTTGGTTTCCAGTGCAATGCCCCTCAATGACCTTCCATCTTTCTTAGAAGATTAGTGTTTCTCGTCATGAATTTTGTTCTGGAGGCAGCTCTGCAGAGTGGTCACTAACTTGCTCAGCCAGAAAGTCAGAAAATCTGATTTTAAACCTAACCCTAACATTAAATTAAGACCAAAAAGATAATTTTGGTTTTCATAATTTTTTAAATATAGCCAATTTTAACTTTGCAGCTGGCCCACCCAGAGGAAATCGTTCTGCCTCAAGGACAAGACTCATCCCAATAAATGTCAGCTGCTCTTTATTAAAGGAGATTAATAATATTGGTCTTGAAAGGTCATCAGCGATGAACAATTTAATTTCCACCATTGCCTCCTTCCCGTAGGATCGTCTTTCCTGAAGGTACCGTAAAATGAAGAAAAGAATAGCCCTGCTCCTGAAGAGTAATATTTATTCACAGTTTGATTGAAAGTAGCTTTGTCAATGAATTCATGACTCACATATGTACAAAAACATTGTACAGATGTGGGTCCTTATTTGACCCATTTCTCACAGCAGGTAAATAATCCCGCAGCAACGGAAAATGTAAATTATTGTGTGAATTCTAATTAATGGATAATCATTTTGTTATGCATTTTTAGTTAGGGTTAATCAAGTCTGACATTTAAAAGTGGAAATTAAAACTTTTTTTAAACCTTTAATATACTACAAGTATAGGACATTTCCTGCAACAGCATGGTGATCAAATTAAGATCCTACACCTGTACTTAGCTTTGTTTGGGGCAAAAGAAATTCACGCTACAGAATAAAACCTTGTTTTTAATCAAACTCCTTACTGCTTTCTCATTAAGAGTGGCTTTTTGTGATGATGATTTCTGTCAGAACATGTCTTTGACAGTTTGACATTTCCAACTGAATAACGTATTGTCCCTTTGACAAAACTCTTCAGTTTTAAAACGCTGTAAAAATAATGATGTCAGTCTAAATTGCCCATTTTACATTTTAATATTCTTCAGAAGTTTAACACGTTAGTGGTTAATTGTCCTTAAAAAAATATACACTGCTCAAAAAAATAAAGGGAACACTTAAACAACACAATGTAACTCCAAGTCAATCACACTTCTGTGAAATCAAACTGTCCACTTAGGAAGCAACACTGATTGACAATAAATTTCACATGCTGTTGTGCAAATGGAATAGACAACAGGTGGAAATTATAGGCAATTAGCAAGACACCCCCAATAAAGGAGTGGTTCTGCAGGTGGGGACCACAGACCACTTCTCAGTTCCTATGCTTCCTGGCTGATGTTTTGGTCACTTTTGAATGCTGGCGGTGCTTTCACTCTAGTGGTAGCATGAGACGGAGTCTACAACCCACACAAGTGGCTCAGGTAGTGCAGCTCATCCAGGATGGCACATCAATGCGAGCTGTGGCAAGAAGGTTTGCTGTGTCTGTCAGCGTAGTGTCCAGAGCATGGAGGCGCTACCAGGAGACAGGCAAGTACATCAGGAGACGTGGAGGAGGCCGTAGGAGGGCAACAACCCAGCAGCAGGACCGCTACCTCCGCCTTTGTGCAAGGAGGAGCAGGAGAAGCACTGCCAGAGCCCTGCAAAATGACCTCCAGCAGGCCACAAATGTGCATGTGTCTGCTCAAACGGTCAGAAACAGACTCCATGAGGGTGGTATGAGGGCCCGACGTCCACAGGTGGGGGTTGTGCTTACAGCCCAACACCGTGCAGGACGTTTGGCATTTGCCAGAGAACACCAAGATTGGCAAGGTTCACACTGAGCACGTGACAGACATGACAGAGTCTGGAGACGCCGTGGAGAACGTTCTGCTGCCTGCAACATCCTCCAGCATGACCGGTTTGGCAGTGGGTCAGTCATGGTGTGGGGTGGCATTTCTTTGGGGGGCCGCACAGCCCTCCATGTGCTCGCCAGAGGTAGCCCGACTGCCATTAGGTACCGAGATGAGATCCTCAGACCCCTTGTGAGACCATATGCTGGTGCGGTTGGACCTGGGTTCCTCCTAATGCAAGACAATGCTAGACCTCATGTGGCTGGAGTGTGTCAGCAGTTCCTGCAAGAGGAAGGCATTGATGCTATGGACTGGCCCGCCCGTTCCCCAGACCTGAATCCAATTGAGCACATCTGGGACATCATGTCTCGCTCCATCCACCAACGCCACGTTGCACCACAGACTGTCCAGGAGTTGGCAGATGCTTTAGTCCAGGTCTGGGAGGAGATCCCTCAGGAGACCATCCGCCACCTCATCAGGAGCATGCCCAGGCATTGTAGGGAGGTCATACAGGCACGTGGAGGCCACACACACTACTGAGCCTCATTTTGACTTGTTTTAAGGACATTACATCAAAGTTGGATCAGCCTGTAGTGTGGTTTTCCACTTTAATTTTGAGTGTGACTCCAAATCCAGACCTCCAGGGGTTGATAAATAGGATTTCCATTGATTATTTTAGTGTGATTTTGTTGTCAGCACATTCAACTATGTAAAGAAAAAAGTATTTAATAAGATTATTTCTTTCATTCAGATCTAGGATGTGTTGTTTAAGTGTTCCCTTAATTTTTTTGAGCAGTATATTTAAATGATGCAGACGTGTATAGATTATGTCATGTATTATAGATGACACCTGTACCATGTTTTATTGTTTTTAGGGTCTCAAAACCCATTGTGGACCATTCAAATTGAGTTTTATTTTTTAATCTTTATTTTGTATTATTGTATTATTGTGGAGTGACAATTAAATACCTCTTTCTAACTCTAACTCTACCAAAGGAACTCAGCACAGTGTTTCCCCTACCATTATTCTTTATAGGTGGGGTCCTATAGGTATTAGGGAAATTGATTTCAATTGAAATCAACTCCATAACACTAGCTCTGCATTGCACTGGCAACATCAACTGGTTGCCCTCCTCAACTACTCTGTACAACTTCTCATCAACAACTTTGATTTGATTTGATGTTGCAGATTTTGCATTCACGGTAAGAGATTGCATTCATGGTAAATGCTGGGGATGTTGGTGTCACGCCCTGATCTGTTTCACCTGCTCTTGTGATTGTCTCCACCTCCTCCAGGTGTTGCTTATTTCCCCAGTGTATTTATCCCAGTGTTTCCTGTCTCTCTGTGCCAGTTCGTCTTGTATGTTTTCAAGTCAACCAGCGGGTTTTCCCATGCTCCTGGTTTCTATTCTCTTTTTCTAGTCTTCCCGGTTTTGACCCTTGCCTGTTCATTTTCCAGACTCCGTACCAGCCTGCCAGACCCTTCTGCCTGCACTGATATCGAGCCTGTCTGCCAGTCTTTACCTCTTGGACTCAAAATCTGGTTTTGACCTTGTGCCTGTCCACGACCATTCTCTTGCCTACTCTTTTTGGATTATAAATAAACTACAAAGACTCTAACCATCTGCCTCCTGTGTCTGCATCTGGGTCTCACCTTGTGCCCTTATAGTAGGCTCAAGTGTAAATTGCCTTTAAAAGTCAAATGCAGTGCATTTTTTACAATGTGCCTTTGATTGAATCCCAACCTTTGTCTTTTCATTGTTTGTATTACTGTGCTGCTGTTTTTTCTTTTGGTGTAGTTCTTCATTTGAGATTGTATGTGTCCAGAAAATGCCTTTTATCTTAACTTCTTATGGGTGGGACGGTAGCGTCCCACCCAGGCCAACATCCGGTGAAAATGCAGAGTGCGAAATTCAAACTACAGTATTATAAATATTTAACTTTCATAAAATCACAAGTGTAATACATCAAAATAAAGCTTAACTTCTTGTTAGTCCAGCCGCTGTGTCAGATTTCAAAAAGGCTTTACAGCGAAAGCATACCATGCGATTATCTGAGGACAGCGCCCCGCATACAAACACATGAAAAACATATTTCAACCAGGCAGGTGCGACACGAAAGTCAGAAATAGCGATATAAAAATGCCTTTGATCTTCTGTTGGCACTCCAAAAGGTCCCAGTTACATCACAAAGGGTCCTTTTGTTCGATAATGTCCTTTATATCCTTAAAAACTAAGTTTAGCTGGCGCGCTTCAATCAATAATCCACCCAGTTTCCCTCCAAAATGAATCCCAAACGTTACTAATAAACTTTTCCAAACAACGTTTATAATCAAACCTTAGGTACCCTAATATGTAAATAAACGATAAAATTTAAGACGGAGAATCACTATTGTCTTTACCAGAGAAAAATACCAAAGAACGCGCTCTCTTCCACGCGCTTGGAAACACTACAGCCAAAATGGGAGCCACCTAGAAAAACTACAATTTCTGGCTCATTTTTCCAAAAAACAGCCTGAAATTCTAAAGACTGACATCTAGTGGAATCCCTAGGAATGGCAATCTGGGAGGACTCGGGGTTTTGCCTGCCATATCAGTTCTGTTATACTCACAGACATAATTTTAACAGTTTTAGAAACTTTATAGTGTTTTCTATCCAAGTCTACCAATTATATGCATATCCTGGCTTCTGGGCCTGAGTAGCAGGCAGTTTACTTTGGGCACACTTTTCATCCGGAAAATACTGCCCCCTACCCAAGAGAGGTTAAGCAAACATTTGTCATGCAGTTTAGTTTAGTAGACAGTCTGGTAACTTTCCAACATTCAGAGCCATTTAGAAGATCTCTTTAATATCAAATTTTATTGGTCACATAAACATGGTTAACAAATGTTAATGCAAGTGTAGTGAAATGCTTGTGCTTCTAGTCTGACAGTGCAGTAATATCTAACTGGTAAACATTTCCCAACAACTACCTAATTCACACAAATCTAAAGAAGTGAATGAGAATATGAACATAAGTATAAGGCCGAGCGGCATAGGCAAGGTGCAATAGATGGAATAAAATACAGTATATACATGTGATATGAGTAATGTGAGATATGTAAACATTAAAGTGGCATTATTTAAAGTGACTAGTGATCCATTTATTAAAGTGGCCATTGATTTGAGTCTATGTAGGCAGAGGCCTTTCTATGCTAGTGATGGCTGTATAACAGTCTGATGGCCTTGAGCTAAACGTGGTTTTTCAGTCTCTTGGTCCCAGCTGTGATGCACCTGTACCGACCTCGCCTTCTGGATGGTAGCTGTGTGAACAGGCAGTGGCTCGGGTGGTTGTCCTTGATTATCTTTTTGGCCTTCCTGTGACATCGGGTGCTGTAGAGGTCATGGAGGGCAGGTAGTTTTCCCCCTGTGATGCATTGTGCAGACCGCACCACCCTCTGGAGAGCCTTGCAGTTTCTGTACCAGGCTGTGATACAGCCCGACCGGATGCCCTCGATTGTGCATCTGTAAAAGTTTGGGTGACAAGCCAAATTTCTTCAGCCTCCTGAGGTTGAAGAGGCACTGTTGCGCCTTCTTCACCACACTGTCTGTGTGGGTGGACCATATCAGTTTGATCTGTACGCCGAGGAACTTAACTTAAAACTTTCCACCTTCACTACTGTCCCTTCGATGTGGATAGGGGGCTGCTCTCTCAGCTGTTTCCTTAAGTCCACGATCATCTCCTTTATTTTGTTGATGTTGGTTGAGAGGTTGTTCTCCTGACATCACACTCCGAGTGCCCTCACCTTCTCCCTGTAGGCTGTCTCGTCGTTGTTGGTAATCAAGCCCACTACTGTTGTGCCGTCTGCAAACTTGATTGAGTTGGAGGCGTGCATGGCCACGCAGTCGTAGGTGAACAGGGAGTACAGGAGGAGGCTGAGCACGCACCCTTGTGTGGCCTCAGTGTTGAGGGTCAGCGAAGTGGAGATGTTGTTTCCTACCTTCACCACCTGGGGGCGGACCTTCAGAAAGTCCAGGACCCAATTGCTCAGGGTGGGATTGAGACCCAGGGCCTCCAGCTTGATAATGAGCTTGGATTGTACTATGGTGTTGAATGCTGAGCTGTAGTCAATGAACGGCATTCTTACATAGGTATTCCTCTTGTCAAGATGGGATAGGGCAGTGTGCAGTGGGATGGCGATTGCATCGTCTGTTGCCTGTAAGGGCGGTATGCAAACTGAAGTGGGTCTAGGGTGGCCGGTAAGGTGGAGGTGATATGATCCTCGACTAGTCTCAAAGCACTTCATGATGACAGAAGTGAGTGCTATGGGGCGGTAGTCATCTAGTTCAGTTATCTTTGCCTTCTTGGGTACAGGAACAAAACAATCTTGAAGCGTGGATTCCGAATGGTCAGACCAGCGTTGAATGTTTCTAGTCACTGGTACATCCTGTTTGAGTTTCTGCCTATAAGACTGTAGGAGCAAGATGGCTTCGTGGTCGGATTTGCCAAAGGGAGGGCGGGGGAGGGCTTTGTATGCATCGCGGAAGTTAGAGTAGCAGGGATCGAGTGTATTACCCCCGTGCAAAGTGCAATCAATATGCTGATAGAATTTAGGTAACCTTGTTCTCAAATTTGCTTTGTTAAAATCCCCAGCTACAATAAATGTAGCCTCAGGATGTATGGGTTCCAGTTTACATAGAGTCCAGTGAACTTCCTTCAGGGCCGTCTTGGTGTCTGCTCGAGGGGGAATGTACACAGCTCTGACGATAACTGACGAGAATTCTCTTGCGAGGATATATGGCCGCATTTGATTGTAAGGAATTTTAGATCAGAAGGAGTTCCTGTATGTTGTTATGATTACACCATGAGTCGTTAATCATGAAGCATACACCCCTGCCCTTTCTCTTCCCAGAGAGGTGTTTATCTCTGTTGGCGCGATGCATGGAGAAGCCCGGTGGCTGAACCGATTCCGACAACATATGCCGAAAGAGCCATGTTTCCGTGAAACAGAGAATGTTACAATCTCTGATGTCTCTCTGGAAGGCAACCCTTGCTCAAATTTCATCTACCTTGTTGTCAAGAGACTGGCCGCTCCTTCTGCCACTTCTGCGGTGCCGTTGTTTTGGGTCGGCTTCTGGGATTAGATCCATTGTCCTCGGTAGTGGTCCAAACAGAGGATCCGCTCCGGGAAAGTTGTATTCCTGCTCGTAATGTTGTTAAGTTGACGTTGCTCTTATATCCAATAGTTCTTCCCATCCGTATGTAATAAGACTCAAGATTTCCTGGGGTAACAATGTAAGAAATAATACATTAAAAGGACTTGAAGCGAGGCGACCATCTCTGTCGGCGCCATCACAAATTTGTGACCTTGTTGCCGATAGGTGGACGAATATTAGGACTTCCTCCACTGCTTCTTCATTTATGTTAAATAGGTGTGTATTATGCATTTCCCGAATGAGTTTAGTCTACATTGTGCTGACTATGAGACAAATGAAGGGATGTGTTGAAACGGAGGAGAAATGTACGTATAAGAGGAGCCTCCTGCAGGGCGGTAAAAATAATTGTAGTACATATTATGATTTTCGGTCGTGCGTGCAATGATGTCAGAGGGACAAAAGCGTGTTCGTTCTTTCTTGTTGTATTATCCCAAAAGGGCGTGGCAGTTCCACCAATTAAAAATTACAGCTTTTATGGAAATTACATTCAACTTAATTTGAGGGCTCGTTTTATTGACTTTGTGGCTTTGTGGTTCCCATTGAACAAGTCTTGGCTAAATGCCTGTTGCAATTGTTAAACACTGCCTTGATATGTTAAAATTGACACTTATTATTGGATCAAACATGTCCCATTGTACAAAGAGCACATATTTGATTTTGTGTCTTTAGAGTAAATATAAATAGCATTTGCATGTACCCTTGTGATTGGCGTTCCAGACAGTGCTGAACAATTACAATCCTGAAAATCATACCCATTAAATATCAGAACAACCACCAAATATAAGGGCCAACTAGTTTACCCTGCATCCTTTGGACCCCCACCTAGGATTTCACATGAACTTGCTTATCGCCTCTTTATATTCGATTCTATTTAAGGAAATGAATACATTTATATATATGCATAATGATGTGGATTTGTGAATAATGTGTGTTCCATAATATATGACACAGTCCATTTTCCTAATCAGGGCCACCGTTTAGTAATAATCTAAACAGTGTAATCAGCTTGATTTCTCCAAAGAACCCTGACTGAAATATAATTTGCTTTTATCTATTCTGAAAACCTAATTAGAAGAGAATAACGAGTGTTGGAAATGAGAAGAAGTGAGACAATTTCAAATCCCAGGTGAAGACTGCTGATGTGGCACTTGAAATGAATTAAACATTTTCTCATGGAAAAACAATCTGAATGATGTGGATGATCATAATGGGATCGTATTTGCTATTCTCAAGCTCAAATGACTTATAGAATGAACATTCAACACATTTCAGTGTGTAATGGACTGCATTTCATCGTGTTTATGCATGGGGTTCTCATAGAATAAAGTGTATATTTATATAGTCAATTACACAATCCTTTCAATCGGTTGAAAATGCCAATCTTTATTTCTGGGCATTATCATGAGAATGAAGTTCAATAACAATACTTTATTTACTATCCTAAGACTTAAGATGGGTTTAAATTGCGTAGACGCAGGAACGACAGTCCAAGCTCTGACATCTCTGAGTTTTTCTCACACATCCGACGCACTTCCTGATCACAGGCCACACCAAGTTTGCCCCCACTGGTGCTTCGGCCTCATCAAGCAGTGCTTTAGAAAGACCAGAGTGAACACTTTGTCTGGGATTGCTGGTGTTGTGAAGGACACCACTGTGACAGGGGTCAACATCCCACAGCTGGTTGGACTGGAGGATGGTACGGTGATGGTGGAAGCTATGGCTGGCAACAACACCTGACTCTGTACTTCAGGCCGCTGCCACAGATCAAGCAGTACCAGCACTTCAGATGAAAATCATTTTCATTGTATTGCATGAGGTTATTCTTCTTATCTAAACTTGGGAGGTGAATTGATGTTGTGCAAGGATGTAATGTCTTCTGATTTTTTTGTTGTTGTTATTCCCTGTTTTACAGCTTCGATGCTCTGGAGCCTGGTGTTGTTGTCGCCTGGAGCAGTCGGACTGTCGGGACCAGGTTTCAGCTGCTGAGCAACGCTGACATCCTTCCTCCCATAGATGGTCTGCCAGTACAAGCACCACCTGGACTGGACACAGCTAGACAAACGTATATTTTTGAGAAGATCTGGGAGTTTTGTGAAGAAGAGGCTATGGACATCACATGCCCTGCACCAAAGTCAAGGGCAGGACAGAAACAGGCTCTCCGAATATAGATTCCCTTGTTCATGCGTGGTTTGGACGGACCAGTCATCAGCACTATCCGCAGTGCCTCTATTCACATGACTCTCTCATAACACACACACCATACGTTGCTGCTACTATTATTTTTTTTATCCTGCTGCTCAGCCACTTTACCCCTGATCGTATGCATATAACTACCTTGTCTATCACTGATATCGTTATTGATATTGTTCTTGTACATACTGTATACTATTTTGACACTATCTATTACTGATATTGCTACTATGCAGGTGACCATTTGGCTGTTCCGTTTACACCTTTTGTAGAGACCCATCCACTTAGTAAGACTTAGCAAAATATTGATATATAAAATGAATATTGATATGTGTGGTCGTAACATGATTTTGTGACACCACAACAATATCATGTGACCGTATCAAGTGTCCACCACATAAATATATGGCGCATCCACATAAATATATGGCGCATGCATCTGTTTATGTACTGTACATGTGCACCTCACTCAGGTTTCAACTCAGGTTGCATGGCCTTAACTTATGTATGGAATACTATGTGATAAGTGCATATTTAACGGTATATAAAGTATGCTAATGTACTGGTGTGAAGACATTTGGTCAGTGGTCAAAAGTACTTAAGTAAAAATACTTTAAAGTACTACCTAACTATTTTTTGGGGCTATCTGTACATTACTTTAGTATTTATATTTTTGCCAACTTTTACTTTTACTTTACTACATTCAAAATGAAATAATGTACTTTTTACGCCATACATTTTCCCTGACACCCAAAAGTACTTGTTACATTTTGACAGGAAAATTGTCCAATTCACACACTTATCAAGAGAATATCCCTACTGCATCTGATCTGGTAGACTCACTAAACACAAATGCTTCATTTGTAAATTATGTCTGAGTGTTGGAGTGTGCCCCTGGCTATCCGTCAATAAAAAAAAATTGGAGAAAAAATTGTGCCGTCTGGTTTAATATAAGGAATTTGAAATTAGTCATACTTTACTCAAGTATGACAATTTACTACACTGGATTTGGCTAGGGCCATAGCATTTCTTTCACATGACCCATCGATTTAGACAAGTGTGTCTGGGTAAGCGTTATCTAATGTTTATAAAATATTTTTATCTGGACACTTTCTGTTTACCTGAAATTTTTCCTTATTGTAGGCTGCTACCACTTTTAGCATTCATTTTTACTACACTACTCACTGTTTAGCACATGACCTCACATGTGAATCCTTAAAGAGATGGGTGAGGCTGGCTTAAGAGGGTGTGAACAACGCTTAATGGGTGTAGACAAAGCAGAGTTCTCCAGTAGGTACCAAGGCCCTTTTCTCAAAAGTGAGTTTACAAGTGTATCAACTTTCAAAGCAGAATTACTTTCCCATTGTTCCTCAAAAATGCTGTGTATGATATACCATTTTGTAGCTCCGAGTCTCTACTTTTATCCAATGTAAAAAAAACTATTTCAAATGTTGTTACATAAGACCGAATCCAGGTGTTGAGTCACAAATGTAAGCAAAGTTTGAAATGATTTTATTTAGTTAAATATGATATCTGTTTGGGTTTCTTGCGGTCAAATTGCAGTTTACAAATTGTTTGTAATTATGTTCCGGCCCCCTGACCATCCGCTCAACAAGAAACCGGCCCATGGATGAATCTAGGTGATGATCCCTGGTCTAATATGTAACTTTGTATTGTAAAAGTTGCATTATTTTTGTGTATTAACAATTTTGTAATCACAAGCGTTTTGACAAAATTCCAGATTTGTCTTAAAACAGTGGATGCTTTTAATGTTACCATGGTGAACATTGTATGGTGTGTACTTTTTAAAGGATTATTGTAAATTGGAAACTAAGTATGATAATTTCACTCAAAATATCTAAGTATACATTATATCAAATTACTCAAATTTTTATTACAAAATGAAAAATATGCATGATACTAAATTTGACATTTTTGTTAATCAGCAAACCGTTGTTTTTTAAAAATATACTTAAATTCTGAATCTTTGTATCATGATTGTTTTTTATAAGTACTCAAATATACCATTATCTATCAAGCACTGTAATAATTATTAATCTTACCTTTATCACAATATTTAATCCACACGTAGCCTGCACACCTTCCCTCACTATAATGCAGCAAAAAAAGGTTTTGGTTGAGATGCTCTGCATCAAACACTTTAGATCTCACATGAATGACCAATACGTTTTCCCCATCCAATCCACTTATCATGTCAAAGCTGTCAAAGCATTTGACATTGTGACTTGGTATCACATTTGGTATCAACAGGTGTGTTACAGCCGACAAGCCAATGTGTCATGCATGCTTTAGGTATAAAGGTCTTGTGTGGCTCAGTGGTAGAGCATGGTGCTTGCAATACCAGGGTTGTTGGTTCGATTGCCATGGAGGACTAGTATGAAAATGTATTCACTCACTACTGTAAGTTGCTCTGGATAAAGGCATCTGCTAAAATGTGAAGTGCACAATTTGAGACAGCTTTTTGTAAGAATGAACAATAAAGAGTACGGCTGTCCCCATAGGAGAACGCTTTTTGGTTCCAGGTAGAACCCTCTGTGGAATGGGTTCTACATGGAACACAAAAGGGTTCTACCTGGAACCAAACGGGTTCTACCTGGAACCAATAAGGGTTCTCTTATGGGGACAGCCAAAGAAAGCTTTTAGGTTCTAGATAGCCTAGAACAGTGTCTGATGTCAGTCTCTCCTCTTCCCTCCCTTACAGAAGAGCTAGCCTGGAAACAAAATGATGCCCAGAAAGCAGCAGCTGTTTTCAGTTATTGCCAGGTTTTTTATTACCAGACAGGGGACCTCCACCGGCTTTAGAGGGGCTATAATTTGATACTTTGAAATCAAATATTTCATGCCCTGTGTACACTGTTCACCAGTCCCTCTCTCTCTCTTTTTTTAGTCCCTCTCTTGTTTCTGACATGCTGTTCTGCAGTGTATACCTAAGGGAAATTAAATAGGAGTCAGCGTTTGTGTTTGGATTAAGAAAATATTCAGATCCATCGTTAGGGAAATCAATACATGGTTATGACCAGGGCTATGTATGGCTCTGTTTATGACTATTTATAAGAGGTATATTTATTCACAATTTACACCATGATGACAGTTTACATGAAGAATACATTCACACACAGAGCGTAACTCAGACAAGAGGAAGAGGATGAATTAGGCCTAAATAGATTTTTCAAAGGTTGGAAATTTTGGATTGGATTGATTGTCACTTGTCAGTGTGATTAGCTTCGTTGAGTTGAATGATAATGAAGGTTGTTACACTTGCTCTTCCATTAATATGACACGGTCTGCTTCAGACCTTATCCCAGAATACCAACTCTGTCAGATTTAAACAGAATCAAAGAGGTGGGTTCTATTGATAACCTCCTATTTCATTAGGGTGCCAATGCCTGTGTGACGGGGAGAGGAGAGACTCTGTGGAGTTGGGAGCTGTGTGGTAGGTGATATGAGTGATCAATTCAGTTGACTATCAAGCTGTTGTAGTGGCTCAAAAAGAGAAAGAGAAGAAAAAGAGAAGAAAATAAAAATGGTAGCATGTGGTTGAAATACGATTTTCTCAGTCTTTATGAATTAAGTGTTTATTCTGAAGATCTGTGAAAAGGGTAATAATCCCTTTTGGTTCCTCAAAGAATGTGTCAGATGACAGGCTTCAGTTTGTTTGTCTGTCCATTGATGTCTGGAGGCTGGAAGTAACCATCCAGGAATTGGCTTGCATCAACCTATTCTGTTCTTTGTTGGATTTCATTCATGGTAAACCTCAAGCCAATAAGTATAGCCACCTGGCTTGTTATAATGCTGAGGGATGGAGATGGAGAAATGTAACCAGTTCCAAATTCGATGGAGCCTATGGATCCTATGGGTGCATTGACTGACAGTCCATTACGTTAATTTGATAGTTACAAAGTTTTACAGCTGAAGAAAGCACCTTGTTTGAGGAACATCGCTCAACCAATCTGAGAAAATGTAGGTAACAGTTCTGTAATTATTTCGAGGTTGAAAATAACCTTGTTGTTTTCAACCTAGCATTGTCTTGCTCTAAGCCTCCTATATTTCATTACTATGGCAACACAGTCCATCTCAAAACGGCACGCTGTGACACTGCAGAAAACATAAGCACTTAGAAAAAAACACATTGAATGAGCAACACAGGCCCCTCGCTCTCATTTTAATTGGATAGTCTATTTTCAGATAAGTAAAGTGAAAATGATGGACTTTCATGGCATTCAATACATTTATGTGATGTTTATGTAACTGTGCTAAGGTTGTATGAATTGTGTGACTACAGTAATTGATCATGTAAACTGTGCTCTAAACCAGGGGCGCAACTTTAACTGGGGGGACATTTCGTCGCCCCCAGTTTTATCATTGGAATGTGATACAAAACGAGGCAATGGGGTGCTTTAGGACCATGCGGTCACCTCCGAGCAGTCGGGTAGGCTGTTTGGAGTGTTTATTTATTTAGGACCACACAGACACCACAGAGCGGGCTCACAGGCTGTGTGAAGTCAAAGCTTCTGGAAGGCTGGCTAAACCAGCATGGGAGAGTTGAGCATAGTTCAGTGTGTTTGTGTTGCACTCTTTCACCGAGTTGTAAAAGGAAGCAGAACAAAAACTGTCTACTCTTTAGTTGACTGATGTAGCTGGCAAGGTAACTTCTGTTTAACTTAATAGAAAGAAAAAAAACCCTAATGTTTATTCGCAGTGCTGAGCTAGTATTGTAACTGACATGTAACGTTAGCTAATGTTTCATCCCCTATCGACTGAGGTGAATAAGCTATGCTAGTGAGTAGCTACCACAGTCAGGTTAGCGCTAGCCTCTAGTTATCTGTCAGATGGCAATATGAGGTGGCTAATATTACTATCCAACAGTAGTTGTTTGTATGGAGATGTTTTGTAACCTTTGTTCTGTCACGTTTCAGAAGTAAATGAACTTGGCAAGCTTTCACCAGTTGATGTACCGTTGGAGAGAGAGCTGGCCAAAAGTTGGCTTTCATTAGCTATTATTTTTGCCTCAATCAAACAATTCAAGATTTATACTTTGACATTTTATCAGTGCAATGTGAGTTGTTTAGTCAACGTGGCATTATTTATCTGTCAGCTTACCTAGCTAATTCTCTACATTTGACTTTATTTACCTAGGCAAGTCAGTTAAGAACAAATTCTTATTTACAATGACAGCCTAGGAACAGTGGGTTAACTGCCTTGTTCAGGGGCAGAACGACAAATTTTTACCTTGTCAGCTTGAGGATTTGAACCACCAACCTTTTGGTTACTGGCCCAACACCCTAACCACTAGACTACCTGCCGCCCCACTTACACAATAATAAACAGCTTCCCTGTCATGGTGCACAGTAGAGGTCTGTGGGACCGATTTCTTCATTCCCACCTGCCACCGCAAGAACTGGTGCCAAACCCAACCACAGTCCCGCAATGTTATTTTAAGCATATGTGACACAGCTTACTTGCCAGCCATGGTCCTAGCAATTTTGTGCCATATAGGCAATATCAAATGTGCAAAAATAACTTAAGAAATAGGTTAAATTACCAGAGATTCTCACATTGCCCTTACATTACTCAGTCACCCCTTGAACTTTCACGCCCAACTAGGAGAGGTAGGCTACTGAAGTTGAAGTAGAGAATTCTGAGTGTGTGAATAATGCAGAAAAATATGTGTTTTTAATACAATAGGTAGGCTAACGCAGAAAGAGGACCCTTTCAAAATAACGTGTGGGACAACAAATATATTTTCATCCCAAAGTCGTCTCTCTGACCGCCCACTCCCACCTGCAGCATGAAAAATGCAGACCGCGCCGCAATGATCTCTGTCGGACCCGCCGGTCCCGCAGGCATCCTGCAGGAATGCAGCCTTCTAGTGCAGTCAGTACCCAACACTATGCTCACCGTTTCTTAGCAGGATCAGATGATGACAGGTGTCCCAGTAGGGTCAGACAGCCAGGGAAGACCAGTCTACAGAGTGAATTTTGCAGTGTATTCAGTGAATGATACAAAGTTCCATCTTGAATTGATGGGTAGACCTAGAGTAGCTACAGGACAGTAGCTTAAAGCTACAGTCTGGGATCTGGGAGTAATGGTCATTTCAATTATTGAACCATTGATTATATTCTTGGATAAAATAATGTATAAATGTACACCAAGGTAATTCTTTGTCATGCCTCATTTTAGGTGAGAGGGGTGACAGGGGTCTCAGCAGAGTCAGGCAGCCAGGGAAGACCAGTCCGTGACAGACGTGAGGTGCATTTTTTGCCGAGACAACACTTTTTCTCTCTATCCAGCAAACACTGGACAATACTATTTTAAGGCAAACCTCCAAAGTTGATTTCTAAACGTTATCAAGGGTTGATAGAGGCTTTTCCCAATGAAAAATTGTAAAACAAAAACATGAGGAAGACCTGGGAGATGCTATTGATGATGTGTTATTAAATGTTATTATTCTGCTGGATGTTTAAAGCACAAAAAGGGACATATTTGCATATATCTTGTGAAGGTTGAAGGTTGGCTGAATTTTGGCAGAGTATGTTCTTTTATCTCAGAATATCTACAGATTCTTCCTTCTCCCTGTTTTTGTTTCCTTGGAAATGTTGATACTGGAGACTGTTATCAGAAGAAACTGTGTAACCTAGCATTTCTAGTGGCTAATAAATGCATTGCCATTAATTGGAAGGTTGGTTATCCTCCCACAATGTATGGAAGAAATGTCAAGTTATGTACAGTATCACTAGATTTGTTTTAAGATTAAGGGTATACTGTGTAACTTTCATAAGGTTTGGATGCCTTATATGGAATACTGAACGACAAAAGGAGTCTGTATTGAAAACATGCCCACGTCAGGGGAGATTTAGGCAATCCCTAGCTGCTGGGCTGCTCAGCCCTGGCCCTGGGGGTCTGCTGTACTGTTATCACTCTGGCCTTGGCCTAACACACCTAAAAGCAATAATGAATGTTTCACTAAGATCCTAAAGCTGAGTGGGGTGTGTTGGGTTGGGTTGCTACAGGGCCGTGGACCTAGGGGCAGGACAGGGTGACCCAGCTATTTTGTGTGCAAGTAAAAAAAGCTCTACAGTACTATTATGCCTATGATATGAATTATTTGGAGGGTGTACTGTTTCTGTGTGTTAATGTGTAGGTCTATGTGTGTTTTCATTCAACTTTTGTTTTCCAAACCTTTCCCTTGAGACATAACAACAACAAAAAAGGACGTTGTTTTGGGGAGAGAGTTGAGTTATTGACTAGACTGGTGGGGGTCAGACGTGTAGGCGGCTCTGGTTGGCTGGGCGGTCTGGCTGAAATTTGATATAGAGAATGTCTCAGAGACAATCAAAAGTTGTCTTTGTATTTTATTTGTAAGAGTTGTTCATTTGTTAGGCTATTGGTTAAAGGTGCAACACAATATTGATTGTTGAATTATCATGGATCTAGTTCAGTCTTATCAATCACTTAAACATATTTGATAATCTCTTACCTAGCTTAATGACTGTGGGCATTTTTGCTTACTTTTGTTGTTCTAAATAGAGACGGCTAGAAGGGCCATTGGTCATATTAGATTGTGTAGAAATGCAGGAAATCTGCTTTAGATGCCCACAAAAATGTGATGACCCCCTGCCCAGTTATGTCCCACTCTGCAAATAGCACTGCTGGGTGATTTAAACCGTCATAGTCAATCAATCAATAATATAATATTACTCTTAGCAGACATGTTTATTTTTTATTTACAATATGTAGAATCTATGAGAATAGAAAGGTTCAGAACTTTTGTGAACCAGCACAGCACAGTTGAAAAATATATGGGAAATATAAATCAAAACTGGAAGGTCTTCAGAGATAGATGGGAGGGGTTGAGTGGAGCTGAAGGATGGGACTAAAAACAAACAAAATATAAATATTGTAAAATATACTGTGTCCGTAAAATGTATATAGTATGTATAAACTGGAAGTAGAAGCATAAGTGTTGTTGTCCATTAGTTTACTGCAATTGGGGGAGGGATGGTAGGGTTAGGGGAAAATAATAAAGGAAAATATATATTTTAAAATATATATGGATGATTGGAAATTATGCCGACAATTACATTGATGGAAGCCGCAATCTATCTGCAATATTAAAGCTGATCTACCCCCCACCCCCATAAAAAATGTATATGATTTAATCACACCAGCCTTCTGAAAGGTAAACCTTATGTTACTGTGATAACTATTGAAGAAACAGTTCCCTCTGTCAGATGAGTTATCCTCATAAATGTCAATGTTGGAGCTTTTTGCATCAATATTCATTACATATAGGTGGCTATGGCGGCAAACCATTTTCGCATTAGCTTCACACAGTTTTGCATCAATATTCATTACATATAGGTGGCTATGGCGGCAAACCATTTTCGCATTAGCTTCACACAGTTTACAGTAGATTAGCGCCCAATTGACCTTCCTCTCTTGGCTTGTAACAGTTAGGACTCAGAGACTTTACGGACAGTGGACAATTAGATGGACCAGAAAAGGGAGAACTTTGCACTTGATGAAATATGAATTAGGATTAAATACGGACCAGCACAAATCAATAACTACTTATGGATACTCCCTGTTCAATGAAATAAGATCCTGGTTCACATTCACAAGGACGTTTTAAAAATCGTTTTTGTTATATCTAGAATTGTATGTGATTAGATATTATATTGGATTCTATATTACAACTGTATAATTATTACACCATTACAATATGTATGATTGTTATGCAATACACTCAATTGGATTGATTTCAATCAATGTTCAATTGAACAAATTAATGCGTGCATCAAATCAATAATGATCACGTTAGTACAAATAAATGGTGGTAATGAATTACATACGAATATAGGATCTCTATGGGGCTGGCTTTGTTTCTCACCAGACATTATTCTATGTTACCCATACCGGACGTTCTGATACCTTTCCGTTTCCTCTGCGAATGACGCTGACCTGAAATAATCAACATCGTCGTACACATTTGAACAAAGGTCTTGATTTTGTGTAAGAAACGTTATTGCAGATTATAATCAAACTGAATACATAAGCTAAAGAGATTGTTATTTTCGAAAACGCTTGCTAACTTGGAATAATGCTAGCTAACATTAGCTTCACTCGCTGGAGCTTAAACAATAGGCCTCAGTTTAATTTCAACTAATACTTTCAATTTTGTTAGTGTTAACTACTTGTTACTCACTAATCGTTGTGATAAAAAGTCACCCGTGTTTAAACGGCACAACGTGAAATCATGTGGCAATGTGATCCTATCGGTTCTAGGCCTAGCTTGCTAGCACTACTAGCAGCTAGTTAGCAACCAGGATTTCTAGGGGTATGTTACTAGGCTGGACATATTACATTTTTAACGCTTTTTTTCTGATAACGATATTATTGCATCCGCCGTGGAGCGGCGGATGCAATAACCATATTTTCCAGCTGCTTACCGTCGTTTTGAAGTAATCACGGAAAAGCAGGCCTTATTTTAGGGCATTTCAACCTGCCAACTCCTATTAGTTACATTGAGCACCAACTCGCCTTCCGAGCGTTCTATTCGCAGTTTAGTGTTCTACGTCCCAATGCCTGATTCGCTATTGTTGTTTATAGTTAAAATGTAAACAACAAAATGACTCAATGAACTCTCGAGGGCGTCCCATTGTTTCCTATTGTTTCCTAAATATCTCTCAATGTGTATATTTGGATTGTTTTCAAATCAGACGTCATTTTAATCTCGAGAATCTCCTCTTTCTAATTATGTACGTCTGGGCAGCGAGCTCGGTTGTAATCGATCACTAGACCAGAATAGTCAGTTTATTTTAGCACAGCTTGAAGTGTATCCACTTGCGCTGCGGAATCGCTAGCTTTTCGGGTGCGGGACTGGTAAGAAGCTTCCGGAGGGTGGTCACGTGTGCTATCAAGGCAGAGGTCCTGGGTCCGAGCTTGATGTGAGCCAACTCAGGAGGAAGCGGTACTCTAAGCAAGCAGCGTGACATCCGTTACACCCCCCCATGCATGTAATGTATGCGTACTAGTAGAGTTCATGCAGGGGTTTACATGTTTTTTTCTTCGCATGTCAGGTGATATAAATCACAATGGCAGTAAAAGTTTATTAATACTTTCCTGTGGATATTTTGTGTTACATTTCCAACGACATAATGCCAGGTGGACAACCGGCAGAGCATGTTCAAATGACAGTTTATTCAACATTCTGGCTATACAATGCACGTTACGAATATTTCCCAACCTAATCAGGAAGCTATTGCTAAAAGGTCAGGACACCAGCAATTGCCAGGTAACATTGGCCAACTAATAGCTACATGCACTGAAATTATTTTCCTTTCTTGTGTAGACTTTTGCCTGAAGATGACAGACCGCTACAACATTCACAGCCAGTTGGAGCATCTTCAATCTAAATACATTGGAACAGGCCATGCGGACACCAGCAAGTGGGAATGGTTGGTGAACCAACATCGGGACTCGTACTGTTCATATATGGGTCACTTTGACCTGCTGAATTACTTCTCTGTTGCTGAGAACGAGAGCAAAGCCCGCGTGCGCTTCAATCTCATGGAGAAGATGCTGCAGCCCTGTGGCCCACCTTCGGACAAACCTGACGATGCTTAGGCTAAGGAGTTCAACTGGCAGGATGTAGAAAATGTGGTTTTTACTGTTTGGCTATCCATCATGTTGATAAGAAGTCATGTTTGAGATGCATGAAATGGAAGCAATGTTGACAGACAATGAATCAGTTTTCCTTTTCCCCCCCCACCCATTTTGATATTTGCCTTAATAATTTGCATTGGAAATAAACATTGAAATGAAGTGGTTGTGGTCAGGTGTTATTTGTCTTAAAAAAATTGTCCACTTGCCTGACCTCCATCTTGTCGTTACAAATGCCAGTGAGCATTGAGAATGATAATTGTAAAATGTTCTGTATATTGTTGCACCCCTATAAGAGCTTGTTGTCAATCACTTCAACAGTTAACTAAACATTTACTCTTAATGGTTTTGATTAAATTAATTCCCAGAACTGGATAGTGATGAGTGCAGACATGGGTGGAATATGTCAATACTTGAGGTGCGCATTATTTATCTTGCCTGGCATGAGGAGTTTGGGATTATTTGAGTTTATTTGCAATTTGAAAAAGTACATATACAGACAGGACATGCATAAAAAAATGCTGTCAAGCATAAGACAAAGTCAATGACTTACTACCATTATGTTCCTTTTGGCAAGATTAAGGCGGGTGTCTTAAAGTGCGTGGTTGAATAATTAGATAATTACAGACAAAAGTGGTCCTACGAAAGTCAGACTTGCTACTGAGCTGCCATGAGCCATCAGCCAGCTTTTGATATTCTTTTTAAAATAATGCTTCATTGCTTTGAGTTGTGGTTGTGTTCCCTTCCATTGAGCAAAAACAAAACATGTATACATTATTTAAAAAATACTCCCTGTTTACTGTGGTCCCAGTTTGAGGGAGGTACATGGCCCAGATTTATATAGTCCTAGTTACACACAAGATGCCAGTGGTTTGACTTCAGTATTGTATAGGCCTACATAGAGAAACTAAGACAAATTGTCTCCTATGTAGGCCGTGGTCACAATGTAGAAAATTCACCCTGTTTATTCTTGGGTATTCCGTTTCATCTATTGTCCATTGAACTGGCCCTGTAATGATTATGTTGGCCTTGGTTCTGATTGAAAAGATGCAGCCCATTATGTTGTCCACCCACACACAATAAGCCTTATCATTCAAACGCCCATACAGAACCATTACTTTGACTACTTGTGCCTATGACAGAAGTAGAAAAACATTTCATTATATGAGCGGAAGAGAGGGCATGATGATTCAACGTTGAATAGAGAGCGAGCGAGAGATTACGTCATTGTGCCCACACTGCTGGGGAAGTCTCCTGTGAAGTAAGTGTGTGTGTGTGTGTGTGTGTGTGTGTGTGTGTGTGTGTGTGTGTGTGTGTGTGTGTGTGTGTGTGTGTGTGTGTGTGTGTGTGTGTGTGTGTGTGTGTGTGTGTGTGTGTGTGTGTGTGTGTGTGTGTGTGTGTCAATTGGCAGGAACATCACCAAGCCGGGGTAAGTCCTCACCGGCTGTCCCCACAGTTTGAATCATGGATGTGGCGATGCTATTTCTGCTGTGTCAGGGCTGAGGACATTGGGAGGCTGCAGAATTTTCTCTCCCACTGGGCTCCCATGCCCAGATGCCAGATTTTATAATTGTTAATGTTTTTCGATTTTCCCAAGCTTGGAAAGATGTACGCAATAAAGCAAAGTAAATAGTGGGAGCAAGATCATGCGATATCACTATAAACTATTCTTCAATAAATCAAATCAAATTGTATTTGTCACATGCGCCGAATACAACAGGTGTAGACCTTAGTAAAATTCTTACTTACAAGCCCTTAAGCAACAATGCAGTTTTAAGAAGTAAAAAAATACTGAATGGCAGGAAGCTTGGCCCCAGTGATGTACTGGGCCGTACGTACTACCCTCTGTAGTGCCTTGCGGTCGGAGGCCGAGCAGTTGTTATACAGTGATGCAACCAGTCAGGATGCTCTCGATGGTGCAGCTGAGGAACTTTTTGAGGATCTGAGGACCCATGCCAAATCTTTTCAGTCTCCTGAGAGGGAATAGGCTTTGTCGTGCCCTCTTCATAACTGTCTTGGTGTGTTTGGACCATGAAAGTTTGGTGATGTGGACACCAAGGAACTTGCAGCTCTCAACCTGCTCCACTACAGCCCCATCGATGAGAATAGGGGCGTGCTCAGTCTTCCTTTTCTTGTTGTCCACAATCATCATCTCTGTCTTGATCATGTTGAGGGAGAGGTTGTTAACCTGGCACCACACGGCCAGGTCTTTGACGACCTCCCCTATAGGCTGTCTCTTTGTTGTCGGTGATCATGCCTACCACTGTTCTGGTAGGCAAACTTAATGATGGAGTCGTGCCAGGCCATGCAGTCATGAGTGAACATGGATTACAGGAGCGGACTGAGCATGCACCCCTGAGGGGCCCCTGTGTTGAAGATCAGATGTTGTTACCTACCCTTACCACCAGGAAGTCCAGGATCCAGTTGCAGAAGGAGTTGTTTAGTCGCAGGGTCCTTAGCTTAGTGATGAGCTTTGAGGGCATTATGGTGTTGAACGCTGAGCTGTAGTCAATTAATAGCATTTTCACATAGGTGTTCCTTTTGTCCAGGTGGGAAAGGGCAGTGTGGAGTGCAACAGAGATTGCATCATCTGTGGATCTTTTGGGGCGGTATTTAAATTGGAGTGGGTCTAGGGATTCTGGGATAATGGTGTTGATGTGAGCCATGACCAGCCTTTCAAAGCACTTCATGGCTACAGATGTGAGTTCTACGGGTCGGTAGTCATTCAGGCAGGTTACCTTAGTGTTCTTGGGCACAGGGACTATGATGGTCTGCTTGAAACATGTTGGTATTACAGACTCAATCAGGGACAGGTTGAAAATGTCAGTAAAGACCCTTGCCAGTTGGTCAGCACATGCTCGGAGTACACATCCTGGTAATCCGTTTGGTCCTGTAGCCTTGTGAATGTTGACCTGTTTAAAGGTCTTACTGACATCTGCTACGGAGAACGTGATCACACAGTCGTCCGGAACAGCTGATGCTCTTACGCATGCTTCAGTGTTGCTTGCCTCGAAGCATGCATAGAATTTATTTAGCTCGTGTCACTGGGAAGCTCGCGGCTGTGCTTCCCTTTGTAGCCGTACTAGTTTGCAAGCGTCGGAGCCGGTGTAGCACGATTCAATCTTAGTCCTGTATTGAAAGTCATTGTTACCTGCAGTACCTATGTCTCTAAGGTATATACATACTGTATGGGTCTTCCTATAAATATTGGGGCCAATGTGTGACATTGTGGATGTGATATGTTTTTAAACAAAAATCAAATAGATTTTTATGCAGTTCCACATGTGTACTTAAAGGAAAATGCATATTGGCCTGTAACTCCACTTACAACAACATAGGACTATACAAACTTTCAGAACTGTCAGAAACCATGTAAGTGAAGCTCCTGTGTGTGCTCGTCGTCCTCACCGGGGTCTGACCTGACTGTCGTTCAGCGTAATAACCGCACGTGGTTTGACCACAACAGATTAGCGCAACAACACCAGTCAATTGAAGCGGTGGGAAACAAGCGAGTGGCCACCTCTCACAAAAACAGATCAAAAATGAAATTACTGATAATTATAAGGGTGCAGGAGAACTTAGACATTGGCTAGAATAATTACAAGGACGTTTTCAAGCACCAAATTGAGGAAATGTCTGAATTTCAAGGTAGGCCTATTCCAGTACTTGAATTTCTCAACTTCAAATTAAATTTGGCTACTACAAACCCCTTTGATGTGTAACATGGAAACCGAAATGTATTTGTCATGTTTCATTACCAGATCATATTATGAAGAAGCCCACTAGGCTATGTCATTTGTCATTATATCCAGAACAGTGGTGATTTTACCATGTAAATCTTGGTGAGGCAAACTCCCCCACATTTTTTGAATGCATGCCACCAAAGCCACATCACTAAACAATACATGAATTGCATTATAATGGTGACAAACGGTGCCCACAAACTGTTAGGGCCTACATAAAGCTGTCCCAACAGCAAAGATTTCTTTCCAGCACAATGGAGTAAATCCTTACCACTGCTACACCTGGCTATCAGCAGAGCCTTGTCTGGCAGTGAGACAGTTAATTCAGCTACATTTACTGCCTTTTAAAAAAACATGGCTGACTTGCTTAAACAAATGTGGTTTCTACTGACAATTGAGATGTACAAACTATGGCATAAGTGGATGACGAGCGGATGAGGCAGTCTGTAATTTCGATTAAGACATTAATGAGCGATCTAGGACGGACGTAGTCAATATAACTATTTGTTCAGCACTTTTGAAATGTACAGCGACAGAATTCAGAACATGGGCCGTTCTTACAGTTTTTTTCCTGTAAACCAAGTCAGAACCGTAGGCTAAATTATGAGGGGGAAAGGGACCAAATGATTAGGGTGAGGCACATGGGCTACTAACAGCTTACTACACTACATAAACTTAGTATTACTTTCTTAGCTACAGTATACATACCTCCCTGGCATATTACGTCATGTATACAGCAATATACAGTACATTTTTGGACTCACTTTGTTGTGCTGTGCTCACTTGAACAGGAAGGTGGCGTGGCAGTCCTCCTTGTGGGCACATTTTGTCATCAAAGTCTGGTATTCTCTGGATTTATGGTGCATTCAAGACAACTGGGAACAAGGGCAAAAAAACAAGTTTGATCATAACGTCAGTAATCTTGAGGTTGGAGTTCTCGACTTGGAATTCCGAGTTGGATGACCGTTCAAAACATATTTTCCCAGTCGGAGCTCGTTTTTCCCCCCTAGAGTTCCCAGTTGTCTTGAACTCACTGAAGTCTGCGATTTCCCAGTTCTGAGTTTCCAGTTGTTTTGAGGGCGGCAGAAGATATGCTTGATTGACAGCATGGCTATTGCCCATGGTGTTGAATGTTTATCCTTTTAATCATAGATAAGAGACCCTTAAAATCTGTTAGGGATAGGGGGCAGTATTTTCACGACTGGATAAAAAACATACCCGATTTAATCTGGTTATTACTCCTGCCCAGAAACTAGAATGTGCATATTATTAGTAGATTTGGATAGAAAACACCCTAAAGTTTCTAAAACTGTTTGAATGGTGTCTGTGAGTACAACAACTCAAATGGCAGGCCAAAACCTGAGAAGATTCTATATGGGAAGTGCCCTGTCTGACCATTTCTTGGCCTTCTGTAGCCTCTTTATCGAAAATACAGGATCTCTGCTGTAACGTGACATTTTCTAAGGCTCCCATAGGCTCTCAGAAGGCGCCAGAACGTGGAATGATAACTCTGCAGTCTCTGGGCGAAAAACAGTAGGGGTTTTGGAGAGTGGTACTTCTGAGAACAATGACACTGGTGCGCGCGTGCATGTGAAGACTCCATTTTCTTATTTCAGTGTTTGAACGGATACAACGTCTCCCGGTTGGAATATTATCGCTATTTTCCGAGAAAAATTGCATAAAAATTGGTTTTAAACAGCGTTTGACCTGCTTCGAAGTACGGTAATGGAATATTTAGCATTTTTTTTTGTCACGAAACACGCCGGCGCGTCACCCTTCGGATAGTGATTTGAACGCACTAACAAAACTGAGCTATTTGGATATAACTATGGATTATTTGGAACCAAAACAACATTGGGTGTTGAAGTAGAAGTCCTGGGAGTGCATTCTGACGAAGAACAGCAAAGGTAATCCAATTCTTCTTATAGTAAATCTGAGTTTGGTGAGTGACAAACTTGGTGGGTGTCAAAATAGCCAGCCGTGATGGCCGGGCTATCTACTCAGAATATTGCAAAATGTGCTTTCACCGAAAAGCTATTTTAAAATCGGACACCGCGATTGCATAAAGGAGTTCTGTATCTATAATTCTTAAAATCATTTTATGTTTTTTGTGAACGTTTATCATGAGTAATTTAGTAAATTCACCGGTAGTTTTCGGTGGGTATGCTAGTTCTGAACAAAACATACTAATGTAAAAAGCTGGTTTTTGATAGAAATATGAACTTGATTGAACAAAACATGCATGTATTGTATAACATAATGTCCTAGGAGTGTCATCTGATGAAGATCATCAAAGGTTAGTGCTGCATTTAGCTGTGGTTTTGGTTTTTGTGACATATATGCTAGCTTGAAAAATGGGTGTGTGATTATTTCTGGCTGGGTACTCTCCTGACATAATCTAATGTTTTGCTTTCGTTGTAAAGCCTTTTTGAAATCGGACAATGTGGTTAGATAAAGGAGAGTCTTGTCTTTAAAATGGTGTAAAATAGTCATATGTTTGAGAAATTGAAGTTTTAGAATTTTTGAGGTATTTGTAATTCGCGCCACGCTATACCATTGGATATTGGTAGCGGAACGTCTGTCCCTAACAGGTTAAACCCAGACTTAGACCACACACCCACTCCACTGAATAGCAGGCTAGTGATTTGCTTTGCAATGCTTGCAGTTAGCCACTGATTTCTTCCAAACCACTCATTGTTGAATTTGCGATTTCCAAATTGTGTAAAGTTTATGTCCAATGGCTGACCACTGATACTTTTTATCTATAATTTCTCTTCATATGATTGAAAAGGATTTGCCAGTAGATTGTCGATGTGATTCATGATGACTGCTTGCCTAGATTGCTAGCTAAGATTTTGAAAGTATGATGTTGACATGATCAGTCCAATCAAAGCTATGGTAGATATAACGTGATTTGACGTCATTTTATCTGTGGACAATGACCTTGAGCCTTCTTGGATGGGCACTTGTAATGTACTAACTCTATGGCAGCACCCAAGGGGATTGAATTTTCAAACTCTACCTGTAGATTTTGCAGTGACGTAGTCTCCCCATGAGTGACAGAACACTGAGCCAATCACGGCGCAACTAGAGAACATTACCAACCCCTACACTCCGTATATTCCACCGGCCGCTCCACCACCACAGAAAGCACTGAGCTAGGCTGAAACGCCTGCATTTTGGAGCTGCCTTACTCAAGAAAGCAAAAAAGAAACCATGTTTGTATGCGGCTTTATTAACTCTGTTGTTTTTTTACATTGTTTGCAAACTGATATGTTACACATTAATGCCAAAACAACATGCAAAACAGGTGTGGCTCTACCCAAAACATATGAAGACATGAACTCATTACCTTGATGCTTTCTCTGTTAAATCTAAAGACACCCTGCTGTAAATCAAGCAGACTACCACAGATGATCAACATCAATTTGCTAGGGATATTAGATCCATCATCAATCCAGTCACAACTGTCTTCACCGGTTTAACGAATGAGACACAAATATTCTGGACATTCCTCGCAAACACCTTTTTTTCAGCACTTGGGCTGTTGGCGCCTTTTTATATATATTTTTTATTAAACCTTTATTTAACTAGGCAAGTCAGATAAGAACACATTCTTATTTACAATTGACTTGTCCCAAAGCCAATGCCAAGCATCATGTCTGGAGGAAACCTGCCAGCATCATGCTGTGGGGATGTTTTTCAGCAGCAGGGACTGGAAGACTAGTCAGGATTGAGCAAAGTACAGAGAGATCCTTGATTAAAACCTGCTCAGGACCTCAGACACCTTCCAACAGGACAACAACCCTAAGCACACAGCCAAGACAACGCAGGAGTGGCTTCGGGACAAGTCTCTGAATGTGCTTGAGTGGCCCAGCCAGAGCCTGGACTTGAACCTGATCAAACATCTCTGGAGAGACCTGAAAATAGCTGTGCAGCTATGCTCCCCTCCAACCTGACAGAGCTTGAGAGGATCTGCAGAAAGGAATGGGAGAAACTCCCCAAATACAGGTGTGCCAAGCTTGTAGCATTTACCCAAGAAAACTCAAGGCTCTAATCACGGCCAAAGGTGCTTCAACAAAGTACTGAGCAAAGGATCTGAACATTTATGTTAAACAGTTTTTGCTTTGTAATTATGGGTTATTGTGTGTAGATTAATGAGGGGGAAAAAACAATTTAATACATTTTAGAATAAGGCTGTAATGTAACCAAATGTGGAAAAAGTCAATGGGTCTGAATACTTTCTGAATGTACTGTATCAAGTAATGGAATGCGAATACATCACCCCCACATGTATTTGGACAGTGATGCTAATATTCAAAATGTGGCTCTATAATCCAGTATTTTAGATTTGAGATTTATGTTTCATATGAGGTGACAGTACAGGATGTCAGTACAGGATGTAGAAATGAAAGTACTTTATGTATCTAGTTGTCCCCTCTAGTTGTCCCCTCCAGTTGAAGTATTTGGACACATTTTTTGTATTTGGTCCCATATTCCTTATACACAATGACGACATCAATGACTACCTCTGCTGTTTTCAATCAAGATCTCAGTGATCACTGCCTCATTGCCTGCATCCGTAATGGGTCTGCGACCAAACGACCACCCCTCATCACTGTCAAACGCTCCCTAAAACACTTCTGCGAGCAGGCCTTTCTAATCGACCTGGCCGGGGTATCCTGGAATGATATTGACCTCATCCCATCAGTAGATGATGCCTGGCTATTCTTTAAAAGTGCCTTCCTCACCATCTTAAATAAGCATGCCCCATTCAAAAAATGCAGAACTAGGAATAGATATAGTCCTTGGTTCACTCCAGACCTGTCTGCCCTTGACCAGCACAAAAACATCCTGTGGCATTCTGCATTAGCATCGAATAGCCCCCGTGATATGCAACTTTTCAGGGAAGTTAGGAACCAATATACACAGGCAGTTAGGAAAGCTAAGGCTAGCTTTTTCAAACAGAAATTTGCATCCTGTAGTTCTAACTCAAAAAAGTTCTGGGACACTGTAAAGTCCATGGAGAATAAGAGCACCTCCTCCCAGCTGCCCACTGCTCTGAGGCTAGGAAACACTGTTACCACCGATAAATCCACTATAATTGAGAATTTCAATAAGCATTTCTCTACGGCTGGCCATGCTTTCCACCTGGCTACCCCTACCCCGGTCAACTGCCCGGCACCCTCCACAGCAACCCGCCAAAGCCCCCACCATTTCTCCTTCACCCAAATCCAGATAGCTGATGTTCTGAAAGAGCTGCAAAATCTGGACCCCTACAAATCAGCCGGGCTAGACAATCTGGACCCTCACTTTCTAAAATGATCTGCCGAAATTGTTGCAACCCCTATTACTAGCCTGTTCAATCTCTCTTTCATATCGTCTGTGATTCCCAAAGATTGGAAAGCTGCCACGGTCATCCCCCTCTTCAAAGGGGGTGATACTCTAGACCCAAACTGCTACAGACCTACAGTGGGGGAAATAAGTATTTGATCCCCTGCTGATTTTGTACGTTTGTCCACTGACAAAGAAAGGATCAGTCTATAATTTTAATGGTAGGTTTATTTGAACAGTGAGAGACAGAATAACAATAAAAATATCCAGAAAAACGCATGTCAAAAATGTTATAAATTGATTTGCATTTTAATGAGGGAAATAAGTAGCCTACCTGGTTAAATAAAGGTGAAATAAAAATAAATAAAACAAAATCAAGCTTGTGTGACCCTACCAACTCATTTGTATAGTCACAAGCCTGTAGTCAGTGTGTGCAAGGAATGTGGGACTAAACTTTTGACTTCTTTAATACACTAAGTGAATTTGTCCAAATACTTATGAGTTCTTTAAAGGGTGGGACAAGATACATTTCTAAATGATGACTAGATGGAGCTCTATTCCACATCAAGTAACTCAGTCAAGCAGTAAAATCGAATTTAAAAAAAGATAAAACTACATGTTATGGAACAGACTGTGAAGAGACATGCACACACACACAGCTTTGCAAACACATGCTAACACCTGCAATCTACACACAAAAAAATGGTTATTTTGCTGTATTATTGATTTTGTATTGTAGATATGTTACGGTAGAGTAGTAATATAGTAGTGTAATAATGTGTTCAAACCACATCTGAACCGTATTGTGCTGGCTCAGATATTTACTTTCATATATTTCTTTAGATACAGTGAGCTCCAAAAGTATTGGGACCATGACACATTTTTGGTTGTTTTGGCTCTGTACTCCAGCACTTTGGATTTGAAAAGATACAATGACTATGAGGTTAAAGTGTAGACTGTCAGCTTTAATGTGAAGGTATTTTCATCCATATTGGGTGAACGAGTTGGGACATTGCTTACATCCTCTCATTTTCCACCCTCCCTCTCAAAAGCCTGGAAGGGATGAGAGCCAAGCCTATGGGTTCGTTGGTTCAACCCCGCAGCGTGCGCACACACACACACACACACACTAACTGATTATGGACTGCTGAATGTATATATATTTTTTTGCTTTGTTCGCCCTTTTCCATATGTCTATCTCTGATAAGCTACCCAGAAAAGGCCTGAAAATAGCCCATATTAATATATTTAGCCTTAGCAAATGATTGATTTCATGAATCTTATTTCTAACATCAGATAACATTCATATATTAGCAATTTCTTTCATTTGATGATACAGCAGTAGCAATACAAGGTTATAAAATCTGTAGAATAAACGGGAATCTGTATGGGGGAGGTGTTGCTGTATATATTCAGAGCCATATCCCTAATGCTTAGAGAAAATCTTATGTAAAGTGTTATTGAAGTGTTGTGGTTACAGGTTCACCTGGCACATCTAAAGCCTTTTCTTTTGGGGTGTTGCTTTAGGCACCAAGTGATAACAGTCAGTATCTAAATAATATGTGTGAAATGCTTAATAGTGTAAGTGATGTAAACCCAGAGTTCTACTATTTTGGGGACCTGAATATTGACTGGTTTTCATCAACCTGCCTGTAATCAAGTGCCTGTAATCTGGTTCAGGTTAATAATCAACCTAGCAGGGTGTTTACAAACATTACAGGAACAAGATCTTGCACATGTATTGATCACATTTTTACTAATACTGCCGAAAAGCATTGCAAGTTAGAATTATGTAAAGTTAGTTTGGGAGAGGTAGAAAACGTATTTATCGATCAATAATGACGAACCTCCTGGCATTGACAACTTAGATGGAAAGCTACTGTGGATGGTAGCTGACATTATAGCCACTCCTATCTGTCATAATTATCTTTAATCTGAGCCTAGAGGAAAGTCTTTGTCCTCAGGGCTGGAGAGAAGCCAAAGTCATTCCGCTACCCAAGAAGAGGCCTTTACTGGTTCTAAGAGCAGACCTATCAGCTAGCTGCCAGCTCTTAGCAAACTGTTGGATTTTTTTGTTGTTGAACAAATGCAATGCTATTTCTCTGTAAATAAATTAACAGACTTTCAGCATGCTTATGTTCGTCAATGACATAAATGACCGATGATTGCTTGAAAGAAATTTATAAGAAGATTTAGGGAGCTGTACTGTTTGATTTCAGTGCAGCCTTTGATATTATTGACAATAACCTGTTGTTGAGAAAATGTATGTGTTATGGCTTTTCAACCTCTGCCACATCGTGGATTCAGAGCAACACAAGAAGCACTTTAATCTCACTGTATCTCTCTGTTCTCTAAACTCATTAGGAAGTAATAGAAAACATTCAAATGGATAAATCCCAGGTTCACAAAGAGGAACATCCATCTGGGAGAAAAAAACAGATCGAACACTGCCTTTTGTGAATTATTTATAGATCAAGATGGAATATAAACCTAGGCAGTGTACCAGATGGGGAAAGTCATCCTGCTAGTGAAATCACATTTTCCAGGTGCATGACATCTACAAGACAGACTGAGGGCAGATTGAGCGACCGTGTCATCATTTAGACAGAGCCTTAGCTAGGATGAGCCGCTTCCCTTAACCCGTTCACAGAGGCACTTTCATTACACACATGCTGCCGAAGCCTCTACAGATAGCTGGCAGGCTGGTATGGCAGATGAGCTGTGAAAAATTGGGTTATCAATTTATCCTTTAATGTACTTTGGTGCAGTCTGTGACCAATTAAAGTGACATGCCGTCTGCGAGGAGCACAAAGAGGACATGTGGTTCATTTAGCAACCTTTAAAAAGCATTTACCTGCCACAATACAGTAACTTAAACTTGTATAGTGGTATTTAGTAGGGGAACAATACTTGATTTAGCGTAAAAGCCATTTGCAACCTGTTCAGAGCAGTATATCACAACCCATACAATAGGTTCAGCTATCCTGGTCTGAAATTACATTGCTACCAACAACATCTATTAATACTCAAGTATGATTTGTGTCTATTGATTTTAATTTCTCCTTAAATGATGTATTTTTCCATTTGATTCATTTCACTTCATTGCAGTCGTTCATTTAATTATAAAGGTCAATTGGTAATTGGAAAGCACAAATTATCTTCATGGCAGTCCTGAGGGATTTGTCATACATTGGTGTGTACACTGATTGTCCAAAACATTAGGAGCACCTGCTCTTTCAATGACATAGACTGACCAGGTGAAAGCTATGATCCCTTATTGATGTAACTTGTTAAATCCAATTCAGTCAGTGTAGATGAAGGGGAGGAGACAGGTTAAAGAAGGATTTTTAAGCCTTGAGACAATTGGAACATGGATGTAACACCTGGCTTTATCAACTTCAATTAGAGTGGGCCGCATTGCATTTGTATAACTATTAGTCGACGTATGTGGACTGTATACCAGAAAATCCGGAATACTCCAACCAGAGTTTCTATAAAACCTGAGATTTTTGGGAAAGTTACCAGAATTTTGCAACCCTAGGTCTATGATATATAATTCTAAGTTATAATAGTAGCTACACTGTGTTCCAGATATGATTAGAAGAGCGTTAAATGACCACGAAACACTAAACAACGTCAAGGTCAATGCATAGTCTAGGTCTAGGAGGTCAATTAAAACGTTCTATAGTTGTGAAATAATTCTTACAATACATCAAATTATCAAGCCAGGACACCATTTTAAAAAAAATATTTCATTTCACTTGATCTCCACCTGAACAAATTGTGGACATTTCAGGAGCAGGGGAGTAAACAAGATGTGAGAAAAACACTGTAAATATCATTTAAATCTTCTATTACAGGCCTAGCGCCTCTGATGATAGAAGGCTACGCTGTTTTGAGTTTCAATATTTCAAGGTGAGGGTATACAATGTGGAAGTGGCGCCTCGGACAATAAAGGTTATTAAGTGGTTTTGATCAAAAAAGATTTGATGGGAGAGTTATTAGAAAGAGTTTCACTCTTTCAAGGTGAGGGTGTACAATATGAATGTTGTGTCCCTTACTGGCTAGACTGCTCCATTGATTACAGCGTACTCATCAGTATGACATCATCCCACACAGCGGGGCAACTTTCTATATTTTTTTATTTAACCTTTAATAACTAGGCAACTTGCTGCTTAAAGATGTCAATGACGAATCTGCCAAGTCTGCCACTCCTTTTTCAAAGGACGAGATCCCCCAAATATACTCATCACTAGCCCTGTTTATACCTAGTTCTTACATGTGTCTTTCATCCAGATATTGTGCTGATCATGTCAGTTTACACTTATAAGATCTGATCACAATAAGTCTTTTAAATTGTCTACACCTGTCTAAATATATGGGCACAATCAGAATGTGGGCAAGATTAGGACAAAGGACACGTTAGCACCAGGTATAAACAGGGCTAGTGACAGATTGATCTACCTTAGCCGCCCCATTATTTTCCTACCTTCAAGCCCTACCCCCTTCTCTTTGTTTCATGTTTCTTCCTGTTGTTAGTCTGGCATTGTTTTAGTTTCTACAATTGTAAAGCGCTATATAAGTCCCACGTATTACTACTATTGGCTCTTCCCAGTGTAGACATGCTGCAAAGGAGGACACAATTTGGAAACAGCCAATAGAAGTAATTTTTGGCAGATTTATAATCGAGCGAGCTTGTTTTGCAAGGCCCGGTCCCTTGGCTGTTGCCCGGGTGGGCGGAGTTAGCACTTCGGATTAACAAACGTTAATAGCCATTTGAATCAGAGACAAATGGAACAGTGTCATGGTGCTGTCTGAGAAACAAGTCTTGCTTTTTTGATCTGTCGGTGTTTTAGTTAGTGACCAACATTTGCTGCGCCCGACTCTACAGCAATTGATTACAACAGCAAACTCTGCCTTTGGTTACATGGTTCGGCGTCCCCTGGCTGTGCAAAACAAGCTCACACACTCCGTTGTTGTTCATGGCTGTAAACAGGAAGTCGCCTCGCTGTGTACCGTATGATGATGTCATGTCATATTGCTGAGCCTGTGAAACCAATGGCCAATATCACAAATATGTGCACAGATGTAAGTAGGAGGTTGGTGGCACGAGAAGGTAACGATGGGAGCGGAATCGGGAATGGTATCAAGTACATCAAACACATGGTTTCTAGGTGTTTGATGCCATTCCATTCCCTCCGTTCCTGCCATTATTATGAGCCGTTCTCCCCTCAGCAGCCTCCACTGACAAGCAATGTCGGTTTGACTGCAACTCCTACATTAACCTACAAACTGAAACCAATAAACCCCCATCCATGTGAGTTGTGTTGATGTAACCCAATGGAAAGTTATACAAATTGACATACTGCATCTGTCTTACTTCTAGTAAAATGTTAAGACATTTAAGAAACTTTTAAACCATCTGTGTGTTTAGCAGGTGTCAAACAAACAGCTTAAAAGTAACCCATTCCACTCCAATAGACATTCACATAAAGTATCTTCCACACACATATTAGCTACATATATTTCCAGCACAGAGATACACTGCTTCAAAATATGACAAAGAATATTACTTGAGACGTGTGGTCTCAAGTGTGCAGTCCTGCCTGTAAGTTTGACCCTTCTAAGAGACTGAACATTTTACTTTTGGCACTTGATGCTGCCTAGGTCCACAGAGGTGCTTTGGACTATCCCTTCTCCACTGGGATCAATGGCCAAGGACCAGATAGAAAGACAATATGCCACTGAGAACGAGCGCACCCCCTCCTGCTCAGCTTTTAATTGACCCACTCAATGGCTTCACAGTTGACTGCACGGTGGGCTCAGGCCAGGCAGACATTACTTTCCACTGCACAGATGATTTTCAACACAAACACACTTCTACAACATTTGGATCCGGGCCACTTTAAAGCCATTGTGCACAATGATCACAGAAGCAGTACGAAAAAAGGTATCTCATAAAAACCAATACACAATGACGGTGAGACATACAGTGTGTATTTTCATACATATACATGACATCCTAATGGATGTCTAAGTCAACATGTGACATCAATTCAGTGGCCATGGGGTCACTTTCAGTCTATGTAGCTAATACTGAAGGGTTATGGCATCTTCCTCCTGAGCATACACCGTTGATGTTTCGCATAAATGGTATCCACAGTTACGTGATCAACAACTGAAAAATAAAGACATTTAGAGGCATATGATGCACATATAGACCTATATGCATGATAAATATGGGAGTGACAATAACTGCATATACATTACTATTATGTACATGACATAATTCAAAGATACAGTACTCACATATGAACAGCACATAGCGCCATCAATCGAGATGGGGGGGGGGGGGGGGTTAAAAAGAAACTACGAAATTTGTCCTGTTCATCACATCAGTGTAAAAATCTATCAGGTAATTGGCAGTAATGTTGTGATCATGCATCAGATATACATTTTCTTACAAAAAAATCTATAGAACGAGAAAGAAATGGACATGAATACTGTGGTTCTCCTCCCATATTCTACACCTGCCCTTAGCAGTCTGAAATGAATATACATTCTGATGGATTGGTACACCTGATCACAGAAATGTCAAAGAAATGCTTTACAAAAGACATTTTATGATCAGGAAAAAAGGGTCTGTAAAATGCTAACATTTACCACATCCTTTCAAACTACACAGACCATCCATTACGAACAGCTCAACCAATCAAAAGCAGACCAATTGTGTCTGAACTTGCTCTAAATTTGGAAACTCACTGGATGACTTGCAGATAGAGGGGAATTTGCATAGTATTGCCTACACCAATCAAAAGGGTCCACTCTTCTCTGTCCCCATAAAGATATGCTCAATAATGGTAACTTACAGTTCCAAAAAGCATGACACATATAGTAATGATACATAATGCTTAGTATCTAGGCACAATTCATGTAGTCCCAGCCACCTTAAGATCAGCATGAACAATCACCCCTTAAAACAAGACCTAAAACACCTTCATTTCCACCATCAAAACCAAATGGCAGTAAAAGTGACCATTCTTTCTTAAACACTCCTTTCCATGCACTTACATTACATTAAGCTTACGACTATGTGTTTAACTTTTTGATTTGTTTATATTTTTCATTGCACTGTTGAGGAAGCTCGCAAGTAAGCATTTAATTGCACCGTTTATGCTGTATTGATTTGATTACCGTTACCCTTGGCTGGACTTGCCTAACCTACAACATCGCCATAGTTGCAAAACCATTTCCCTTCCACAGGGACTTGGTCAAAGCTTGTTAGGGGGCGTTAGGGGAAGCCAACAGGTACAGTATGTGGGTAATTCAATCAGCGCTGTGTTACAAAGTGCAACAGTTTTTTTCTTCATGGTGTGCAAAGACGGTGAATGGGCATGGGCTCGGCCCATTCACATTCTCTGGATGGATATTGGCCTCTCGCTCTCTCTGTATCTTTCCACACAACACTAAAGCTCAGTCTGGTCTGTGTAACCAGGTGTGGCCCAATGTCATTGATCTCTATAGCTGGAGACCGGTTTGCCCCAGGGGACATTGTCCATGTGTCCGTGCCTAGGGGCATCTAGGCTCCCGGCTTCGGTGAAGCCCACAGCGGGACACAGGGCAGCGGGAAGAAAGAGCCCTCAGGCAGGGCCGGCAGCTGACCAGGACCCCCACTGGAGAAATAGACACCTCAGGGCCGATGGAACCTGCCAAGGCACAGGGAAAACAGATGCTGTTGGTTCAGAACGGCAGTCTACCTATTATAGTACACTGCATACTAGGGCTAAATCAAACAGCAGTTTATTATCTTGTATGACTCATAACATAATGTAGTATAATGGCTGGGGGTCAATAAGGTCGAAGTTGTCATTACCTGGTGAATTGCTTGCTCTCTTCATGAACTTCCATCTCTTTGCTTTTGAACTCATTCAGTTCTTTACGGATAGCAGCCTGAGGGAATATAAACATTCAAGATCAAAGTCTTCATTTACAAAGAAAAAATGTCAGAACATCAATACTTTCAGACAGGTAAACATGTTTCATATAACTGAAGATTAAAGATGCAATATGCAGAAATCGCTCCACCATTTCATGGTGGCTAAAATTTGAATAATTTGCCTAACTTCAGTTTGTGACAAAACAAGAAATGCAGTGTAGAGAATCATTGTACTATCTAAACCACTGTGAGATATATTTTCAATAACCCAAAATATTGTATTTTCAGCTGTTTGAAGCTAGTGTACAAAACTGAAAGTAAAAGGTGCAAAATCAAAAGTTAAGAATGGGAAACATAGAAATAGCGCACATAGAACATCACTTTCAATGAGAATGACATATCTATAACTCACATTTCTATGTGAATTTGGTCAGGTTGCCCAAAAAGTTACATATTGCAGCTTTAAATGATAAATCATTATTATTATTTGTGAATAATGTATTTAGAGTATGGTTCAGTTGCTGGCCAGTATGTGGTATGCATGAGGAATAAAATTCTAACAAAACGTTTTTTAATTACACCTTTTTATAACCTGTCTTATTCCAAGTATTTAATCACATTATGAATGTCATGTATTTTAGGTTCTCTTGCAATAACATTATACAGTAGGAGTCTGGGACCCACTTTGTCAGCTGGAGTGAGCCTGGTCCAGGGTTTGTCTGCACGGCGGTCATAGTCCTTAGCATCTGTGCACTCCACATACTCATTGAAGCGCAGAATCCGCCGAGCCACCAGCTCTGCTACTGTGGGCCTCACACTCAGCTACACACACACACACACACACACACACACACACACACACACACACACACACACACACACACACACACACAAGTAACCAGTGATTGACAACTGTAAATTGGGACTTGTAGATAAAACATTTGGGGCCCGGGAGAAGATGGATAGAGAGTTGTGGGAAAAGTTGAACTCCTTCCACGGTGCCATTCTCAATATAGCTGAGGTCAAGCCTCGTTGGCCTAACCCTGGCCAATCCCCTTTTCCCTCCCTACCACCACTGGGGGCGAGCAATCTGAGGAATTTCAAGCAGCCTGATGCTACACTTTGAGGCATGCTGCTCACACGGAGTTGGAATGCCCTACAGTTGCTGAATTTTACATTGTCGAAAAACTAAAAAAAAGTCAACTAATTGACAAGGAACAAATGAGTTAGAAATGTGTTTGGAAATTCAGAAATCAAGACATTGTTTGGTAATTCATTATATTGAGTTCAGTCCATATATTCAGTCGACATGAGATTGACATGTGTTTGGTTCCAGTTATTTCAGTTCCAGCTGTGTCCACCAGATGGATCTGTCTACCAAATATACAGTGCATTCGGAAAGTATTCAGACTCATTGACTTTTTCCACATTTTGTTACATTACAGCCTTGTTCTACAACTGATTAAATAATTCCCCCCCCCCAATCTACACACAATACCTTATAATGACAAAGTGAAAACAGGTTTTTAGAAATGTTTGCACATTTATAAAAACGAATAAACAGAAATACCTTACTTACAAAAGTATTCAGACCCTTTGCTCTGCGACTTGAAATTGAGCTCAGGCGCATCCTGTTTCCATTGATCATCCTTGAGATGTGGTAAATTCAATTGATTGAACATGATTTGGAAAGGCACACACCTGTCAGCAGTTAAAGTTGGAAGTTTACATACACTTAGGTTGGAGTCATTAAAACTCGTTTTTCAACCACTCCACAAATTTCTTCTTAACAAACTATAGTTTTGACAAGTCGGTTAGGACACAAGTAATTTTTCCAACAATTGTTTACAGAAAGATTATTTCACTTATAATTCACTGTTTCACAATTCCAGTGGGTCAGAAGTTTACATCCACTAAGTTAACTGTGCCTTCAAACAGCTTGGAAAATTCCATAAAATTATGTCATGGCTTTAGAAGCTTCTGATAGGCTAACTGACATCATTTGAGTCAATTGGAGGTGTACCTGTGGATGTATTTCAAGGCCTACCTTCAAACCCAGTGCCTCTTTGCTTGACATCATGGGAAAATCAAAAGAAATCAGCCAAGACTTAAGAAAAAAAAACTGTAGACCTCCACAAGTCTGGTTCATCCTTGGGAGCAATTTCCAAAACGCCTGAAGGTACCACATTCATCTGTACAAACAATAGTACGCTACTACAAACACCATGGGACCACGCAGTCGTCATACAGCTCAGGAAGGAGACGCGTTCTGTCTCCTAGAGATGAACGTACTTTGGTGCGAAAAGTGCAAATCAATCCCAGAACAACAGCAAAGGATCTTGTGAAGATGCTGGAGGAAACCGATACAAAAGTATCTATATCCACAGTGAAAGAGTCCTATATCGACATAACCTGAAAGGCCGCTCAGCAAGGAAGAAGCCACTGCTCCAAAACCGACATAAAAAAGCCAGACTACGGTTTGCAACTGCACATGGGGACAAAGATGGTACTTTTTGGAGAAATGTCCTCTGGTCTGTTGAAACAAAAATATAACTATTTGGCCATAATGACCATTGTTATGTTTGGAGAAAAAAGGGGGAGGCTTGCAAGCTGAAGAACACCATCCCAACCGTGAAGCACAGGGGTGGCAGCATCATGTTGTCGGGGTGCTTTGCTGCAGGAGGGACTGGTGCATTTCACAAAATAGATGGCATCATGAGGCAGGAAAATTACATGGATATATTGAAGCAACATCAAGACATCAGTCAGGAAGTTAAAGCTTGATTGCAAATGGGTCTTCCAAATGGACAATGACCACAAGCATACTTCCAAAGTTGTGGCAAAATGGCATAAGGACAACAAAGCCAAGGTATTGCAGTGGCCATCACAAAGCCCTGACCTCAATCCCATAGAAGATTTGTGGGCAGAACTGAAAAAGCATGTGCGAGCAAGGAGGCCTACAAACCTGACTCAGTTACACCAGCTCTGTCAGGAGGAATGGGCCAAAATTCACTCAACTTATTGTGGGAAGCTTGTGGAAGCATACCCGAAAAGTTTGACCCAAGTTAAACAATTTAAAGGCAATGCTACTAAATACTAATTGAGTGCATGTAAACTTCTGACCCACTGGGAATGTGATGAAAGACATAAAAGCTGACATAAATCCTTCTCTCTACTATTATTCTGACATTTCACATTCCTGAAATAAAAGTGGTGATCCTAACTGACCTAAGACAGGGAATTTTTACTAGGATTAAATGTCAGGAATTGTGAAAAAACGGAGTTTAAACGTATTTGACTAAGGTATATGTAAACTTCAACTGTATATAAAAAGGTCCCACAGTTGACAGTTCATGTCAGAGCAAAAACCAAGCCATGAGGTCGAAGGAATTGTCCGTAGAGCTCTGAGACAGGATTGTGTCGAGGCACAGATCTGGGGAAGGGTACCAAAACAATTGGGTCCCCAAGAACACAGTGGTGTCCATAATTCTTAAATGGAAGAAGTTTCCCACCACCAAGACTCTTCCTAGAGCTGGCCGCCCGGCCAAACTGAGCAATCGGGGGAGAAGGCCCTTGGTCAGGGAGTTGACCAAGAACCCAATGGTCACTCTGACATGGCTCCAGAGTTCCTCTGCGAAGATTAGAGAATCTTCCAGAAGGACAACCATCTCTGCAGCACTCCACCAATTAGGCCTTTATGGTAGTGTGGCCAGACGGAAGCCACTCCTCAGTAAAAAGTGTATGACTGCCCGCTTGGAGTTTGCCAAAAGTCACCTAAAGACTCTCAGACCATGAGAAACAAGATTCTCTGGTTTGATGAAACCAAGATTGAACTCTTTGGCCTGAATGCCAAAGAGTTCTACGGTCATTGTCATCTACGGTGAAGCATGGTGGTGGCAGCATCATGATGTGGGGATGTTTTTCAGCGGCAGAGACGGGAAGACTAGTCAGGATAGATGGAAAGATTAACGGAGCAAAGTACAGAGAGACCCTTGATGAAAACCTGCTCCAGAGCGCTCAGGACCTCAGACATGGGCCAAGGTTCACCTTCCAACAGGAGAGCGACCCTAAGCACATAGCCAAGACAACGCAGGAGTGGCTTCGGGACAAGTCTCTGAATGTCCTTGAGTGGCTCAGCAAGAGCCCGAACATCTCTGGAGAGACCTGAAAATAGCTGTGCAGCGACACTCCCCATCCAACCTGACCGAGCTTGAGAGGATCTGCAGTGAAGAATGGGAGAAACTCCCCAAATTCAGGTTGTGCCAAGCGTCATACCCATGAAGACTCAAGGCTGTAATCGCTGCCAAAGGTGCTTCAAAAAAGTACTGAGTAAAGGGTCTGAATACTTTTGTAAATGTGACATTTCATTATTATTATTATTTTATTTATTTATTAATGTGCAAAAATGTAAAACGTTGTTGTCTTTGTCATTATGGGGTATTGTGTGTAGATTGATGAGGAGCAAAAAAAACAATTGAATCCATTTTAGAATAAGGCTGTAACGTAACAAAATGTGGAAAAAAATCAAGGGGCCTGAATACTTTCCGAATGCCCTGTATCAACACGAGTCATTATATGAATTATATGTCTAATGAGATGCAGACATTCAGCAAGCCTAGTATTGGTGTGCCTAAATAAAGTATAAATGACAGTACCTTTCGGGAGAGTCTCCTTTTAATCTCTTGTATGGCTTCATGTTTATCAGCTTCATTCGTCTCTGCAGTGAAATTAAAAAGAAGTTGTAAGTAGGCTAAGGTGGTACTTCACTGACCAATATAGTGATTGTCAATTAAGCAATGTGGTTAATGGAAAGTCTGGAAATGATACAGTGCTTATCCTTCCCATTGATTTTGGAACGTGCCATATGGCTGCATCTACAAAACAGATGGCCTGGAACATGGACTTATCTCAACATTAGTCTGCTTTTGAGGTCTGAAAACATCTGACAAACTTTAATTTGGAGTCGTACTTTCTTAACCATACATAGTCAACTCTTTAAACCAGAGCAGTGTAGACCTGTGTTATATTCTTCAACAGGTAGTTGTTGAGTGTGTGACAGATGTGCATAGAGTCCCTGGGAGGCGTGCAACCTTTGCCATCTGCTTTCAATAAGGCAACAGGCAGTTAACTGCCCTCTCCCTCTCAGCCTCATGTATTATGATTCTACCACAAAGATCTCATAAATAATCTTGCTGGGGTGTTTACTGCATTACAACAACAAAATGGCCCCTTCTTTCACTGCTTCCTGTTTAATAGACAGGAAATCTCCACGTGAGCATTGACTGTATTACAGGAACATGTTTTAAGCCTGTTGATCAAATGGTAGTCCTTAGATTTGCCTGTAAAGTGTGTCCCGATGCACTTTAGATTAAGTTTGATTTGCTTAGAACAAAGTTAGCTTCTAGGCGATAGAGAGAATGACCAGGTAAACATAAATAACACATTCCTATTGACTTTTATCCTGACCTTCTCTGACCCAAAAATGTAAAACATTGTCTGGCACGATAAGAGCTCAAGATGTTATCCTCTTAAAAATGTTAATGTTCACTGGTCATGCTCAATCTGGCGTAATGTGTTTCACAAAATTGATTTCCTAACCAATAAACTGGGCAAGTAGATGAGCCATCAGTCGATAACTGGCCTCCCCCCACATCAATGCACCATTAGACCTTGATGCACAGCTGTCCAGGCCAGGAGAACAACTTCACCTTTGTCTTGGATTCCAGCGGGACTAATTTATTCACATACACCGTCTCCTTATGAAAACGTAACTAGTCTAGCATCAACCTTTGACTGAATGGGATAAAGTCATCAGCTTTTTAGGTCATGTGGAACTGAACTATCTACACTGAACAAAAATAAACGCAACATATAAAGTGTTGGTCTCTGCCAAGATAATCCATCCCCCTGACAGGTGTGGCATATCAAGAATCTGATTAAACAGCATGATCATGACACCGGTGCACCTTGTGCTGGGGACAATAAAAGGCCACTCTAAAATATGCATCTTTGTCACACTACACAATGCCACAGATGTCTCAAGTTGAGGGAGTGTGCAATTTGCATGCAGGAATGTCCACCAGAGCTGTTGCCAGATAATTGAATGTTCATTTCTCTACCATAAGCTGCCTCCAACGTTGTTTTAGAGAACCGCAGACCACGTGTATGGCGTCTTGTGGGCGAGTGGTTTGCTAATGTCAATGTTGTGAAAAAAGTGGCCCATGGTGGCGGTGGGGTTATGGTATGGGTAGGCATAAACTACAGACAACAAACACAATTACATTTTAAATCGATGGAAATTTGAATGCACAGAGATACCGTGACGAGATCCTGGAGGTCCATTGTCGTGCCATTCATCCGCCACCATCACCTCATGTTTCAGCATTATAATCCACAGCCCCATGTCGCAAGGATCTGTACACAATTCTTGAAAGCTGAAAATGTCCCAGTTCTTCCATGGCCTGCATACTCACCAGACATGTCACCCATTGAGCATGTTTGGGATGCTCTGGATCGACGTGTACGACAGCGTGTTCCAGTTCCTGCCAATATCCAGAAACTTCGCACAGCCATTGAAGAGGAGTGGGACAACATTCCACAGGCCACAATCAACAGCCTGATCAACTATGCGAAGGAGATGTTTCGCCCTGCATGAGGCAAATTATGGTCACACCAGATACTGACTAGTTTTCTGATCCACGCCCCTATCTGTTTTTTTAAAGGTATCGGTGACCAACAGATGTATACCTGTATTCCAAGTCATGTGAAATCCATAGATTAGGGCCTAATTTTTTACATTTAAATTGACTGATTTTCTTATATGAACTGTAACTCAAATAACAATTTAAAAGATTTGACTGTTGCGTTTATATTTTTGTTCAGTATATAATCTGAAAAACACACATGACCAAAGCCAGAAGACAAACAGACCTTGTGTGGAGGAAATGTTTTGTACAGTACTAAGGGGTTGTCTGACTGGGGCCAATGTGGTGCTGTCTGTCTGTGGTGGCATCTGTCTGTCGTCACTCACGTTTCAGAATGTTCCTCTGCTCCAGTTCCTCAGTGCTGGGCCTCTGACTAAGTCGTCTGTGAGGGACAGAGGGAGAATGAAACGAGACAATACCTCAGTGATTTGGGAACAGGGGTGAGTTCCCCAAAAGCTTTGTAGCACTAAGATCATCTTAAGTCCCTTAGATGAAAGAGGATTTTAGTGCTACCAAGTTTTCGGAAATCTCACACCAGAACAGTTATTTCAGATGAAATACGATCTTAAATACACACAATGCATGTGTAGGCGTGTGTGTGTCTATATGACTCCATGGGTGTACTCTGTACCTCACTAGCTTGGAGTGAATCTGTTGCCGGAGTTCCTGCCTCTCGGTCTCAGAGGTGCGAGGCAGGATGTTCTTCTCCTCCAGCTCTCGCTTGCTGGGCCGGTTGCCCAGTTTGATGGCCAGGGTGTCCCTGCGGCGAATCTTACTGGCTAGGGAGCCTACAAAACCAATAATAATCCTGAAAATCTAGCTAGCCCCTTCCCCCAGCCTACGCCATGCAGGCTGCCCCCAGAGAGTCTTAAAATGGGCTGAGTCAGAGGACAAGAGTACGGCATTATAGGAATGTGTGCTGTGCAGTAAATATAAAATATAAGTCAAGAAGTACATATAAAACCACCAATAAAGAGTGTGGAAACACAATAAGTGAGATTGTTATCAAGGTTGTTTTCATTGTTTCTAGTCCTTCTTTCTAGTCTTTGTTTGTAGTCCTTTTTTGTTGTTCTTGTTTCTAGTCCTTGTTTCTGGTGCACGAGTGGCTACGGACTAATTTGTTGCAAAGGCTGGACAGACAGATATTTAACACATGCGGACTGACTAAAAAGGCTAGAGTACAATGAGCTTTAAGCTTCTATATCTGCGACGGATTCCTTACTTGTGGTATACTCGTCCTCCTCATCCTCGTCTTCGTCTCGGTAGAGGATGGGCCCATCTGAGTCGGAGTCGCTGACTGTGGACTGGTAGTCAGACTCCGTAGTGCTGTCTGGGATGACCGTAACCTCTGGGCTCTCCAGGTTAACACTGTGGAGCTTCTTCTCTCCAATCCCATTGGTAGGCCTGGAGTCACATCATCAAAACCCTGATAAACCATTCTTACCGGTTTGATTTATCTTGTCTTCTGATTTATTTATCATGTCCATTGTTTTCCTTGTTGCATAATGGAAAATGTCGATATACAAACTCTAATGAAGGGTATATAGACCAAAAATGCTGGTGATAACAGGCCTTTTCTTTCCCAACAGTCTTTTCCTCATGAATCTGGTATCATGCAAGTCATGTGAACTATCATCTTTCCAAATGGTTTAAGGCCTATAACACAGACAGAGCTCTGTGACTTACTGTCCCAATTCAAGTTATACCAGTTCAGCTCAGGGCTATGAAGGCCATTTATGACATCTATGCTGACTCAGACGTGTGTGTGTGAGAGAGAGACAACCATTTGCCACACCACCAAATGTTTAAATAGAGGGCTGAAATAGGTTACTCCCTATTACACAGCAGCCATTATGAATTATGACAACATTGAATCCAGGTAGCGGTAAATGGTAAACTAGGCTGCTGATGCTGCTAAAATATTTACATCATTTTCTGGGCTTTGAACTCAAGCTGTGGTGCCGTTCATCATCAGAACAGTACTTCGGCAATGAGGAGCCATCTAAGAATACAGCACATAGTAAAATGTGAAGGTTGAAAACTAAGAACAACAGCTTTTAGAATGCATACTGTGAGTGGTAGTGACTATAAAGGTAGAGTATTGTACATGTATAGACTTTGACCTTTGTGTTGACCTACTGTTGAACACATGACCAAGTGCAATACCAGTGGGAAATAATCCAGTAAAGCAAAACCTATCAGAATTATGTTCCCACACAGGATAGCTTTTCACACTGCTATGCCATCTTCTGCAGTACTGTGTGACTCCCAATGCTGACCATCTCAAGCTGCAAAACACTGAGAATGACGAACAACATTGCCGCCACAGTTGAAACTTTTCAAATCAATTTACACTACACGTGCAGTAAGAATTACACCATGTATTCAATGGAGTTTTCTAAAGCACACTGTTCTATTTTGGGAATCATGACTGTGGTAAAGAGCTTTCCCACCAATGCCACCAGATTTCATTCTAAAGTTTCATGACAGCAATTATGATGTAAGACCACATTTTATTTTCTTCAGTTTGGAGGAGACTTTTAATTCCAACCTGGGTCAAATATATAACTCAACTATTTTCAAATAGTTGATTTAATTGGCCTGGTTCAATGAAACAGTCCCAAAAGTGCAGAATTCAAGCTATATCAAGTGTACCTCACACATCTTAAATACTTGAAAGTGTGTTTGACCCAGGTCTTCCCATAGGATTTTTCTGCATTAGAAGCCTATAGATCTGTGTTGCAGTATCGATACGTACCACTGACGTTTCTCTAACTCATGGTCTGCGTCCCCCGACTGTTGCACACGGTCACCACCTTCATCTTCCCCAGTCCCCAGGGCTTCCTCCATGGAGCTCTCGCTATGAGACTCGGTGAAGAAAGTGTCCTCAGTGGCGTTGTTGACCAGAGGGGCCTTCTCCCCAGGGTCCTGAGGACTGGCTCCTGAGGCATTGTCTTTATCCATTCCAGTCAGAGAGGAGTCATCCTGAGCAGCAGGCCTGCCCTCTGGGCCAGAAGAGGGCTCCTCCTTGCACCCCTGGTTCCCATGCCCATCCCCAGTGCCCGGGACCCGCCTCTCTCCAGAAAGGCTGTCTGTCTCTGGGGAGGCCTTGGGAGCTCCAGAGAAGCTGGAAGGGTCAGTTACTAGTTGGAGGACGCGCTTGTTTGTCTTATCTGTCCCAGTTGGGTTGGCAGGCCTGTCCTTGGAGGTCTTTGTGGTACGCGGTGTGGACGATGAGGAGGATGAGGACTGGGCCGTGCTCTTGGATGTGCCTCCAGTTTTCTTAGGATGAGAGGATTTGGCTGAGAGGAGAGGAAACTTCATTAGATCTATGTTAAACACAATGGCAAAAACGGTCTGATGTCCTGTTGCATTTTATGCGCTTTTGTTAGTGCATTCATGTCAAATGACCTGCCCAGGCACTAAAAACGAACATGAGCCTTTTGTCTAAGTCTGACACATTAACAGTCAATGATGCATTGTCCCTGACAAAAAACATATATTACTTCTATAGAATGTTGGTGGTCATGTGACAGAATAAGAAGAGTAAAATAATAATTATTATTTAGTTGGTGCTTATATTTGTCCTATTTCACACATGTACAAGTGTGTATTATAAGCATTCCTTTTTTTGCATATCCCAACTCTCCCTGAGACACCTTCATAGAGTGGGGTCATGGCCAGGGTCTGAGAGTCAAATATTATTAGTGGCTGTGAAAGAGGTCGTAATGTGGATAAGCCATTTGGCAGATCTACAAAAGCTATTCAAAACCAAATAAACTACTGACACTCAACAAGAGAACAATGTGCACTCAAAATTATTATAGGCAGAGGATAACAATGGATATTAAACAGAAACAGAAATATCAACAGCCCAAAATCTGGCATTTCTTCTAAGAAACTCATAAAATACCAAGTTAGGCATGCCCATTACAATCAACACAATTGTCCCTGGGTAGTGCAGTTTACTCCAGTGGGGTCAAACAAGTCACATGCACGGACGCTGGCGCCCGCACACACACACACACACACACACACACACACACACACACACACACACACACACACACACACACACACACACACACACACACACACACACACACACACACACACACACACACACACACACACACACACACACACACACACACACACACACACACACACACACACACACACACACACACACACACACACACACACACACACACACACACACGTCATGGCCACATCGCCCTGGGAAACCAAACGATCCATGAACCAGATAATCATGCACCAAAGACAAAAAAAGCAAGGGTTTTCAGAAACCCTCGGAGGCAGGCAGGCAGGCAGGCAGGCAGGCAGGGGAACAAAGATGGGACACACAGTGTATCTTATTGTAGTGCTATGCTGTCTGAAAATGGAGAAGTCTCGGCAAGCAACTCTCTGTACACACTCTCCTCACTTCCTGTTTCACAACAAGAACAATTCAACTACTGTAGATCCCTAGCTTTCTAGTATGGACACTACCATTCAATCCTGAAGGGGAACAAGGAGGGATGGACAGATAGGCGGTGGGAGGCCTTTCACATGCGAAGACGGGTGCATTCTCCATGCCAACAGGGTTCTCTCTCCCAACCAACCAGTGCCACTGATACTCACCGTTCCCAATGTAATTGTTTCGAGGGTTTTGTTTGGGCGGCAGAGCGGAAGCTTGCTTGCCTGTGCTTTTGGGAAGCTTTTTAACACCAGCGGTCCCGTCCCTGCGCCCTGCTGTAGCCCCACCAGCTGATTTGGGAGGAGCGGTGGTGGGATGTTTTTTAGCCTCCCGCGTTCTGGCCTGGTTTCCTTTTGGAGTAGCTTTGATTTCATTCCTCACTAAGGGAGGTAGAGGAGGGGGGAGCAGAGCAACCTCTCCTGTAATTTACCAAACCCAGATGGAGGGAGTCAGGGAGAGACAAACACAAGGGTGGGACCATGTAGAAAAATGTGTCTAGCTAATTCTCGTAAAAGTCGGGAACGTAAAGTGGCTCCATCATGTGCATATCTAAGGTAGGAAGCGAAGTCTAACAGACATGACCTCCAACCTAATGTGTATTATAGTGATGGGAGAATAATTTTTTTAAATTGATACAGTTACATATCGGGATATTATCTTAGATGATATATCGTATTGTTTTGATAATATCGCAATATTATGTATGCACTAGTTGGCTGTACCGGCACCAAAACTCCAGTATCTTGTTCTCCATCTTAGCACTCTTTTTCATCACTTTTATTTCCATGACTGATCAAAACTCGTTGTGCCCTGTATGATACAATGTATGTATGTAGTTTTATTTATTTTATTTCACCTTTATTTAACCAGGTAGGCTAGATGAGAACAAGTTCTAATTTACAACTGCGACCTGGCCAAGATAAAGCAAAGCAGTGCGACACAAACAACAGAGTTACACATGGAATAAACACAATATACAGTCAATAATACAGTAGAAAAAAAGTCCACATACAGTGTGCAAATGAGGTAGAATACCGGAGGTAAGGCAATAAATTGGCCATAGTAGCAAAATAATAACAATATAGCAATTAAACACTGGAGTGATAGATGTGCAGAAGATGAGTGTACAAGTAGAGATACTGGGGTGCAAAGGAGCAAAAATAAATGAAATAGATAACAGTATGGGGATGAAGTAGTTGGATGGGCTATTTACAGATAGGCTATGTACAGGTGCAGTGATCTGTGAACTGCTCTGACAGCTGGTGCTTAAAGCTAGTGAGGGAGATATGAGTCTCCAGCTTCAGTGATTTTTGCAGTTCGTTCCAGTCATTGGCAGCAGAGAACTGGAAGGAATGGCGGCCAAAGGAGGAATTGGCTTTGGGGGTGACCAGTGAAATATACCTGCTGGAGCGCGTGCTACAGGTGGGTGGTGCTATGGTAACCAGTGAGCTGAGATAAGGCGGGGCTTTACATTTACATTACATTACCTAGCAGAGACTTATAGATGACCTGGAGCCAGTGGGTTTGGAAACTAATATGAAGCGAGGGCCAGCCAACGAGAGCATACAGTTTGCAGTGGTGGGTAGTATATGGGGCTTTGGTGACAAAACAGATGGCACTGTGATAGACTGCATTCAATTTGCTGAGTAGTGTTGGAGGCTATTTTGTAAATGACAACGCCGAAGTCAAGGATCGGTAGGATAGTCAGTTTTACAAGGATATGTTTGGCAGCATGAGTGAAGGATGCTTTGTTGCAAAATAGGAAACCGATTCTAGATTTAATTTTGGAATGGAGATGCTTAATATGAGTCTGGAAGGAGAGTTTACAGTCTAACCAGACACCTAGGTATTATTTGTAGTTGTCCACATATTCTAAGTCAGAACCGTCCAGAATAGTGATGCTGGGCGGGCGGGCAGCGATCGGTTGAAGAGCATGCATTTAGTTTTACCTGCATTTAAGAGCAGTTGGAGGCCACGGAAGGAGAGTTATGGCAATGAAGCTCGTCTGGAGGTTAGTTAACAGTGTCCAAAGAAGGGCCAGAAGTATATAGAATGGTGTCGTCTGCGTAGAGGTGGATCAGAGAGGTGGAACAGAGCATCCCAGAGTCGCCTCTTCACTGTTGATGTTGAGACTGGTGTTTTGTGGGTACTATTTAATGAAGCTGCCAGCTGAGGACTTGTGAGGTGTCTGTTTCTCAAACTAGACACTACTGTACTTGACCTCTTGCTCAGTTGTGCACAGGGGCCTCACACTCCTCTTTCTATTCTGGTTAGAGACAGTTTGCGCTGTTCTGTGAAGGGAGTAGTACACAGCGTTGTACGAGATCTTCAGTTTCTTGGCAATTTCTCGCATGAAATAGCCTTCATTTCTCAGAACAAGAATAGATTGACGAGTTTCAGAAGAAAGATCTTTGTTTCTGGACATTTTGAGCCTGTAATCGAACCCACAAATGGTGATGCTGCAGATACTCAACTAGTCTAAAGAAGGCCAGTTATATTGCTTCTTTAAATCAGAACAGTTTTCAGCTGTGCTATCATAATTGCAAAAGTGGTATCTAATGATCATTTAACCTTTTAAAATGATAAACTTGGATTAGCTAAAACAAAGTGCCATTGGAACACAGGAGTGACGGTTGCTGATAATGGGCCTCTGTACGCCTATATACAGTTGAAGTCGGAAGATAACATACACCTTAGCCAAATACATTTGAACTCAGTTTTTCATCATTCCTGACATTTAATCCTAGTAAAAATGCCCTGTCTTAGGTCAGTTAGGATCACCACTTTATTTTAGGAATGTGACATGTCAGAATAATAGTAGAGAGAATGATTTATTTCAGCGTTAATTTCTTGTCGTCACATTTCCAGTGGGTCAGAGGTTTACATACACTCAATTAGTATTTGGCAGCATTGCCTTTAAATTGTTTAACTTGGGTCAAACGTTTTGGGTAGCCTTCCACAAGCTTCCCACAATAAGTTGGGTGAATTTTGGCCCATTCCTCCTGACAGAGCTGGTGTAACTGAGTCAGGTTTGTAGGCCTCCTTGCTCGCACACACTTTTTCAGTTCTTCCCACAAATGTTCTATAGGATTGAGGTCAGGGCTTTGAGATGGCCACTCCAATACCATGACTTTGTTGTCCTTAAGCCATTTTGCCACAACTTTGGAAGTATGCTTGGGAACATTGTCCATTTGGAAGACCCATTTGCGACCAAGCTTTAACTTCCTTACTGATGTCTTGAAATGTTGCTTCAATATAGCCACATAATTTTCCCCCCTCATGATGCCATTATTTTGTGAAGTGCACCAGTCCCTCCGGCAGCAAAGCACCCCCACAAAATTATGCTGCCACCCCCGTGCCTTACAGTTGGGATGGTGTTCTTCGGCTTGCAAGCATCCCCCTTTTTCCTCCAAACATAATAATGGTCACTACGGCCAAACAGTTCTATTTTTGTTTCATTAGAACAGAGGACATTTCTCCAAAAAGTACAATCTTTGTCCCCATGTGCAGTTGCAAACCGTAGTCTGGCTGTATTGTGGCGGTTTTGGAACAGTAGCTTCTTCCTTGCTGAGCGGCCTTTCAGGTTATGTCGATATAGGACTCGTTTCACTGTGGATATAGATACTTTTGTACCTGTTTCCTCCAGAATCTTCACAAGGTCCTTTGCTGTTGTTCTGGGATTGATTTGCACTTTTCACACCAAAGTATGTTCATCTCTAGGAGACAGAACGCGTCTCCTTCCTGAGCGGTATGACGGCTGCGTGGTCCCATGGTGTTTATACTTGCGTACTATTGTTTGTACAGATGAACGTGGTACCTTCAGGCGTTTGGAAATTGCTCCCAAGGATGAACCAGACTTGTGGGGGTCAACAGTTTTTTTGCTGAGGTCTTGGCTGATTTACTTTGATTTTCCCATGATGTCAAGCAAAGAGGCACTGAGTTTGAAGGTAGGCCTTGAAATACATCCACAGGTACACCTCCAATTGACTCAAAGGATGTCAATTAGCCTATCAGAAGCTTCTAAAGCCATGACATCATTTTCTGGAATTTTCCAAGCTGTTTACAGGCACAATCAACTTAGTGGATGTAAACTTCTGACCCACTGGAATTGTGATACAGTGAATTATAAGTGAAATAATCTGTCTGTAAACAATTGTTTGAAAAATTACTTATCTCATGCACAAAGTAGATGTCCTAACTGACTTGCCAAAACTATAGTTTGTTAACAAGGAATTTGTGGAGTGGTTGAAAAACGAGTTTTAATGACTCCAACCTAAGTGTATGTAAACTTCCAACTTCAACTGTATATATAAAATATATACAGTACCAGTCAAAAGTTTGGACACTCCTACTCATTCCAGGGTTTTTCTTTATATTTTCTACATTGTAGAATAATAGTGAAGACATCAAAAGTATGAAATAACACATATGGAATCATGTAGTTACCAAAAAAGTTAAGTAAAACATTTTTTTTTTTTTTAAAGATAAAACAAATCAAAATATATTTTCTTCAAAGTAGCCACCCTTTGCCTTGACAACAGCTTTGCACACTCTTGGCATTCACTCAACCAGCTTCATGAAGTAGTCACCCAGAACCTGGAATGCCTTTCAATTAACAGGTGTGCCTTCTTAAATGTTATTTTATGGAATTTCTTCCCTTCTTAATGCGTTTCAGCCAATCAGTTGTGTTGTGACATGGTAAAGGTGGTATACAGAAGATAGCCCTATTTGGTAAAAGACCAAGTCAATATTATGGCAAGAACAGCTCAAATAAGCAAAGAGAAATGACAGTCCATCGTTACTTTAAGACATGAAGGTCAGTCAATCTGGAAAATGTCAATAACTTTTAATGTTTCTTCAAGTGCAGTCGCAAAAAACCATCAACTGCTATGATGAAACTGGCTCTCATGAGGACCACCACAGGAAAGGAAGACCCAGAGTTACCTCTGCAGCAGAGGATAAGTTCATTAGAGTTACCAGCCCAGAAATTGCAGCTCAAATAAATGCTTCACAGAGTTCAAGTAACAGACACATCTCAACATCAACTGTTCAGAGGAGACTGTGTGAATCAGGCCTTCATGGTCGAATTGCTGCAAAGTAACTACTACTAAAGGACACCAATAAGAAGAAGAGATTTGCTTGGGCCAAGAAACATGAACATTAGACCGGTATAAATCTGTCCTTTGGTCTTATGAATCCGAATTTGAGATTTTTGGTACCAACCGCCGTGTCTGTGAGACGCAGAGTAGGTGAACGGATGATTTTCGTACGTGTGGTTCCCACCGTGAAGCATGGAGGAGGTGTTATGATGGTGCTTTGCTGGTGACACAGTCAGTGATTTATTTAGAATTCAAGGCACACTTATCCAGCATGGCTACTACAGCATTCTGCAGCGATACACCATCCCATCTGGTTTGAGCTTTGTGGGACTATCATTTGTTTTTCGACAGGACAATGACCCAACACACCTCCAGGCTGTATAAGGGTTATTTGACCAAGAAGGAGAGTGATGGAGTGCTGCATCAGATGACCTGGCCTCCACAATCACCCGACCTCAACCCAATTGAGATGGTTTGGGATGAGTTGGACCACAGAGTGAAGGAAAAACAACCAACAAGTGCTCAGCATATGTGGGAACTCCTTCAAGACTGTTGGGAAAGAATTTCAGTTTAAGCTGGTTAAGAGAATGCCAAGAGTGTGCAAATCTGTCATCAAGGCAAAGGGTGGCTACTTTGAAGAATCTCAAATATAATATATCTTTTGATTTGTTTAAACCTTTTTTGGTTACTACATGATTCCATGTGTTTTATTTCATAGTTTTTATGTCTTCACTATTATTCTACACTGTAGAAAATAGTAAAAATAAAGGAAAACCCTTGAATGAGTGGGTGTGTCCAAACTTTTGAATGGTACTGGTACTATATACACAAAATATATGTACTGTATGTATGTACAGTATCCATCTATCTTGGAAGGGTTGGGGAAAAAAGCAGAAGACAAATGTCCATCTAGTATGGACTAATAAAGTATATCTTATAGAGTCATTATAGGATCATTTCTCTTTACATTCTTCTCATCTGAGCTATCACGACCAAGCTCCTGCTGCCTTCAATAATGCAACATATTATTGCCAGGCAGAGCCCTCAGTGCCCGGGCACTTTAGATGAGGCATTGTCTGGGTATCTGCCCTGACAGGGCACCAAATGGCTCCATAATGAACTGAGGCCTCATTTGAATCAGTCTTCCTGACCCACACTGACCAGCTGAACCACTCTGAATGTGTTGTTGGAGAGAGATCTAGCTGGTCATCCCAGTTTGTCTTTGGTCAGCAGTATTAAGTTGGCAGCAGTGTTATTTTTTTTATTTAACCAGGCAAGTCAGTTAAGAACAAATTCTTATTTACAATGACGGCCTAGGAACAGTGGGTTAACTGCCTTGTTCAGGGGCAAAATGACATATTTTTACCTTGTCAGCTTGGGGATTCGATCTAGCAACCTTTCGGTTACTGGCCCAACACTCTAACCACTAGGCTACCTGCCGCTCTAGCAGTAGATTGGCTTACTATTGATCTGAAGAGGCCAGAGCTCTGGCTCCAGTGGTTCAATAGAGGCCCACATTGTGATGGTCAGTAGAGTACTGAGGGCCTTTGATCATTGCAGAAGTGACAGCCTCCTTTTGTCTGCAGGGCTTAAGAATAGGAGATTTCTTTCGTTTCCCTATCTGACTGTCAAGGGGATTTAACATAGGTGTATCTGGATACGTTCTGCTGGAGTGTCAGGGGCTACCGCTAAAAGATCAACAGCGATGGAGATGTGTTAATGGATATGGGATGGAATTTCTTTATTGAGGAACCCCCAAAACACTTAAAAAGCTTCAGATGGCAATACTCCTGCAGGTCTAAAAGGGTGATATTGACCATTAGTGGATGGGTTATTGCTCTGTTCAGACTCCTGCTTGGAGGTCAAAGCCAAAATAGGAAGCGCTAGTGGACACATTCAATTGGAGCTCACCGAATGGATTTAGACCATGCCATTTCATTTAGCTTTGGCCTGCTTGCAGACAAACATGTTAAAAGCATTCCAGTATACCTGCTTTGTCCTCAGCATTCTCCGACCCTTCTGTCTTCTCCTCCAAAGGTGTTTGCAGAGACTCCATGTCAACTTTGACCTCATCTGACCCCACACTAGGCGTTGCATGGCCATTTAGATTCTCAGAGTTCACTGGCTCCTCTGGTGCAAACGAAACATTTAGGAGTTAGCAGGGGGTGAGAATGGGGTACATTTTAGCTGACATTACCTGACATTTAACTGACAGCTATTTTACTACATCCATTAATTATACAGTACACACAAGGAATGTAAGAAGAAAGGAGGCTTCCGTCTCGAGACATTTACCATTAGATTAGCTCCCCTAAGAACAAAATTAAATTTGTCTTCCTTGACGCAGATTTGAGGTAATGTTAAATTGGCGTTTAACAATGCGTGGGAGGGGACTACAGTACAGTGTACCAGGAGGACACAAACAACTTAGATGGAACTGCAGTTTGGGTTTCTTCCCCCATCGTAGCAACAGCTAACATCAGTATTCCACTCCCCGATGACGTAGAGGGAAACGGGGTTTGGAGCGGGACTTCTACACAATACTATAATAAACAAATGGAACACTGTTAGATTTCATACATTTTCCCCGCCATAACTCACCTTGATCGGGAATGAGAACACCTCGTCTTATCAGCTCCTCTCGACTTTGCCTCGTGGAGATTTTCCTCTCCAGAACTATGGAGATGAGCATGGCAGAGTTGTTAATCATTGACCAGATGCAGTCATTAATTCTATGCCTTTTGCAATGACAGGGGAGGATATTACCCACTACACCTGCACCCCACCCTCCCCACCCCACACACACTAAGTTAGGGATTAAATAAAAGCACAGGAACAATTACACAGAGGAATCAATTACAACAGATCATGTGAAAGATGGACAGCTTAGGGAAATGGTTCCATGTTGCAGTCGGGAAAGTAAGCCCATTAAATATGTAAATTATGATCCCTCGAAGGCTTTATGGAACTCCGATTCTCTATCATGTTTTTTTTATTTCACCTTTATTTAACCAGGTAGGCTAGTTGAGAACAAGTTCTCATTTACAACTGTGACCTGGCCGAGATAAAGCAAAGCAGTGCGACACAAACAACAACACAGAGTTACACATGGGATAAACAAAACATACAGTCAATAATACAGTAGAAAAAAGGTCTACATACAGTGTGTGCAAATGAGGTAGGATACCGGAGGGAAGGCAATAAATAGGCCATAGTAGCGAAATAATTACAATATAGCAATTAAACACTGGACTGATAGATGTGCAGAAGGTGAGTGTGCAAGTAGAGATAATGGGTTGCAAAGGAGCAAAATAAATAAAATAAATAACAGTATGGGGGATGAGGTAGTTGGATGTTATATTTACAGATGGGATATGTACAGGTGCAGTGATCTGTGAGCTTCTCTGACAGCTGGTGCTTAAAGCTAGTGAGGGAGATATGAGTCTCCAGCTTCTGTGATTTTTGCAGTTCGTTCCAGTCATTGGCAGCAGAGAACTGGAAGGAAAGGCGGCTGAAGAAGGAATTGGCTTTGGGGGTGAACAGTGAGATATACCTGCAGGAGCGCGTGCTATGGGTGGGTGCTGCTATGGTGACCAGTGAGCTGAGATAAGGCGGGGCTTTACCTAGCAAAGACTTATAGATGACCTGGAGCAGGTGGGTTTGGCGACGAATATGAAGCGAGGGCCAGCCAATGAGAGCATACAGTTTGCAGTGGTGGGTAGTATATAGGGCTTTGGTGACAAAACGGATGGCACTGTGATAGACTGCATCCAATTTGCTGAGTAGAGTGTTGGAGGCTATTTTGTAAATGACATCGTCGAAGTCAAGGATCAGTAGGATAGTCAGTTTTACGAGGGTATGTTTGGCAGCATGAGTGAAGGATGCTTTGTTGCAAAATAGGAAGCCGATTCTAGATTTAATTTTGGATTGGAGATGCTTAATTTGAGTCTGGAAGGAGAGTTTACAGTCCAACCAGACACCTAGGTATTTGTAGTTGTCCACATATTCTAAGTCAGAACCATCCAGAGTAGTGAGGCTGGGCGGGCGGGCAGGTGTGGGCAGCGATCGGTTGAAGAGCATGCATTTAGTTTTACTTGCATTTAAGAGCATTTGGAGGCCACGGAAGGAGAGTTGTATGGCATTGAAGCTAGTCTGGAGGTTAGTTAACACAGTGTCCAAAGAAGGGCCAGAAGTATACAAAATGGTGTCGTCTGCGTAGAGGTGGATCAGAGAATCACCAGCAGCAAGAGTGACATCATTGATGTGTGCAGAGAAAAGAAATCAGCCCGAGAATTGAACCCTGTGGCACCCCCATAGAGACTGCCAGAGGTCCGGACAACAGGACCTCCGATTTGACACACTGAACTCTGTCTGAGAAGTCGTTGGTGAACCAGGCGAGACAGTCATTTGAGAAACCAAGGCTGTTGAGTCTGCCGATATGAATGTGGTGATTGACAGAGTCAAAAGCCTTGGCCAGGCCAATGAATACAGCTGCACAGTATTGGCTCTTATCGATGGCGGATATGATATCGTTTAGGACCTTGAGCATGGCTGAGGGCTGAGGTGCACCCATGACCAGCTCGGAAACCAGATTGCATTGCGGAGAAGGTACGATGGGATTCGAAATGGTCGGTGATCTGTTTGTTAACTTGGCTTTCGAAGGCTTTAGAAAGGCAGGGTAGGATAGATATAGGTCTGTAGCAGTTTTGGTCTAGAATGTCTCCCCCTTTGAAGAGGGGTATGACCGCGGCAGCTTTCCAATCTTTGGGGATCTCGGACGATACAAAAGAGGTTGAAAAAGCTAGTAATAGGGGTTGCAACAATTTCAGCGGATAATTTTAGAAAGAGAGGGTCCAGATTGTCTAGCCCGACTGATTTGTAGGGGTCCAGATTTTGCAGCTCTTTCAGAACATCAGCTATCTGGATTTGGGTGAAAGAGAAATGGGGGAGGCTTTGTCAAGTTGCTTTGGGGGGTGCAGGGCTGTTGACCGGGGTAGGGGTATCCAGGTGGAAAGCATGGCCAGCCGTAAAAAAATGCTTATTGAAATTCTCAATTATCATGGATTTATCGGTGGTGACAGTGTTTCCTAGCCTCAGTGCAGTGGGCAGCTGGGAGGAGGTGTTCTTATTCTCCATGGACTTTACAGTGTCCCATAACTTTTTTGAGTTTGTGCTACAGGATACAAATTTCTGTTTTAAAAAGCTAGCCTTTGCCTTCCTAACTGACTGTGTATATTGGTTCCTAACTTCCCCGAAAAGTAGCATATCGCGGGGGCTATTCGATGCTAATGCAGAACGCCACAGGATGTTTTTGTGCTGGTCAAGGGCCGTCAGGTCTGGAGTGAACCAAGGGCTATATCTTTTTCCTGGTTCTACATTTTTTGAATGGGGCATGCTTATTTAAGATGGTGAGTAAAGCACTTTAAAGAATAACCAGGCATCCTCTACTGTCGGAATGAGGTCAATTAGAAAGGCCTCCTTGCTGAAGTGATTTAGGGAGCGTTTGACAGTGATGAGGGGTGGTCGTTTGACCGCAGACCCATTACAGACGCAGGCAATGAGGCAGTGACCGCTGAGGTCCTGGTTGAAGACAGCAGAGGTATATTGAGAGGGAAGGTTGGTTAGGATGATATTTATGAGGGTGCCCGTGTTTACGGATTAGGGGTTGTACCTGGTAGGTTAATTGATCATTTGTGTGAGATTGAGGGCATCAAGCTTAGATTGTAGGATGGCCGGGGTGTTAAGCATGTCCCAGTTTAGGTCACCTAATAGCACGACAGCACCTAACATCATTAATAGTACTTGCATGACAATCTCACAGTGAAGTGTTACATGAGCCTTTAGTTGAGATTGTGTTCAAGAGAATGGATTAGTTCTAACTAGAGGCGGTCCAAGGTGAGATAAAAGGAGTAAACTGCATAGGACTAATACAATACCTGGTATGACTAGGGCTGTGGAGGACTTGACATTTTGTCAGACGGTTATTGTCATGCAAATGACTGCCAGTCTCACAGTAATTGACCTTTTAATTGACATAAAAACACGTTTAGCATCTCCAGGCCTCCACGCATAGGCCTACAAGCCACTGATGCGCGTCTTTGGAATATCTACATTAAAAAAAAAAAAAAAAAAAAAAAAAAAGAGTAGAATAAATCCATTTAATATACATCATCACAATAAATCCATTATTTTAGGCAGGTCTAAAGAAACATTATGATATGAAGAAAATGTATTTCAGAAGAACAGAATATGAGTTGTCCTACTGTATGTTATCTGGCTATGCGCCATGCCATAGGCTGTAGGCTTGTTCATTCAGCAGACAAGATATTGCTTATAAATCCTGTGCCATTATTTTATATTATATGATTTTATATTAAGAAGAATATAATTGAACATAGCTGGATAAAATAGAAAATATATATTTTCCCATTCTGGAGTGAGTGTGCATATGAAGTGGCTATGTTGAGCGTAAGTGATCATTTGAAACAGGTCCTATATGCTAGATTTAGAGTTATTTGCCAACTTTAGTTGTGAATGATACAAACCTTAGAATGTATATGGGACTGCATGGTGCGACTATATGCTATTGAAGACTTGAGAAAGCCACAAAAAAAGCTGGCGCTCTGTACCTTGCCTCAGGCTGCACACACTCTTCTCATCAAGTGACCATATTTCACCCATCAGACTATTCTAAATGTAATCTTGTCTTTACTAATATGTCAAAGTTGTTTCGATTTAGAATGGCCCATTCTAAAATGGGCAAGAACAGGTGTAGGGGAAAAAAGACGTCATCCACATGCACTCGAATGGTGAACGGAGGCCGCTTTCCCGTAGCTTGTTTTTCAATCATGCAGGGTAGGCTACTCCAGTATTATAGTGGAGCATGTGCTTAATATGAGCAGCTGAAAACTAAATATAGTAGCAGCTGGGATCCTCCTCTTTTTAGTGGCAACCATCAAAACTCTGCTTTCACACTGGGCTCATAGTAACACCTATTTCACTCCGCTGTTTGAGGAGCATGCAGCCTCTCGCTGTGCGACAGGTTATATTCCGCCCAAACTCTGTATGCCATGGGCTGTCCAACCCTGTTCCAGCAGCTTCATTTGGGAAACAAAGTCAAATCTGTTAGGGAATATTGATAGTAACTTTTTTTTCGCAAGAAAACATTTCATTAAACTATTGACAGCCCCCCCCTCTCTGCACGCTCGAGAAAGGAGGGAAACGCACAGTGGTGAGATATTCTGTAGCTTGGGGTAATGTCAGTCTATTAATTATGAAAATATTTTTTTTAAACGCCCTTGGCTATTTTGGGGGGTTTTAATTCATCATCCCCTTAGGAAGTGCTGTCCATTTAGTTGTATTAGGCTTTGAAACAAGATTCACAATGACCATGTTTTCCACTCAGTTTCAACCTGTTGTTGAACTTCTTTCTTCAAATTGATCGATCACAGTGAAGTGAGTTTTAAAAGCATGATACTGTTTTGATGATAAGTGTTTGATGTGATTTTTAATGGCATTTGCATTGATGTCAGAGTGGTTAGAGGGACAATAGAGCCCTGAGTACCAGGCCATTAGCGACCTGATGGTCGTTAGTGAGTTGGGTACTACCAACGCATGTCCAGAGTGCATAAAAGGAGATTACCGTGACTCAACGGTCAAGTGGAATTTTACTGCGGTCATGACTCATAACTGCCGGTGTGGCGGTAATATGGTCACCGCAACAGTCCTAGGTATGACCATTCTTCAGTCCACACCAGAGGAGTATTCTCAGAACTGAAGCCTTTAGATAATGTAATCTGCTTACAACTTTCATTTAGGCCTAGTTCTTCTAGTTTTCCATAGAAAAAGTGACTGACTTGGAAGCATACAGTTTCACTCATACTAGTTACACGAGAAGGTTGGATTTTATACCACCTTGCATGTGACAGATATTTCGATAGGCTGGCATAGACTGGGGATACACTGCTGACTATTGGCGGCCCAGATACAGCCATCCAACACTTTAGCCATGCAAGAGTGCAAAAAGCTGCTTTTGTTCAAATGAGATGCTCCCAGACAATCACTTCCACTGTAACACAGCTAATGGAGAGCATTTGTGTTCTAAAAACAATTATCACACCAAGAATTGAACCTTAGAAGTCCTTTCCACTACCAGCCAACAGACCTGGGTTCAAATAGTATTGGTTTTCTTTCAAATAGCTACATTTGATTGAGCTGGGTTAGAACCAACAATGTAAACCCCACCCAGACAGGCTCCATCAAAATGGTAAAAGTATTTGAAAGAAAACAAAAATTATTTGAAGCCAGGTCTAGAATGACATGAAGAGCTCAACATGACTGCATATGATGATCAGATATCACTTAATTTAGTTCTGTGTTACATAGAAATTGAACCCATGATCACACTTCTATTCTTTGGCAGCACTGAATTCATTTCAAACCTGCCCCTAGCCAGCCTATATTGTATCGCTCGAGATCTTTACATAAATGTAAATTGTCAATATCACAAGATTTACATTAGTTAGGGTACTCACACTATGTAGCTTGCCAAGAATTTCAGCGTCATGCAAAATACAAACCAATGGCTTTGTGTGTGTGGGGGGGTAATTTCAGGGGATAGCAAATAGAACAAGTTTCATGTTAGCATGAAAACATATGGCATGGCAACAGCATAATAAAACAGTATGTGTCCAGGCTACTTCAGAAGTACCTTTGGATAGGTCCTGAAACTTGTCACTGGTTTTCTTCTTGCGCCATTTCCAGGGTTTGAAGATCTTCCCTATAGTGGAGAGCTTCCCCTTCTGCTTCAGTGGAGGAGTCTGGGTGCTGCCCAGCACAACATCACAGTTGGACAGAGATGCTGTTTCCAGTCCATCAACTGTGGGGAAATCACACAAGGACACACCTGATCAGAAAACTTACTTACTTAGCCCTGTTCATTCCTATGTGGAACACAGGGTTGCAAAACTACCAGTAATTTACCAAGTTATATAATTCTATAATTTTGGTAATTAACAGGTAATCTATGGTAATTTTGGTAATATATTTGAATTACAAACACATATTTATTCATCCTTATATCTGCGTACATATTGTCCACGAGTTTCTAGTAAATAGACCAAAGGTTCAAGGGAAAAGAGCCTAATTAATGAAAAAACATCTAAATCAACAATGGCATAATTTTCTATTAACTCTGCAACTCTTCCAACTAATACACTTTTTCACAACTGCCACCAGTTTGGCATCAAAACATTTACAAAAACATATTGACATAGTAAAATAAATATACTTGATATGTTATGAAAATTCCATAAAATCCTGAATGTTTTCAAAATTCCGGTAGTTTACTAGTAAACTTTTGGTAATCGACCCTCCATTTGCAACACTATGCTTTAAGAATTACTAAACACAACATGAGAAAGCGGATATTGCACAATGGTGAATTCACTTCAGTATGTGTCAGAAATAAACATGTACTTTCACATGACTTTAATTAGATTTCCTAGGCCAATCATTTTGTCAACAATTATCCCAACTTTGTTGCATTTAATAATTTATCTTCTTTGCAAAACAAATCATAATCTCCATAGCAAAGCAAAATAGCAGATAAAACCTTTTGATAACCCACGTGCAGCCCCGTTTCACAGTGATTCATTTGCTGCTGTACTTGGCCTTAGCAACCAGATTCATGTCCTTCCCTAATCATTTCCTTTCCTGTTTGAAAGTAAGAAGCCAGGGGAATGGGAACAGGCTGGAATGCTAAGGCTGGAGGGGGAGGGAGAAGGTGTGGCGTTTCCTCATGCCTCACTTCTTAGGAATAGGGAGGTTCCATGGCCCATGGCTGCTGAATGTTTTCTCTGCACCATCCATCAATCCATCCATCCATCCATAAAACATTGCTACCACAGAGGATGGTAGAAGATTCTCCACCTACTTATTTGAAAAGATTAAGAAGTGGAATCATCGCCTCAACGATTAACAGTGGCGTCCCCCAAGGATCCGTCTTAGGCCCCATTCCTTTCCTAATCAGGAAACGCAACACCCAATTCCACTAGAACATAAACATAAACACAACCCCAGACTCCCTCTCCTTCATAACCCCCAATTCCTCTGGTCCCCAATACCTCAGTGAACACTTCAACCCCACTCCGGTCAAATTATCAATGACTCCTTGCAGTCCCAAAGACGCACCTAAAAACAATGGGTCGCTGAGCATTTTGCTGTCTCGACCCCCGGCTGTGGAACGAGCTCCCCCCACCTCCGCATGCCCCAGACCACCACTGCCTTTAAGTCTGAGCTAAAGAAACACTTCTTCAAACTGGATTTCGCTTAATGTGATTGTTGTGGTATCTGTTGTCAGTCTTATACATTCGTTTCAAGTTATTATTTTGTCCTTGTCGCCTCCTTTATTAAAAATGTATGTATGTATCTTGTATAATACTAGGCTGCTTGCGATCTTTTACTTTCTTGCTTAAATTTTTTTTAGCCCTTTAACTTATTTGGGAACGGGGGCAGTATTAAGTAGCTTGGATGAATAAGGTGCCCAGAGTAAACTGCCTGCTACTCAGGCCCAGAAGATAGAATATGCATATAATTTGTAGATTTGGATAGAAAACAGTCTAAAGTTTCCAAAACTGTTAAAATAATGTCTGTGAGTATAACAGAACTCATATGGCAGGCATAAACCTGAAAACAAATCCAACCAGGAAGTGGGAAATCTAAGGTTTGTAGTTTTTTGAAGTGATTGCCTATCCAATATACTGTGTCTATGGGGTCAGATTCCACTTCCTAAGGCTTCCACTAGATGTCAACAGTCTTTAGAACGTTGTTGCAGGCTTCTACTGTGAAAGGGGAGCGAATAAGAGCTGTTTGAACCAGGGGTCTGGCTGAAAGCCTTGAGTTGTTTATTGCGTGCCGCCGTGAGCGTGAGCTCCGTTCCCTTTCCTTTCTAAAGACAAAGGAATTGTCCGGTTGGAATATTATTGAAGATTTATGATAAAAACATCCTAAAGATTGATTATATACACATCGTTTGACATGTTTCTACAAACTATAATGGACTTTGTGAGTGCACCTTGTGCATTTGGATTACTGGACTAAAACACACGAACAAAAAGGATGTATTTGGACATAAAGATTATTGAACAAAACAAACATTTGTCTAACATGGAGACCTGGGAGTGCCATCAGATGAAGATAATCAAAAGGTAGGCCCTATTCCAATTAATTTTAATGCTATTTCTGACACCTCTCCTTGGTTGGAAAATGGCTGTATGGTTTTTGTGGCTAGGCACTGACCTAACATAATAGCATGGTGTGCTTTTGCCGTAAAGCCTTTTTGAAATCACACACAGCGGTTGCATTAAGGAGAAGTGTATCTTTAATCGTATGTTAAACACTTGTATCTTTCATCAATGTTTATGATGAGTATTTCTGTAATTTGATGTGGCTCTCTGCACTTTCACCGGATGTTTGTTTGAGACAATGCATTTCTGAACATAACGCGGCAATTTCAAATGCGATTTTTGGACATAAAGATGAACATTATCGAACAAAACACACATTTATTGTCCAACATGGAGTCCTGGGAGTGCCATCCGGTGAAGATCAAAGGTTAGTGATTCATTTTAAAGCCATTTCGGTCTTTTGTGACACATCTCCTTCTTTGGAAAATGGCTGTATGGTTTTCTGTGGCTAGGTGCTGACCTAACATAATCGCATGGTGTGCTTTTGCCGTAAAGCCTTTTGAAATCAGACACTGTGGCTGGATTAACAAGAAGTTTATCTTTAAAATGGTGTGTACTACTTGTATGTTTGAGGAATTTTAATTATGAGATTTCTGTTGTTTGCCCTGCAATTTCACTGGCTGTCCCACATATCCCAGAGAGGTTAATTCAATTTCTTTCCATTTAATGGTAGCTCTCAATTTAAGGAGCTTTGTGATTTATGTCTGTAAATGAAAAGCGCTCTACAAATGCAATTTATTATTATTATAGTATGTTTGATGTTTGTTTTGATTGCTGAAGAGGCACATCCTTGTTCAGGAAAAAAACAATACCCAAGGATGATTTATTAAAATTGAAATAAACATGGTGGGATAGAATCCCTAACCATCTCAAGAACAATTCAAGCTCTGTTTCATTTAATGTCCTGGTAGCTGTAAATAAGCAGCACAACTGTATATGAAATCTTGGGTCTCTTTCTGATGGAGGGGAAGTGAAGTGAGGCCTGTCCAAACAAAAGGGGAACACAAGAGCAACACATGGGAGGTTCCCAAGACAGTGTAAAAATAATGTGCTTGAGAAACATAGGAAGTGTCAAAGATGTAGGCCCTATTCCAACTACGAGAGATGGAGGAGAGTCTAAGGAGCGGAGGGGCCAAATAGATTTCCACTTTTCAATTACATTACATAATTACCTTACCTTTCGTTGTGGCTTGCAACATGACATTCTTGGTCCGCAGCTCAACAACGTACATATCACAGTGGCCACTAGCCAGTAAGCAAACTATTTAACAATCCAAGTAACTTTTCTTCTAAAACATATTACAATAGTGAATAATTAAACCAAATCATATTACACTCTTGAATAAAGCAACAATCCACAAGCATGTGCAGACAATTAAAGGGTTTATTTTAACATCCGCTACGCCATTTCCTGGTTGCTAACATTCTAATAGTTCAACTAATTACAGTTTATGTGAGAAAGCAAGCAAATATAGTATAGAGAATCATTGAACCATCTAAACCGGTGTGAAATATCTTTTCCATAACCAAAAATATTGTATTTTCAGCTGGTGTACAACTCTGAAATTAAAAGACGCAAAAGCAAAACTTAACGGGAAGCATAGAAATAACACACATACAGTTGAAGTCGGAAGTTTACATACACCTTAGACAAATACATTTAAACTCAGTTTTTCACAATTCCTGACATTTAATCCTAGTAAAATCCCCTGTCTTAGGTCAGTTAGAATCAACACCTATTTTAAGAATGTGAAATGTCAGAATAATAGTAGAGAGAATGATTTATTTCAGCTTTCATCACATTCCCGGTGGGTCAGAAGTTTACATACACTCAATTAGTATTTGGTAGCATTGCCTTTAACTTGTTTAACTTGGGTCAAACGTTTCAGGTAGCCTTCCACAAGCTTCCCACAATAAGTTGGGTGAATTTTGGCCCATTCCTCCTGACATAGCTGGTATAACTGAGTCAGGTTTGTAGGCCTCCTTGCTCGCACACACTTTTTCAGTTCTGCCCACAAATGTTCTATATGACTGAGGTCAGGGCTTTGTGATGGCCACTCCAATACCTTGACTTTGATGTCCTTATGCCATTTTACCACAACTTTGGAAGTATGCTTGGGGTCGTTGTCCATTTAAAAGACCCATTTGCGACCAAGCCCTAACTTCCTGACTGATGTCCTGAGATGTTGCTTCAATATATCCACATCATTTTCCGTCCTTATGATGCCATCTAGTTTGTGAAGTGCACCAGTCCCTCCTGCAGCAAAGCACCCCCACAACATCATGCTGCCACCCCCGCTTGCAAGCCTCCCCCTTTTCCCTCCAAACATAACGATGGTCATTATGGCCAAACAGTTCTATTTTTTTCAGCAGAATAGAGGACATTTCTCCAAAAAGTACGATATTTGTCCCCATGTGCAGTTGCAAACCGTAGTCTGGCTTTTTTATGTCGGTTTTGGAGCAGTGGCTTCTTCCTTGCTGAGCGGCCTTTCAGGTTATGTCGATATAGGACTCGTTTCACTGTGGATATAGATACTTTTGTACCCGTTTCCTCCAGCATCTTCACAAGGTCCCTTGCTGTTGTTCTGGGATTGATTTGCACTTTTCACACCAAAGTACGTTCATCTCTAGGAGACAGAACGCATCTCTTTCCTGAGCGGTATGACAGCTGCGTGGTCCCATGGTGTTTATACTTGCAGTCTAGTCTCATTGCTGCAACTCCCGTACAGACTAGGGAGAGGCGAAGGTCGAGAGCCGTGCGTCCTCCGAAACACAACCCAACCAAGCCGCACTGCTTCTTGACACAATGCTCCCTTAACCCGGAAGCCAGCCGCACCAATGTGTCGGAGGAAACACCGTACACCTGGCGACCGTGTCAGTGTGCACTGCGCCCGGCCCGCCACGGAAGTTGCTAGTGCCCGATGGGACAAGGACATCCATGCCGGGCAAAACCCTCCCCTAACCCGGACGACGCTGGGCAAATTGTGCGCCACCCCATGGGTCTCCCAGTTGCGGCCGGCTGCGACAGAGCCTGGACTCGAACCCAGAATCTCTAGTGGCACAGCTAGCACTGCGATGCAGTGCCTTAGACCACTGCGTCACTCGGGAGGCCCTATATTTTGATTTGTTTAACACTTTTTTGGTTACTACATGATTCCATATGTGTTATTTCATAGTTTTGATGTCTTCACTATTATTCTACAATGTAGAAAATAATAAAAATAAAGAAAAACCCTGGAATGAGTAGGTGTGTCCAAACTTTTGACTGGACCTATATATGTGTAGCCGAGGGTATTTTTGCAAAAAGTCTAGTAAATGTGAACACCCTCTTAAAAAGCGGTAATCCTTAGTTGAAACAACAACGCCAACTCCCCGCCCGTTTCAGTAAAAGGCAAAAATATGGGGCTGGAGAAATGTAACCACTCAAATTCACACAGCTATGGATGCAAGGACTGACCATCCATGATATCAAAACCATAGTTTTATCCATGTTTTGAGGCTATATAGTGTTGTTTACCGTCATACTGTACAAAAATATAAATGCAACAATTTCAAAGATATTACTGAGTTACAGGCCCCTCAGACGTGACGTCCGCTGAAGGCCCATTCTGCTAACCGCGGCCTGCTAGCTACCTAGAGCTACTTGGAACCCTACTAATCCACGACTGGTCTATCGACGTCACCGCACGAAGAGGCAAAAACAGACTTACCTCCATCGCGACGTGCCCCAAAGGCCCTTCTGCTAACTTGCTAGCCCCGGTCTGCTAGCCCCGGTCTGCTAACTGCTAGATAGCTTGCCCGGTCTGCTAACTGCTTGCTTGCTAACCCGGTCTACTAACTGCTAGCTTGTTAGCACCGGCCTGCTAACTGTCTGAATCGCCGTGTCCCCAGCCAGCTCAACCACTCACTGGACCCATATGTTCACTTGGCTACGCATGCCTCTCTCTATTATCAATATGCTTCGTCCATTACTGTCCTGGTTAGTGATTACTGTCTTATTTCACTGTAGAGCCTCTAGCCCTGCTCAATATGCCTTAACCAACCATGTTGTTCCACCTCCTACATATGCGATGACATCACCTGGTTTAAACGTCTCTAGAGACTATATCGCTCTCATCATTACTCAATGCCTAGGTTTACCTCCAATGTACTCACATCCAACCTTACCTTTGTCTGTACACTATGCCTTGAATCTATGCTATCATGCCCAGAAACCTGCTCCTTTTACTCTCTGTTCCGAACGTGCTAGACGGCCAGTTCGTATAGCCTTTAGCCGTACCCTTATCCTGTAGAGGTTAATCCAGGTCCTGCAGTGCCTAGCTCCACTCGCACTCCCCAAGTGCTCTTATTTGTTGACTTCTGTAACCGTAAAAGCGGTTCACCGTAAAATGACGGATCACCACCTTAAGCTGAACCTCGGCAAGACGGAGCTGCTCTTCCTCCCGGGGAAGGACTGCCCTTTCCATGATCTCGCCATCACGGTGGACAACTCCATTGTGTCCTCCTCCCAGAGTGCTAAGAGCCTCGGCGTGACCCTGGACAACACCCTGTTGTTCTCCGCTAACATCAAGGCGGTGACCCGATCCTGTAGGTTCATGCTATACAACATTCGCAGAGTACGACCCTGCCTTACACAGGAAGCGGTACAGGTCCTAATCCAGGCACTTGTCATCTCCCGTCTGGATTACTGCAACTCCCTGTTGGCGGGGCTCCCTGCCTGTGCCATTAAACCCCTACAACTCATCCAGAACGCCGCAGCCCGTCTGGTGGTCAACCTTCCCAAGTTCTCTCACGTCACCCCGCTCCTCCGCACACTCCACTGGCTTCCAGTTGAAGTTCGCATCTGCTACAAGACCATGGTGCTTGCCTACAGAGCTGTGAGGGGAACGGCACCTCCGTACCTTCAGGCTCTGATCAGGCCCTACACCCAAACAAGGGCACTGCGTTCATCCACCTCTGGCCTGCTGGCCCCCCTACCGCTGCGGAAGCACAGTTCCCGCTCAGCCCAGTCAAAACTGTTCGCTGCTCTGGCACCCCAATGGTGGAACAAGCTCCCTCACGACGCCAGGACAGCGGAGTCAATCACCACCTTCCGTAGACGCCTGAAACCCCACCTCTTTAAGGAATACCTGGGATAGGATATAGTAATCCTTCTAACCCCCTCACAAAAAAAGATATAGATGTACTATTGTAAAGTGGTTGTTCCACTGGATATCATAAGGTGAATGCACCAATTTGTAAGTCGCTCTGGTTAAGAGCGTCTGCTAAATGACGTAAATGTAAATGTAAAAGCCTTGGTTTCATGCATGTTAACATTAGAAGCCTACTCCCTAACTTTGTTTTACTCACTGCTTTAGCACACTGCCAACCCGGATGTCTTAGCCATGTCTGAATCCTGGCTTAGGAAAACCACCAAAAACCCTGAAATCTCCATCCCTAACTATAACATTTTCTGCCAAGATAGAACTGCCAAAGGGGGCGGTGTTGCAATCTACTGCAAAGATAGTAATACAGAACTCTGCAGGCTATACAGGTCTGTACACAAACAATTAGAGAACCTACTTCTAAAAATTCACCTTTCCAGAAACAAGTCTCTCACTGTTGCCACTTGCTATAGACCACCCTCTGCCCCCAGCTGTGCCCTCGACACCATATGTGAATTGACTGCCCCCCATCTATCTTCTGAGCTCGTGCTACTAGGTGACTGAAACTGGGACATGCTTAACATCCCGCCATCCTACAATCTAAGCTTGATGCCCTCAATAACTAACTCACCCTCCAAATACACCTCTGCTGTTTTCAATCAAGATCTCAGCGATCACTGCCTCATTGCCTGCATCCGTAATGGGTCTGCGACCAAACGACCACCCCTAATCACTGTCAAACGCTCCCAAAAACACTTCTGCGAGCAGGCCTTTCTAATCGACCTGGCCGGGGTATCCTGGAATGACATTGACCTCATCCCGTCAGTAGAGGATGCCTGGTTATTCTTTAAAGTGCCTTCCTCACCATCTTAAATAAACATGCCCCATTCAAAAAATGTTGAACTAGGAATAGATAGAGTCCTTGGTTCACTCCAGACCTGTCTGCCCTTGACCAGCACAAAAACATCCTGTGGCGTTCTGCATTAGCATCGAATAGCCCCCGTGATATGCAACTTTTCAGGGAAGTTTGGAACAAATATACACAGACATTTAGGAAGGCTAAGGCTAGCTCGTCCCAGCTGCCCACTGCTGAGGCTAGGAAACACTGTTACCACCGATAAATCCACTATAATTGAGAATGTCAATAAGCATTTTTCTACAGCTGGCCATGCTTTACACCTGGCTACCCCTACCCCGGTCAACTGCCCGGCACCCTCCACAGCAACCCGCCAAAGCCACCACCATTTCACCTTCACCCAAATCCAGAAAACTGATGTTCTGAAAGAGCTGCAAAATCTGGACCCCTACAAATCAGTCGGGCTAGACAATCTGGACCCTCTCTTTCTAAAATGATCTGCCTAAATTGTTGCAACCCCTATTACTAGACTGTTCAACTTCTCTTTCGTATCGTCTGAGATTCCCAAAGATTGGAAAGCTGCCGCGGTCATCCCCCTCTTCTAGACCCAAACTGCTACAGACCTATATCTATCATACCTTGTCTTTCTAAGGTCTTCAAAAGCCAAGTTAACAAACAGATTACCGACCATTTCGAATCCCACCGTACCTTCTCCGCTGTGCAATCTGGTTTCAGAGCTGGTCATGGGTGCACCTCAGCCACGCTCAAGGTCCTAAATGACATAACCGCCATTGATAAGAGACATTACTGTGCAGCCGTATTCGTCGACCTGGCCAAGGCTTTCGACTTTGTCAATCACCACATTCTTATTGGCAGACTCGACAACCTTGGTTTCTCAAATGATTGCCTCGCCTGGTTCACTAACTATTTCTCAGATAGAGTTGTGTGTCAAATCTGAGGGCCTGTTGTCCGGACCTCTGGCAGTCTATGGGGGTGCCACAGGGTTCAATTCTCAAGCCGACTCTCTTCTCTGTATACATCAATGATGTCGCTCTTGCTGCTGGTGATTCTCTGATCCACCTCTATGCAGACGACACCATTTTGTATACTTCTGGCCCCTCTTTGGACACTGTGTTAACTAACCTCCAGACTAGCTTCAATGCCATACAACTCTCCTTCCGTGGCCTCCAACTGCTCTTAAATGCAAGTAAAACTAAATGCATGCTATTCAATCGATCACTGCCCGCACCTGCTCGCCCATCCAGCATCACTACTCTGGACGGCTCTGACTTAGAATATGTGGACAACTACAAATACCTAAGTGTCTGGTTAGACTGTAAACTCTCCTTCCAGACTCACATTAAGCATCTCCAATCCAAAATTAAATCTAGAATCGGCTTCCTATTTCGCAACAAAGCATCCTTCACTCATGCTGCCAAATATACCCTCGTAAAACTGACCATCCTACCGATCCTCGACTTCGGCGATGTCATGTATAAAATAGCCTCCAACACTCTACTCAACAAATTGGATGCAGTCAATCACAGTGTCATCCGTTTTGTCACCAAAGCCCCATACACTACCCACCACTGCGACCTGTATGCTCTCGTTGGTTGGCCCTCGCTTCATACTCGTCGCCAAACCCACTGGCTCCAGGTCATCTACAAGTCTCTGCTAGGTAAAGCCCCGCCTTACCTCAGCTCACTGGTCACCAGCAGCACCCACTCGTAGCACACGCTCCAGCAGGTATATCTCACTGGTCACCCCATAGCCAATTCCTCCTTTGGTCACCTTTCCTTCCAGTTCTCTGCTGCCAATGACTGGAACGAACAGCAAAAATCACTGAAGCTGGAGACTATCATCTCCCTCACTAGCTTTAAGCACCAGCTGCCAGAGCAGCTCACAGATCACTGCACCTGTACATAGCCCATCTATCTACCTCAGCCCCATACGGTATTTATTTATCTTGCTCCTTTGCACCCCAGTATCTCTACTTGCACATTCATCTTCTGCACACCTACCATTCCAGTGTTAATTGCTATATTGTAATTACTACGCCACCACGGCCTATTTATTGCCTTAACTCCCTCATCTTACCTCATTTGCACTCACTGTATATAGACTTTTGTTTACTGTATGTTTTGTTTATTCCATGTGTCGAATTGCTATACTTTCTTGGCCAGGTCGCAGTTGCAACTGAGAACTTGTTCTCAACTAGCCTACCTGTTTAAATAAAGGTGAAATATATATATTTTTTAAACCATTCATAAAAGGAAATCAGTCAATTGAAATAAATTAACTAGGCCTTAATCTATGGATTTCACAGGACTGGGCAGGGGTGCAGCCATGGGAGGGCATAGGCCCACCCACTTGGCAGCCAGGCCCACCGACTGAGGAGCCAGGCCTAACCAATCAGAATGTGTATTTCCCACAAAAGGGCTTCATTACAGACAGAAATACTCCTCAGCACCCCCCCTCAGATGATTCCACAGGTGAAGAAGCCTGATGGAGGTCCTGGGCTGGCATGGTTACACATGGTCTGCAGTTGTTAGCCCGGTTGGACATACTGCCAAATTCTCTAAAACGATGTTGGAGGCAGCTTATGGTAGAGAAATGAACATTCAATTTTCTAGCAAACGCTCTGGTGGACATTCCTGCAGTCAGCATGCCAATTGCACGCTCCCTCAAAACTTGGGACATCTGTGGCATTGTGTTGTGTGACAAAACGGCATATTTTAAAGTCGTTTTTTATTGTCCCCAGCACAAGGTGCACCTGTGTAATGATCAGTGGTGGAAAAAGTACCCAATTGTCATACCTGAGTAAAATAAAGATGAATAGAAACAGACTTAAGTAAAAGTGGGAGTCATCCAGTAAAACCTACTTGAGTAAATGTCTAAAAGTATTTGATTTTAAATATAGTTAAGTATCATAAAGTATACAAATCTTCACATTAAGCAAACCAGACAGCACAATTTATTTTTCATTTACTGATAGCTAGGGCACACTCCAACACTCAGGATATATTTTACATATGAAGCATGTGTGTTTAGTGAGTCCGTCTGATCAGAGGCAGTAGAGATGACCAGGGATATTCTCTTGATAAGTGTGTGAATTGCATTCAAAATGTTATGAGTACTTTTTTTGTGTCAGGGAAAATGTCTTTTTACTTAAGTACTTTACACCACTGGTAATTCTTAATAATCCATCCACCTGACAGGGTTGGCATATCTAAATAAGCTTTTTGTGCATATGGAACATTTCTAGGATTTTTTTTATTTCAGCTCATGAAACCAACACTTGACATGTTGTGTTTATATTTTTGTTCAGTGTACTTCTTTTTACAAACATTGGATTAAAACAAGGTTATATGTTGGGTTCTGATGGGGTACGACAGTTGAACTAAGCTCATGAGACATTTAGAAGTTATATTCTTCTAGAATCAAATGTGTACAGATCATTAACTTATAACTCCAAAAATGTACATTACCGTTCAAAAGTTTGGGGTCACTTAGAAATGTCCTTGTTTTTTAAATAAAAGCACTTTTTTTTCTCCTTTAAAATAACACAAAATTGATCAGAAATACAGTGTAGACATTGTTAATGTTATAAATGACTATTGTAGCTGGAAACAGCAGATTTTTTATGGAATATCTACATAGGCGTACAGAGGCCCATTACCAGCAACCAAACCAATGGGACGTTGTGTTAGCTAATCCAAGTTTATTGTTTTAAAAGGCTTAATTGATCTTTAGAAACCACTTTTGCAATTATATTAGCACAGCTGAAAACTGTTGTGCTGATTAAAGCAGCAATACAACTGGCCTTCTTTAGACTAGCTGAGTATTGTGGGTCCGATTACAGGCTCAAAATGGCCAGAAACAAAGATCTTTCTTCTGAAACTCATCAGTCTATTCTTGTTCTGAGAAATGAAGGCTATTCCATGCGAGAAATTGCCATGAAACTGAAGATCTCGTACAACGCTGTGTACTACTCCCTTCACAGAACAGCACAAACTGTCGCTAACCAGAATAGAAAGAGGAGTGGGAGGCCCCGTTGCACAACTGAGCAAGTGGACAAGTACATTAGAGTGTCTAGTTTGAGAAACAGACGCCGCACAAGTCCTCAACTGGCAGCTTCATTAAATAGTACCTGCAAAACACCAGCCTCAACGTCAACAGTGAAGAGGCAACTCCGGGATGCTGGCCTTCTAGGCAGAGTTGCAAAGAAAAAAAGTCATATCTCAGACTGGCAAAAGAACACAGACACTGGACAGAGGAAAAGTGTTATGGACAGACAAATCTAAGTTTGAGGTGTTCGGATCACAAGAAGAACATTCGTGAGACGCAGAAAAATGTTAAGATGCTGGAGGAGTGCTTGACGCCATCTGTCAAGCATGGTGGAGGCAATGTGATGGTCTGGGGGTGCTGTGGTGGTAAAGTGGGAGATTTGTACAGGGTAAAAGGGATCTTGAAGAAGGAAGGCTATCACTCCATTTTGCAACGCCATGCCATACCCTGTGGACAGCACTTAATTGGAGCCAATTTCCTCCTACAACAGGACAATGACCCAAAAGCACAGATCCAAACTATGCAATAACTATTTAGGGAAGAAGCAGTCAGCTGGTATCCTGTCTATAATGGAGTGGCCAGCACAGTCAACGGATCTCAACCCTATTGAGCTGTTATGGGAGCAGCTTGATCATATGGTACGTAAGAAGTGCCCATTAAGCCAATCCAACTTGTGGGAGGTGCTTCAGGAAGCATGGGGTGAAATCTCTTCAGATTACCTCAACAAATTGACAACTAGAATGCCAAAGGTCAGCAAGGCGTGTAATTGCTGCAAATTGAGGATTCTTTGACGAAAGCAAAGTTTGAAGAATACAATTATTATTTCAATAAAAAAATCATTATTTATAACCTTGTCAACATCTTGACTATTTCCTATTCATTTTATGTATGTTTTCATGGAAAACAAGGACATTTCTAAGTGACCCCAAACATTTGAATGGTAGTATATGTAGCAACTACAGATTTTCCCTTTGAGTAATAGCACTGTAGTACAAAAGCACACCAACATCTCCAGTATACTCAACACTTCCTTTTTAGATTTGCTGTTCACTGCAGTGCACAAGGATGAGCCTATATGTATATTTTTCTCAAGGATTCAAAAGCGGAAGCCGGAAGGTAGTTCAAAGGTCGATTGCTGGAGGCGTCAAAAAGGCCATATAGGTTAACATTACCTACCTCAATACCTTAGGAGGTGTGGCTCTCCAAAGACCACAAGATTACGACAGACAAGGGGTATCGTAGCACTAACAACCAGGAACCGTGTGCCATGCACCTTATGATGGATTTCATTAGCAATTCTATGTTATATGAGGAGAGACATGGAGACTACGCAGTATGTACTCCTCCACACCAGTCAAAGGAGTACACCCACATTCCCTACCAAGGACACTCCCCCAAGGTCCAGTGATCTTGAGGGAGTCCTTGGTTGTTTTTGGATTCCTAGGCTGTAAAATGTGACCTTGTGTCTTTCTTTATGACTTTAGCTTGACCTCATTTGAAAAAGGAAAGGAGGTAACGAACTGTCACGAGGAAAAGAAAAGCAAAAAGATAATGGCATTTGAATTAATCAGACCATCCTTGTTCTCTCCGTCACTCAACTGCATTCTGATTCAAAGAAAGTTACCTAGTCTACGTCAAATCACTATTCACTGTCACACAACCTATATTCACACACGTCTATAGAGTAGAACCCAGTAGAATCAAAGACAGATGTATTTGATTGGTCTGAATGGTATCATGTCTGCATGACATTTTGAGTAAACAAATAACAGGTAATAAGCTAATGCGCTGTGAGAGTTTTACCCCAGGCACCGGTCTTAAAGAATAATCAAATGTGTCACCGCCAGTGTTTATACACAGAGTGTAGAAAACATTAGGAACACCTGCTCTTTCCATGACAGACTGATCAGGTGAAAAGAGGTCAAAGCCATGATCCCTTATTGATGTCACCTGTTAAATCCACTTCAGTGTAAAATAAGGGGAGGAGACAGGTTAAAGAAGGATTTTAAGCCTTTAGACATTGATTGTGTATTTGTCATTCAGAGGGTGAATGGGCAAGACAAAACATTTAAGTGCCTTCGAACGGGGTATGGTATTAGGTGCCAGGCGTACCGGTTTGAGTGTGTCAAGAACTGCAACGCTGCTGGGTTTCTCACGTTCAACTTTCCCGTGTGTATCAAGAATGGTCCACCACATCCAGCCAACTTGACACAACTGTGGGAAGCATTGGGGTCTACATGGGCCAGCATCCCTGTGGAATGCTTGACACCTTGTAGAGTCCATGCCCCGACAAATTGAGTCTGTTCCTAATGTTTTGTACATTGCAAGTGCTTCAGTGTGAAGAGAAGCACAGTATGAGGCAAGTGTGAGTTCCAGCAGCTTGAGCTAACACCTCCATTTCAGCTGATCTTGTTTTTGTCTTGCTAGCTTATGTGACACTGTTCGAGGGTTGGGTTTGATTCGAGAATGACAATTGTCCATCATTCTAAGGCGTCCATCATTATGCCATTGCAATGAAAAGTACTTTTTCAAGCCATCCGGCAGGTTTATAGCCCGAATTGTGTTTACACGGTTGACATATAATTTCCAATATGTATTGACCAGTCATCCTTTCAGCAGAGCTCCAGTTCCAAGTTCAAACATTCTACCCATATAAAACTGATTAGCTATATAAAAACTGATAACTCTCTCTCATTGCAAATGGCAGTTACCAAACATTGGTGCAATTATTATTATTATACATTTTTTTTACAACCATGATGACTCGTGATTACTAACATGAATGACCAGACCGGCAGGGATAATGTCTTGCCTGAGGCCTGACATTCAATTTTGAAAAGGCCTGAGGTGATGAGCATTGAATACTGCAAGAACATGTCATACACCACTACAGCAGATCAGTACATACCTTCCGTTCAGACTTTGCTCCTCAATTCTGACAAGGAATTTACAGTGAATGTCATATTCACAGAAATGTTTCTTATGCACAGAAAGCTTATTTCTCTCAAAAGTTGTCCACAAATTTGTTTATATCCCTGTTAGCGAGCATTTCTCCTTTGCCAAGATAATCTATCTACCTGACAGGTGTGGCATATCAAGATACCTTATGCTGGGGACAATAAAAAGCCACTTTAAAATGTGCAGTTTTGTCACACAACACAATGCCACAGATGTCTCAAGTTGAGGGAATGTGCAATTGGCATGTGGACTGCAGGAATTTCCACCAGAGTTGTTGCCAGATAATTGAATGTTAATTTCTCTACCATAAGCAGCTTCCAACATTGTTTTAGAGAATTTGGCAGTACGTTCAACCGGCCTCACAACCACGGACCACGTGTAACCACACCAGAAGTGTATTTCTGTCTGTAATAAAGCTCTTTTGTGGGGAAAAGCTCATTCCGATTGGCTGGGCCTGGCTCCCCAGTAGGGGGATTGATAGATAGTTATCTATATCCCAAACAGCTACCAATAAAAAAAACTGAAAGTTTGAAACAAACAACCACAAACTGTTTAGGCCATTTTGGGGTAAGCCTATTGAAGGACACATTACATTTATTATGTTTTCTACAATAATCACATTTAGTCTCAATTAATCAAGCTAAGCTTACAAACAAATATGAAAGACGTGGGGCCAGCTGCACTCCAAACTTCCGATCCCATGGTTTCATTCCCAGATTGATATCAAATAGGAACAATGGGACTGTTACAGTAGGTTCTTTGTGTGGTTAATGACAGAAAAATCTGTAAAGCTCACAATTATCACCATTAGACTTCAATAAAAAGACTAGAACTGCCTGGGAGCGAATGGACAACGGCTTCACTTGTTGCTGCTCAGTGGAGAGAGTTAGAGGTTGACTATTTGGGAGAACTGATTTGGGACATAGCTCTATATTTCAAATCAATTGAGAGACATTGAAATTTACAGTACCAACTTTTAAATGGGACTACTGACAACTTTCTTCTGTTCTTAGACAAGCACATTTCATTGACAGAGGGAACAGTAGTCCTTCTCAAATGTGTTTGATTATCTTGTGAATTGACTGTGTCAAACCAAACAAACAGACAATGATTGAGATTGCACTGACAGCACAAACATCTAGGCCACATACAGCAGAATGCCAATCTGCTAGGGGAAAAAAAACATTCAGGATTTGTTGTCAATGTGGATCTCCTATCACATACAGTATACAAAGCCTATTAGATTAGTGTTGATCTCTGGTATAGTCCAGGCAGCAGCTTTCATGTTTGGGTGGAGGTATAACTCACAGACAGTATCAAACAAAGTACTGCATGACAATAATAATTCAAACAGCTGCTTGACAAGAGAGAAAATGATTTAGGGACACAAACAAAGTTAGTCCTCAGCTCTAACAATGCCTCCCTTCAGAGTCAAGGAGAATGACCTGGAGCCATAACGAAATGAAGGAAACAGAAAATGCCACTTCTGTACAGTCCCAGTCATAAATGTGTATATAAGCCATATTCACACAGGACTAGTACTACTATAGAACGTCATGTCCGGACGGGATTATTTTCACCAAACTGCCCGTGTAATTATATATTTTTTCCGCTATGACGGAAACCTGGAGGCTCTTCTAGACGTGAATATTTCAAATGTCTAGGGATAGCCTAATATTGGCCTGATGGTCTTCAGTTCGGAGAAAGTCTAAATAATAATGCATATCAATAAGAACTATGAACTGTAACCTATGCAGACATTTAATTACCTGACGGATTTGGCAATTTATCAATTCATTGGCACAATATCATCCACTTCATCTTTTACAAGAGAAGTATGGCACTAGGAAAGTTGATATGTGACAAAACAGATCATTAATCTGTCGGCTACATGCGTAGCACTTTGTTTTATGCATCAATTTGTTCCCATGTTCTTACCCGAACTGGTTGCAGCACCTGTTAAACTCTAATATCCTTAAACAAAAAAAAACGTTTCCTTTTTTATTTAACTAGGCGAGTCATTTAAGAACAAATTCTCATTTAGAATGACGGCCTACACCGGCCAACGCTGGGCCAATGGGACTCCCAATCACGGCCGGTTGTGATACAGCCTGGATTTGAACCAGGGTGTCTGTAGTGACGCCTCTAGCACTGAGATACAGTGCCTTAAACCGCTGCGCAACTCGGGAGCCCAACACAGGGATGACGATTCGCAAGGGATTCGTATTATCAGAGGACGTTGGAGTTTGCCGAAAAACAGTAGGTTTTTAGGGTTGGGATAATAACCTTTCTGCCAAGTAAAAATGACTGACATGGTAGATTCGGACGAGACTAAAATTACAGATGCGGTGATTTGTGGTCGTACACAGAATTACATTACCTGAGCTCCCCCAGTAAAACGTATCCCGTCCGAAAAGATTGGAATTGGGCTGCCTGTTTAAACGCAGCCATAGACAAATGGATTCTGTATAGTCCCAGTCATACATCTAAGATTTAAGATTACTTAAATGTAAATCAGTAGGTTTATATCAGCTTCGGCTGTAATGACATAACATTCAAGCCATTTCAGAGAAAACAAAAGGCCTATAAGACTTTGAAAAACAAAAGGTCTAGCATGTCTCAGTCAGGTTGATAATTATTGTTTGCGAGGTGTCTAGTGAGACAGGAAGCAGAACTGAATCAGACAAAAGAAACATCACAAATGGAGAACACAAAGGGAAGAATACAGGCATCTAGTCATCACTATCCAAGAGAAACATTTACTTGAAGGCTCCTTGAAAAACATTTTTTTTTTTTTTTTCCTAAAGTAATGAAAGGACATTATCAACACAGCAGCAAAATGGTTTAAAGTGCTCAGCCTCAACCTGGTCTTCCACAATGCTGCGTAGGAGGGCCAAAGCACATTGCATGTCTGCTCCTATGTGATTATTGAGGGACTTACATATTGTTTGGTAAACACTTTTTGCAAACAGCCTGGAGTTTTATTTGAAGCTGTGTGACTTGTAGTGAACGGATGATGACATCATTGGAAAGGCATGTCATAACCAAAAACACCAATACCGGTTGTGCCTCAAATAGAACTTTGAGTAGTCAAATGACATACGATGGAACTACACACCAAATCAAAAAGCATTCAAATGCTTCACATCCATCTGCGTGCTTTAAATCCAATCAGACATGCTGTTTGCTCACCAGATGTTTTTCCCATTGTCTTGCTTTATGTGCCACCGGCAACCAGAAAAATATTTGGTCAAGGGGAAATAGGGAGAGGTTTCCTCAGCTGAAGCCACCGGGGAGGGTTTATACAGTCACTGGGGGGGGGGGGCTTATGCACTTAAACATCAAGGTATTTTAAGATCCCAAGCTATTTGACATTCAAGATTGTTTTTTCAAATTTAGTGTAACCGACCAAACATGTAAAAAGCTGAAATGTTTTATTATGAACAGTGAAAATTATGGGCTATGATTGCTTATAGAAGGAAAAAGAACATGGAGAGAAAAATGTTGTTAAAGAGAATACATACCTTGCTAGGTAAACTCAACCATAACACCTTGGGTTATGTGGCTGCACTATAAGGTTCTTTAGGCCTTGAAGAGTTGAAATGTCAGGCATGCATTTACTTGTGAGTAATGTTATTGTTAAGTAAGCATTGTGGTTAGTATGCTATAGAAGATGCATCCCTGCTCCACCCTGTGCCGACAGCAGGGCAGGCCCGCTCATTAGGCAGGTTTAGGCGGATGCCTAGAGCTGCAGATTGACGAGGGCGGCCTTTTCCGAGCTAAACTGATCAAGACGCACCTCAAACACATAACACCTCACATAACTCTGCCTCAAAAAAATGAAAACTTCTCTCACCCAGTGGCATTTGGGCTATTAAATTGAACGCCGATGCCTCCCCATGATAAGCAGTGCACTTTGTCAAAGGCAGGGGTGCAAAATATGTATCTTGTCCATGCACAGCACACCTCTCCATGGTGCTGTTGGAGACACAGTGCTGTGGCACTTCACCAATACTCCGTCAAATCATGTAGCCTATACAGTAGATAGTATATAGCCTCTGTGGCCTTTTCTGTAGCCTACAGGGCAACCAAATTTATAGAAATGTCATGAGACACTTTTTACATCATGTACGCTTCCGATGAAATAGCCTAAATGGCGCCCAATCAAATAAAACATTTGCTTCAATGTGAATATGAACTAACATGTTAACAAACACACCATATTCTAAAAACAGGACAGGTCAAATGGACAGTAGCCTATGGAATGAAATTAGGCTACTCACTACTGCTGTTTCACTAAGTGGGCTAAATTGTCACGATAATTAGCGATTTCAAGTTTGTAGGCCAATTCTTCCATTTCTGATATGTTCATGCAAAGAAGAAAATACAAACTGCGTTTTTCAAGATAACGCAACGCATGATAAACTTGGGTAGCTGACAGGCAGCACGTGAGTTTCACTTTTGGGTAAGCTAAGAATGTATCCTACCATTTCTACGTGCCAGTTATGATTTTCATATTTCTCAAAATCATTGTCACATGGTTACAAAAATGACAGAAGCTCAGTGTATTATTAGTGGTGGTCAGAAATCAGACATACTCAAATGTCTGATCCCCAAATGCACTTTCCTACATTTGCGCGCTGCAGGCCAGGTAGCCTACTTTATGCGTGATCAGGCGCTCGCACTCCATCAACAGGATAGAGAAACAACCAGACATGTTCATTGCTCACATGGAGCGCTCCAAACAAGACAATAAAAAAATAATAGACAAACCTCATAAATCATGGTATGAAATAAACCAAAACTTTTGAACTCTGCAAACAATGTTTCCATTCAGAGAATGACTGTAATTAATCCATGCATTAAGAGAAATTAATGTAACCAAATGACAGAGATTAACTGTAAATTTACTATTTTTATTATATATAATTTTTTTTTTACATTTATTTTACCTTTATTTAACTAGGCAAGTCAGTTAAGAACAAATTCTTATTCAATGATGGCCTACCCCGGCCAAACCCGGACGACGCTGGGACAATTGTGCGCCGCCCTATGGGACTCCCAATCATGGCCAGATGTGATACAGCCTACTACTGGTGATATATGTAATGAGGAATTGATACAAATAAACAAAGGGCAAACAATTCACACAATGAAACAATTAATGTGCATGAATTGGCAGGAGACAGCTGAGCACATTCTGGAGAGCTGAGTACATTCTGGAGAGCTGAGCACATTCCGGAGAGCTGAGCACATTCCGGAGAGCTGAGTACATTCCGGAGAGCGATGAGCCTATATCTTCGCCACCAAAACCTCCCCTTCTTGTCTCAACATTTCAAATTATACTCAAGACACATCTTCACACATATTTTTGATGCTTTTCACTGACAGGCACAACTCAATAATCAGCTAAGTCTATTGCCATGAGAGCTGCCAAAATTGTGGACTGCCCAACAATGCAAAGCCTACTCGCCTGTGATTTGAAACAATCCACAGCAAAACAATTAAGAAGTTAATGATCCACTGAAGCATTTGGAAGGTATTCCGATCCCGTAACTTTTTCCACATTTTGTTACTTTACAGCCTTATTTTTAAACGGATTACAATAATTTGTGTTCCTCAATCTACACATAATACCCCATAATGACAAAACAAAAACAGGTTTTTAATAATCTTTGCAAATGTATTCAAAATAAAAAGCTGAAATATTACAAGTACTCAGTACTTGTACTGTTCAACAAGTACTGTTGAAGCACTTTTTGCAGTGATTACAGCCGCAAGTCCTCTTGGATATGATGCTACGAGCTTGGCACACTTGTATTTGGGGAGTTTCACCTTTTCTTCTCTGCCCATCCTCTCAAGCTCCGTCAGGTTGGATGGGGAGAGTAGCTGCACAGCTATTTTCAGGTTTCTCCAGAGATGTTCGATCGGGTTCAGTTCCGGGCTCTGGCTGGGCCACTCAAGGACATTCAGAAACTTGTCCCGAAGCCACTCCTGCGTTGTCCTGTTGGAAGGTGAACTTTGGCCCAGGTCTTAGGTCCTGAGCGCTCTGGAGCAGGTTTTCATCAAGGAGCTCTCTGTACTTTGCTCCGTTCATCTTTCCCTCGATCCTGACTAGTCTTCCAGTCCCTGCCGCTGAAAAACATCCCCACAGCATGATGCTGCCACCACGCTTCACCGTAGGGATGGTGCCAGGTTTCCTCCAGACGTGAAACTGGGCATTCAGGCCAAAGAGTTCAATCTTGGTTTCATCAGACCAGAGAATCTTGTTTCTCATGGTCTGAGAGTCCTTTAGGTGCCCTTTGGCAAACGCCAAGTAGGCAGTCATGTGCCTTTTACTGAGGAGTGGCTTCAGTATGGCCACTCTACCATAAAGGCCTAATTGGTGGAGTGCTGCAGAGATGGTTGTCCTTCTGGAAGATTCTACCATGTCCACAGAGGAACTCTGGAGCTCCTTCAGAGTGACCATCGGGTTCTTGGTCACCTCCCTGACCAAGGCCCTTCTCCCCCGATTGCTCAGTTTGGTCGGGCGCCCAACTCCAAACTTCTTCCACTTGAGAATGATGGAGGCCACTGTGTTCTTAGGGATCTTGAATGCTGCAGACATTTTTTTGGTGCCCTTCCCCAGATCTGTGCCTTGACACAATACTTTCTCGGAACTCTACGGACAATTCCGTTGACCTCATGGCTTGGTTTTCGTGCTGACATGCACCGTCAGCTGTGGGACCTTATATAGACAGGTGTGTGCCTTTTCCAAATCATGTCCAATCAACTGAATTTACCACAGGTGGACTCTAATCAAGTTGAAGAAACATCTCAAGGATGATCAATGGAAACAGGAAGCACCTGAGCTCAATTTCGAAAGTCTCATAGCAAAGGGTCTGAAAACTTGTGTAAATAAGGTATCCGTTTATGTTTAATAAATTTGCTAAAAAAAAAATTCTAAAAACCTGTTTTTGCTTTGTCATTATGGGGTATTGTGTTTAGCTTGAGGAGGAAAAATATTTGTTAAATCAATTTTAGAATAAGGCTGTAACGTAAAACAAATGAGGAAAAAGAAAAGGGGTCTGAATCCTTTGCCAATCCACTGTATACACACATCTGGAAAATGTTTTCCAATTTACTTTAGGAACCGCCGCCTATGGTAGCTGATATTTAGAGCTTGAATACCCAAAATGATGTCTTAAGTCTTTGTCAGGTATCAGGACTATAAAGCCAATACAACTGCCTGTTTTATAAACAGAGGCTACCACATGGATAGGCATTAATTAAAGTGCATTGTCGGCTGATACTGCATAGCCTAGGCTACTCTATTCTACTGTGGGATTTTGTCTCGCCAAAGGTGGCATGCGGACAGAGACCATGCAACTTTCTAAACCACCCACATATTACTGTAACTTTGACATCAATACAGTAATGTCAGTTTGCTCGAGCATGTGTGACCAACCAGGTATTGAACCCATGTCGTCTGCAAGACTACTGTGTTATCCCCCTGGTCTCAGTCAGTTGTGGAAAAAGTACTAATATGTCATTCTTGAGTAAAAGTAAAGATAACTCAATAGAAAATGACTCAAGTACAAGTGAGTCACCCAGTAAAATACTACTTGAGTAAAAGTCTAAAAGTATTTTGTTTTAAATATACTTAAGTATCAAAAGTAAATGGAATTGCTAAAATGTATTTAAGTAAAAGTATAAACCATTTCAAATTCCTTATATTAAGCAAACCAGATAGCACAATATGTGTTCTCAGACATCATTTACAAACGAAGCATTTGTGTTTAGTGAGTCCACCATATCAGAGGCAGTAGGGAATTTGACCATTTTTCTGTCAAAATGTAACAAGTACTTTAGGGTGTCAGGGAAAATGTATGGAGTAAAAAGTACATTATTTTCCTTGGGAATGTAGTGAAGTAAAAGTAGGCAAAGAAATAGTAAAGTACAGAAAACAACTTACTTTAAAGTATTTTTTACTAAAGTACTTTACACCACTGGTCTTAGTCGAGGTTTCGTTACTCATTGTATGATAATTCACCAAACCTACATGCCCCTGCTCTCTTTTGAAAAGACAACAGATGTGCTGATCATTATCTCTCCCATTGAATATGTAGTTCATAGTACTCAAACCGGTCAAAAGGAGAGTCAGAGCAGTTTGGTACTGGATTTTTTATTATGCAATAACCGTTCACTATTGCACAAATTATCTGTTTTGCATGTCTTCCAGTGGGCATTGTGATTTAGTTTGGGTATTGAAAACTGGTTTCGAAGATGAGACATTGTTGACTCATTAGTTCCATGACTGATGAGCATAACGTAACCGTTAGTGGTACAACGTATCCGATTCTTGTCAAAGTAAATGTTACTATCGCCTAATGCAATACAATTATTCTAACAGCTTTATGCATTCAAAATCAGTTGCAATGATGTAGATGCATATGCACAATCACATTGGAGTAAAAGGAAAATAAGACCGATATTTTCAAGCAAACCAACTCAAACTTGTTGAATAGGTGAATTTCAAAAGGGTAAAGTAAGACGAGTTAAAATTGTCAGACATTATCGACTTCCTGAACAATAAGATATATCGGTATGCGCGTGAATGAGGAAAGCAGACTCACCACTCGCATTTTGAGACAAGGTGGAGACAGACGTCTGGCCCATTCTGTCTTCAATGGACCGCCAAGCCAACAATCACGCGGTCCCCGATGAACTTTCACAGTAAAATCATCGCCAAATACTAAAGTTAATTTGACCTACTTCAGGCCAATTGTTGGGTTAAAACTCTTGAAAAAAAACTTCGCTGGGACTGAAAACCCCTGTTTAACCTCCCTCCGATTCAACTCAAGAATGCCTGTCATTTCTTTATGCAGATTAGGATACCACCCGTCAGAGGTCGAGGGGAGGAATTCTCTACAACCAGAGAGGAAGAGGCGAAGCGAGAGGGTTTACTCCGCCCAAAATCTGTCCACGAAAATAATTCCACGAAGTGAGGAATTTGTGTATGGAGGCCAATGAGAGTGTCGAATTTGGTTAAAAAATATATATATATTGCAAATTTGCTACGTGAGATTTATTTGATCGACTAGAAGTTTCGTAATGCTTAGGTTGTTACAAGTGTACTGATTTGAGTGGACGCACGTGGCATTCCAGCAACTTTGAACACATATCTGATATCAGAGTTCTGTCCACTGTTAACACGCGTATCTGCCCTCTCATTGGCTATAATGGTCCCACCTGATCTGGCGTCCTCCTGCCTGTCTTCCGCCTTTGTGAACAACGACTCCCGTTGTTAGGGTGGAGACACGAGCATCTCGTCATTATAGCCACAATCTCTGCTATACCGCCCCAATAGCCTACAACCACCAACGTGCCTATAACAGATGTAAATAGTTGGATGTCATTTAATCAACACAGTATAGATATGTTTCAACCACACAGTGACACCATAATACAATTGCAGTGTTCAGATCTTCAAACTGATGGCAGTTTGAGGATTGCATAACAAGCGAACAATCTAAGATACAGGACTGTTTAGCTAGCACGGACTGGCGATATGGCCAAAATATAATATCACAGTATTTTACATTTTTTTGAAGGCATGGTGGTATTTGATGGTATTTGATGTTTTCGAATAATACACGTTCTACATTTTCTTTGGGTAGGTTGCAACACATGCATTCTAAGTGATTTCAGTGGGTCTTTCTCCATTCTGATTGTTTTATACTGTTCAATTAAACTTCAACCAAAAATACTGACGACGATGAGACAGTCTACAGGGAGGAGGTCAGAGACCTGGCAGTCTGGTGCCAGGACAACAGCTTCTCCCTCAACGTCAGAAAGACAAAGGAGCTGATCGTGGACTACAGGGAACAGAGGGCCGAGCACACCCCCATTCACATCAACAGCTCTGTAGTGGAGCGCTGTAGTAGAGCGGGTCGAGAGCGGGTCAAGTTCCTCAGTGTCCACATTACTACAGACCTATCATGTTCCAAACACACCAATACAGTCGTGAAGAGAGGACGACAATGCCTCTTCCCTCTCAGGAGGCTGAAAAGATTTGGCATGGGCCATCAGATCCTCCAAAAGTTCTACAGCTGCACCATTGAGAGCATCTCGATTGGCTACATCATCACTTGGTATGGCAACTGCTTGGCATCCGACCGCAAGGCGCTACAGAGGGTAGTGCGTACGGCCCAGTACATCACTGGGGCTGAGCTCCATGCCATCCAGGACCTCTATACCAGGTGGTGTTAGAGGAATACCCCAAAAAATGTAAATGACTCCAGCCACCCAAGTCATAGACTGTCCTCTCTGCTACCACACGGCAAGTGGTAACGGAGCGCCACATCTGGGACAAAAAGGCTCCTGAACAGCTTCTACCACCAAGCCATAAGACTGCTGACAGTTAATCAAATGGCTACCCGGACTATTTGCATTGTCCCCCTTTCATATTTTATTTGTTTTGCACTGACATTCTTGCACTGGCTCTATGCACACTCACTAGACTACCCACACACTCACACATACTACACTGACACTTTAACACACACACACACACACACACACACTCATAAACTACGTACACTCACACACACAATACACGCACACACATGCATATCGACGCCACTCACACACTTTTCACATACGCTGCTACTCTGTTTATTATCTATCCTCATTGCCTAGTCACTTTTACCCCTACCTACATGTACATATTACCTCAACTACCTCAACTACCTCGTACCCCTGCACATTGACTCAGTACCGGTACTCCTTGTATATACTGTAGCCTCGTTATTGTCATTTTATTGTATTACGATTTCCTTTTTTTTGCTAATCTTTTCTTAGGTAAGTAAGCATTCCTCAGTAAAGTCTACACCTGTTGTATTTGTCGCATGTGACAATATAAGTTTTATTTAGTTTTATCTCTAAAATCACAATAATCATGCTATTGTTTATTTTGTTTTTTACTTAGCTAGTTTAAAATAAATATGAACTCAGCAGAAATGTTAAAATAGGTCTTTGAAAACTGAATAGAAAGTTTGTTTAATAATGTATTTGACCAATGGAAAGCTTAGATCTACATAAATCATCTTAAATTATCTGAAAATCTGAAAATTGTGGTGGAAAATTATGTTTTATTTATTAAGACAGTACACATATTTCCCCCGTTTTTTGTTGTTGACGGTCCACCATTAAAGCTAGTTGAGGAGGAAAATGATGCCTTTTCAGCCTGAATGGAGGATGCTTTATGTACTAGCCGGACAAGAGTGTATTACCGAGAATGAACATCAATCTTAGAGATCTAGTGGCTACTATCGGCTGCCTAGGCTACTACCTGCACAACTTTATTATATATATTATTTTTTTCTTTTCTTTTTTCCCACAACTTTCTTAGAGTGTAACAGCCATCCAAACAGTTCCTCTTTAGCTGTAGGCTATGGTTTCCTGAGAAGAACAAAAAAGCCCTGAGTGAGCTGTATTGCCAGTGGGTGGAGGCCACTCAGGAAGGCTCTCCAATTCCTGCCAAGAGCTGACGGAAACCAGCCCTCTCCTGCCTCCAGACCCTCTCTGAGCATTGTCTCACAGGCAGCTAGCTACATGGTGAACTTATCACCATAATCCATCTCCTCGTCCTCCCAGCTCCCTCCTAGTCCATAGTGTATCTCCTAATGTTACAACACAATCATTTGGAATTGGCAAAGCCAGCACTGTACAATAAGCATATGCTGTTACTTTAGCCCTAAATGCTATGAGATCACCAGCCTTGAGCGCACTCACACCATTTAAAAATACACCAAAGATGGCTGACTCTATTTCCTTTCGAGGCAAGAGGCTCAACCCGTGTGTTGGAGTGAACTCCAGCTTTCGACAGCCCACCGTGGGCAATGCGATTTTTATGTCATAGAGTGCTCTGCAGGGGCTCAGCTGACACCTTGGCTGCATGATGTGTGTTAGCAAGAGATAAAATACCTTCACATACCAAAACATGGATATACTAAACAGTCCAGCACTGACACACACACTGACTACAATTTATACCTTAAGTAAGAGCATTGGCATTGTACAAATAGGGAATCTGTGAGTGTAGATAAAGTGAAATGTACAAACTACTATAAATAGAAGCTCAATTAAAGGACCAGGTAGTGTTGACATGTAGGAAAATTTGAATCATGATTAATGGCCAGAATGTATGTACACAATAGGGTCTATGGTGAGTTGATATACAGAGTAGCCTAATGAAAAGAGTCTGTAAAAATGAATTGGCCTTTACAGAGACTGTTTGGTTTAGGTGCAAGGCTGCCATCTACTGTTTAATAAACAATGTTCCGTATACAAGGATTTATTGAAACTATACCATAAATCAAAATCAGACCTAAGAAAAGTGTTACCAAAATGTTCCACAGTACATGGAGAAACATAACATTAGCCTTATAATATTGAACACAATCACGGCTCATATATTTCTACATCACTATAACACTGCTGATTCATTGTGGTCTGACGCTATGCAAATGTGGACAACCTGCCTCGTATGATACAGCATACAAATTATGTTTTGCATTGTAAAACTCAGATTGAAGAACACAATTTACTGTTAAGAACCCATAGGGGGGCGCTCAATTGGCCCAGCGTCGTCTGGGTTAGGGGAGGGTTTGGCCGGGGTAGGCAGTCATTGTAAAATAAGAATTTGTTCTTAACTGGCTTGCCTAGTTAAATAAAGGTTAAATAAATAAAATAAATTATATATATATATATATATATATATATATATATATATATATATATATATATATATATATATATATATATATATATGCTTATAATAATTACAGGTGTAGGATCTTCATTTGATCACTCTTGTTGCTGAGAATTTTTCTACACCACAGGAAATTCAGATGAGCTTTGTGATTTACATATATTCTTTGAAAACTCGCACTAATATTAACACATGGTTATATTAACAGTATTGCACTTTTCATGTAGCCTAATTTTGGCCAGCAAATAGCCAAACCACCAATCAAGTAACATTATGGACTAAACGTTCAAATCCTGTTGCTGCAGAATTATTTTGCTGTGACACTACTGATCAAATTAAGATCCAACATTTGTACTAAAGCATTACTAGTCAGCTTTAAGTAAAGTGTTACCAAACATTGCTCTAGAGATGAAAGCCTGCAGTGGCATAGGAAGGAAATCCCTGAGGACTATAACCAATGTGCAGTCTAAGTGCATATGGAAGGGAATTGATTTCTGATTGGCCAAGAGTATATTCTTTACTTATCAACCTCTCCACAAGAACCCAAATACAGCCCCATGAATCTATCAGTGCTAATACACTTATTCCCCAGCCAGCTCCACTACGTATTCAGTTCCTGAATGTATTGATAGGTATGTTGGGAACACAGCCTACTTTTACAAATCACTGGGTAAATACTAAGTTAAAAATAGTACAACATTTATATTGTTTCAATACTTGACAAGTAATTATGTATGGCCTAATTACTTTTCTATTCTAGTACCAATTACTGCTCAGTATTATCATAGTTATTCATCATGAAGAAGGCCCAGTAGTAGGAAGTGAAATAGCGTAATGGATACTGACTGTATGTCTTTGTATTGTTACAGTATACCTCACTTATTGACTAATGGCCAAGGATAAAAAAGGAACTGCACTGTAACAGGATGTCTGAGAAAATAGCTCAATGGGCCACAGCTCATCGACGTGGAGGAAAAAGAGAAAGAGTCATACATTATTAAGCAGCAATCTCAGAAAAAATACAAGGTAATTATTGTTTAAGTGGTGCTTTTTAGTTCCTCTTCCTTTAGATTATTTATTTATTAACCTCAAATGTGGTACCAAAGGGAATGTGTTCCAAAGTGTTGGTAAACAATCTTTTATATAACCTAGGATCTATCGGTCTAAAATGACAGCAAAACCATGGTGAACATTTCTAACTATGTCATAACAAATTTGATACATTCAGTGCTCTAAATCGAGTTAGGCCTCATACTGTATGACTAGTTCTGCATGAAGGAATGAGTGGAGCAGACAGGACCGTTTGCCCATACAGGTAATTGCTATTAGATCCAAAAAGCAAAGGCCTAGTTTCGCCATCAAGCACTGGGAAATAATTGGATGGTCGTTGAGTTTGCCAAGTTGCTTATAGTCTAATCACACAGAGCTAAGTGTCAGTGAGTGCATTCAGATTACCGGCGGCAGTACAGTACACATTGAAGTGAATTTATGTGATGGACCCAGCTAATATTGGCTGTTTTAGCAACAGTTAAAAGACAAAAATGAAAATGGCATAATGTGAGCTAGAGAGGTGCAAGCACGTACTCATACTTCCAATGGTAGTGACGGGATGGTAACTATGTTTTGCATGTGCAATTTGCACCCTAGTTTGATTCAAAGTATGCTGCAACCTCAACCTTTCAGCACATACACAAATCAAAAGGGATCACATACAAATACTGTATATACCTGTATGGTATATTGAGAAAAAAACTAACATTGACATATCAGAATGATCTACTTTATCCACAGCATGATTAGATTTGATCTTCTCCACAAGCAAACTATTATTGAAACTGATACCAGTTACTTTGTTACTTTGTTTGGATGGCGTGAATCTATCATTACGGGACCACTTCACTTCCTACACCTAAATGTTGTAGATATACAAATCAATACATGGCATCCTGTCAGTAAGTAGATTATTTTCCCTGGTCTGGATGGCTCTTATTTTGAAATCTAGGCTGCTTAATAATAGCCCATTGCAGAGAGAATTGAGAGCATTATATTTCACAGTGCAGAGAAATTGGGGCTTAATGATCACATACAGGTTCATTATGAGAGAGAGGAGAGCAACAACAGACTCAGCCAGAGACAGAGGTCTACACACCTATTGCTCATTCACAAAAAAATGAAAAAAATGAAAAATCACCACCACTACCTGTAGCAAATGACAAATCTGATCTTCCTCAATTACAATCCAATTGTCTTTGTTCAGACGTTTCATGCTGCTAAGGTTATTGATGCTTAGTGTCATTGATTTTCACCATTATTACAGTTACTTTGGTCCCTTTCCAAGATTGAACCGTTACACTGCCACAATGAGTCCTGTTGTTTGGACCAAGGCTGGTCTGCTGCTTCAAGGGCATACGCTGTCACGCTGTACTAAAGTTCTTTCAATTAAAAGTTCAATTGAAAATACAACATAAAACTACACAAAATAATCAAACATTTGTCAGAACGTATTCAATCATTAACCAATGGAAATAGTACAACATTTCTCACCATGGAGTACATCTATTTTGGGGTATGGTTGATTGTGACAGAAAAAGCTAACTTTCAGCATTAATAATGCCACAGGGAAGTTGAGAAATCAGTTTTCACTCTTTCTTGAGTTTTGTGAAATAAACAAAGGAGTAAGCAGATCCTATCAATCACTTTAAATGACTTTAGCCTTTGTCAAGCATTGGGGTTTTCTACATCAATATGACACTGCTGATTCACTGTGGTCTGAGGCGATGCAAATGTGGACAACCTGCCTCGTATGATACAGAATACAAATTACGTTTTGCATTGTTAAACAAATATTGAAGAACACAATCTACTGTTAAGAATCCACCTGGACCATATGAAATCATGGGTAAAGAAATATACAAAGCTATAACAGACACACACAAAGTCATGCAGAATGGCTTTGTATCGCATCTTTGTATACATTACATCATTGTTTTTTTTACTACTGTAGTATTATCATAGTGGCAGTTGATATATTTCTGTGTGGGCAATCTACGTACTTAGTCCTCCTTGTCAGTCCACTTTCTCCAATACAAGTTGTATTTGAACAGGAGTTATGGCATGAGTTAATAGACTCGGCTAAATGTTATGACATTCACAGTGTGGCAAACGTGATTTTAGACTGACCGTAATGCACTACTAAAGACCAAGTCATCATACCCTGTCACTAGATATCACTATATGATAAGTTATGTGATGATGATGCATGTAATATTACTAAATGTAATGCCTCAAAGTGATAAGGCTGTGTGTTTTGTCGTTATTTAATCAAATAACTACAACACAAACCAGGTTTTGAAATTTTTTTGGCAAAAACTAAGTAATTTAAACAACTGAAAACCAACAAAATCACACTACAGGCAAGGGTCTATTTGCCTGGCGGTGTTCCCTGAACAGCTGATCTGAATGCACAGAGGGAAACTCATAAAGGTCCTCTTCAATAGGCTTGCACAGTAGGGTACTTAGCAATCACAGCTGGCTCTAGGTGACCCTCTTCATGCACAGTCCAGGGGCAATTTTGCCAACAGAGAACATTAGAGAGCTCCTGCTATCAACTACTGTACAGTACACACACACACTAACTTTGACAACAAACACAAAGACAAGAAACTCTCTCACACCCACAGACACACTCAAATAGACACAGTAACATAGACACACACACAGAGACAGAATAAAGGGCACTCACGAGCATGCTCCATGACTGGAAGAGGAGAAAGCGATCACCCTTGTAAGCAGATCCTTTCTATTCCTCGTCTCTCTCTCTCTCGTGCAGGGAGATATCTCTCTCTCTCTCTCTCTCTCTCTCTCTCTCTCTCTCTCTCTCTCTCTCTCTCGTGCAGGGAGATCTCTCTCTCTCGCTCTCCCTCGCGCTCTCCCTCTCCCTCTCTCTCTCTCTCTCTCGTGCAGGGAGATGTCTCTCTCTCTCTCACTCTCTCTCTCTCTCTCTCTCTCTCTCTCTCTCTCTCTCTCTCTCTCTCTCTCTCTCTCTCTCGCTCTCTCTCTCTCGTGCAGGGAGATGGCTCTCTCTCTCTCTCTCTCTCTCTCTCTCTCTCTCTCTCTCTCGTGCAGGGAGATGGCTCTCTCTCTCTCTCTCGTGCAGGGAGATGTCTCTCTCTCTCTCTCTCTCTCTCTCTCTCTCTCGTGCAGGGAGATGGCTCTCTCTCTCTCTCTCTCCCTCTCTCTCTCTCTCTCTCTCGTGCAGGGAGATAGCTCTCTGACATTCATCAGTGTTACTCGCTGCCTGCCTCTCTGCAGTGGACCTGACCATGAAGCAGCACAGGGGGATGACACAACAACCATTACCTCCATTAGCAGGGCCTGATTGAGCCAGTCTGGAACCTTCCTGTCCACTGGGGCTTTTAGCTGCAGCCTGAGGCCACGGGAAGAGAGACATTTAGAGGGAAGGAGAGGGGGGGGGGGGGGGGAGCTCTGCAACCTTCATTAAAACCAGACTAATTCCATTACTGCTATTCACCTACATTTTTAGATGATCTCTGCACCCCAGACTCCATGTGTCAATACCCATCACGATCATCAGAGAAAGAACGGGAAAGTTATGTGAGGATGCTTGAAGTCGGTGAACAAGTGGGTTTGAGGGATCCAATCTCCACTGTGTGAAAAATCTTAGATTATTTTTTGAAGCTCAGTGCTGAAATTGGACATTGTTCTAAAAGAAATAAGTCATACTTGACAAGATAACGACTGCAAGTACTGCCACTTATGTATCCCTCACAACCTGTCTTGTCTCCCAGGAACCAACAACTGGTAATGTAATAGCTGAAGAACCATGTGGGTTTTTTTATGTATTTTTATTTTACCTTTATTTAACTTGGCAAGTCAGTTAAGAACAAATTCTTATTTTCAATGACTGCCTCTCTGACGGCCTAGGAACAGTGGGTTAACAGCCTTGTTCAGGGGCAGAACGACAGATCTTTACTTTGTCAGCTCAGGGATTCGATTTTGCAACCTTTCGGTTACAAGTCTAACGCTCTAACCACTAGGGTACCTGACGCCCCAGGGAGCTCTGCAACTTTCATTAAAGCCAGACATTAAAGCCAGGGTTGACATGAGAAGAGGCCTCAAAGGCTTCAAAGAGTTTCCAAGTCCTTGGCCCTTTATCGCACCTGACCAGCTTGATGCCCTTTATTGCCCCTGACCAGCTTAATACCTTTTATTGCCCCTGACCAGCTTGATGCCCTTTATTGCCCCTGACCAGCTTGATACCTAATTTAGGACATTGTGTAAATTATACACACTAAAAATAAACCCCAACAAGGTGCCAACTTGTGCCCTGCTAACACTCCCATCCCTAATGGTGCTAATACTGAACCGCATTACTGAAATAGCTGCATATTCTCAATTCTCAATGTCAAAGTCCATGTTAAATTTCCACCAGTGTTTCAACAAAAGGTAATTGAATGTATTTAATAATTATTGTGTGAACAGCATTATTACAAGTTACATCATTACAACATGGTGACAATATCCTCCATGTCCTGTTGGTCTTCCAGAAACGAATTACCTAAAGTATGACATTAACTGAGCTGAGTTACTGTTTGACAGTTGGGTTTCTCCACCCCCCACCAGGTGTCTCCCATTTCCCTCCATTTTGCCCTGTGTACATACTATATCTGCGTTTTCTGTTGATCTGCTGCTAATTCGTCTTATCTTGTCAAGTCTTACCAGCATGTTCTCCCGTTTTCCAGTATCTCTAGTTTCTGTTTTCTAGTCCTCCTGGTTCTGACCATTCTGCCTGCCCTGACCCTGAGCCTGCCTGACGTTCTGCCCCTTATTGACGCTGTCTTGGAATACAGACCTCTGCCTGCCCTGGACCTGCCGTTTGCCTGCCCCCTGTTTTGTAATAAACATCTGAGATTCGAACTGTCTGCCTCCTGTGTCTGCATCTGTGTCTCATCCTGAGTCGTGTTAGTTCAAACTGGCTATGACTGACCCAGCAGACTCGGACCAGTTCCACAACTCTGTCTCCTCACAAGGAGCCACCATTGGAAGACACTAGGAGTTACTTCAAAATCTTATGGAAGGATTCCAGACCTCGGTAGAAAGCCATGACCGCACTTTCAACACATTGCTGGAGCAATTCCGCGGATTGTCTATTAGGCAGCCAGCCACAACAGTAACCTCCCAGCCTCTCAGTAACTCTCCCCAGCCCACCCCAGCCTCCCGAGAACACTGCTTACCTCCTCCGGAGCGCTACGCTGGAGATTCAGGAACCTGTCGGGCATTTCTCTCCCAGTGCTCCCTCATCTTCGAGCTGCAGCCCTCTTCTGTTCCCTTGGGCCGCTCGAAGATAGCATACCTTATAACGCTGATGCCCGGGAGGACCGGTCAAAATCTCTCTGGGTACTCATTGACTCTGGGGCCGACGAGAGTTTTATGGACATTACCCTGGTGTCAGAGCTGGGAACCCCAACTCAACCCCTCTCCATTCCCATGGACATCAGAACGCTGGATGGGTGCTCTATTGGCAGAGTCACCCACAATACGGTTCCTAACAACCTGCGAGTGTCAGGTAACCACAGTGAGTCAATGACATTTCTGCTCATCAAATCTCCTTAGGTTCCCTTGGTTCATGGCTCCAGAGGCACAATCCCCTTATTGACTGGACTGTTGGTTCTATCAAGGGTTGGAGCCCATTCTGCCATGCTCATTGCCTGAAGTCGGCTCAGTCTGCACCGGGACGTCTTCCTGTGGGCTTTGGAAAAGCCTCAAACATTTCTGCCGTTCCCGCTGAGTACCAGGACCTCCTGGAAGTTTTCAACAAGGCCCGTTCCACATCGCTCCCTCCGCATCAGCCCTATGACTGCATTATCGACCTTCTCCCGGGCACTACACCAGCTCGTGGGTGGCTTTATTCCCTGTTGGATCCAGAGACCAAGGCGACGGAAAGGTACATTGAGGACTCCCTGGCTGCAGGGTGTATCCGTCCTTCTGCCTCCCCTTCCGGCGAAGGCTAACCGGATGTTTATCCCGGACTCTGCCCGTTCCCCTGTCCTGGAATGGGCTCATTCCTCTAGACGTGCTTGCCATCCTGGCTACCGTCAGACCCTGGCCTTTGTACAACAACGTTTTTGGTGGCCCACCATGGTTCCTGACATCTCCGCATTCGTCACTGCCTGCACTGTGTGTGCTCAGAATGTGCCTGGTGCCATATATCCCTGGACTTTGTCACTGGTCTCCCTCCATCAGATGGCAACACCACTATCTTTACGGTGGTGGATAGGTTTTCCAAAGCCGCCCATTTCATTCCCCTTCCCAAGTTACCCTCCAGCCAAGGAGACGGCCCAGCTCATGGTGCAGCACATCTTCCGGATCCATGGACTTCCGGTGGACACGGTCTCCGATCGTGGTCCTTAGTTCTCGTCCCGGTTCTGGAAGGAGTTCTACACCATTATTGGGTCAGTGGCAAGCCTGTCCTCCGGTTTTCACCCCCAGTCCAACAGCCAGTTGGAGCAAGCCAATCATCTCTAAGATTCTTAGCCCCTCTGCTGTTCGTCTTCTGTCTTATACCTGCGGTTTTCTGTTGGTCTGTTGCCAGTTCGTCTTGTCAAGTCTTACCAGCGTGTTCTCCCATTTTCCAGTATCTCTAGTTTCTGTTTTCTAGTCCTCCTGGTTCTGACCATTCTGCTTGCCCTGACCCTGAGCCTGCCTGCCATTCTGTCCCTGTTTGACACTGTCTTGGAATACCGACCTCTGCCTGCCCTGGACCTGCCGTTTGCCTGCCCCCTGTTTTGTAATAAACATCTGAGATTCGAACTGTCTGCCTCCTGTGTCTGCATCTGTGTCTTATCCTGAGTCATGTTAATAAGACCCAGCTTACAAATCTACCCTTTGTGTGTTTGATGATGACACCCACGCACACTTTGTTGCCCTGTGACATGGCATTGCCGTCTCACAGGGCCACAATTTTGCATTCAAGAGAGCTCTTTACACTTGGAAACTTGAGCAAAGAAGATGTTCGAGCTGTTTTCCCTGCCTCCCCCGCAGGTTAGTGGGGGTAAAGCCAGGAATAGATGTCTGTTCATGTCGCTGCCTGAGGGACAGGCTCAAGAAGACTAATTTACTGTAACGTTATGCCAGCAGACTGAACACTTCACAATGGCAGGCCCTTCAAAACAGATTGAACTCAGATAAGTTGTCTAACAGTGACTCTCTGGCACAACTGTAAACTACTTCACAAAGAGATATTGAAGTTGTAACTTCAATGAGTTGGGTGAAAATACTTGTCCTACTTTATCCCAGAAGCTTCACTCTATGCGTGTCGGTCACAACTCAAGATGAGGATATGACTCGAAAACAATGACAATAAAACAGGAATGTAGTGGGACAACTTGATCCGGACATAAATATGTTCTCTCAAATTAGACATCAACCAGGTTCTCCAATCCATGAGCGGATATGATCAACAGCTGAGGGAAGATCATTTCAAGGGAGGAGAATTATGGGATGGTGTTCTGCTGTGTTGAAATAGTCTCAGTCAGCGAGAGACAATTAATTGAGCACATCAGCCGAATCACTCTGAAATGATCTTAGTTAGATGCAGCCATCTGTGTAACCACACAGCTGCCGGCATAGAGATACGGTATATAGCTTATAATGTTCTAATTACATTGTTTTTTGGCTAACTGCTTCGATTACCCTCTTTCACTTTCAGTTCCTTTCTGGCACTTTCCAAGTCATCCCAGGTTAGGGACTGATTGCTTTAAGAGAAAGAAGCTCAGTTCCCTTCACTCCACTCTGCGGTTTCAATCCAGCACCGCCCGCAGTGACTACAGGTCCTAGTAAAGGGTTGTACTTTCCTAGAAAATCATTTCCCCCTAACTAATCCAGCTGTAACCTTGTAGTAATTAACACACAAACATAGCATGTTTTGATGTTCATTGATACTATATTACCCCACCAGTTAGGCCTGTTGAGAAACCAAGGAGCCTGCTACAGTACAAATTCTCACAGAATGTAGTCTGAGCATCTTTTACATGACATAATGTACATTGTTAATGGCCTAGCTATGATTGAATGCAATGCTGGATATGTTGAAAACACAAGTACTACCACAACATAAAAAGCTGTATTGTGTTAAACATAGGCAGTAGCAAAGGGCACAGAAAGTCTGATACGTAGTCATTTGGGGTGTCAAATTTAAACTAAATGTCTATTTTGGGAGTATTGTACAAAAAGGGCACAATGTGCACAGCGTGCTACACCGCCTGCTACACCGCCTGCTACACCGCCTGCCTCCCTGACCGCGTAATTACATGACTGATTACATGACAAATTGAGTGTAAGGAGGAACAGTCTATTATTTCTAAGTAGACATGTATTGTGGTGATGTGTGGCCTTGTACTATTATGTGTATAAGAAGACCACAACAGTGTTAGATGAATCATTCTTATGGAATAAATTATACAAATATATTTTAGTCATTTAGCAGACACTCTTATCCAGAGCGACTTACATGAGAAATTAGGGTTAAGTGCCTTACTCAAGGGTACATCAGCAGATTTATCACCTAGTCAACTCTGGGATTCTAACCAGTGACCTTTCGGTTACTGGCCCAATGCTCTTAACCGCTAGGCTGCCTGCTGACATGTTGGCTTGAGATCAGTGGAGGCTGCTAAGGGGAGGACGACTCATAATAATGTCTGGAATGGCCTGTAATGGCTGGAACGGAATGGTATCAAACACATGACGTGTTTGATACCATTCCATCCACTCCATTCTGGCCATTATTATGAGCCATCCTCCCCTCAGCAGCCTCCACTGTTTGAGATACATTTGAGATACAACAGACACAGGCAGTGAACTCAAACATAAGGAGCTTTTCCCCCTCTTGTGGCTTTTTCAGAAACTACCACTTCTCCCAGACAACATCCAGCATTTCCTGCCATTACTCTACAGTACAGGTATAGGATCAAAATGTTAGCCAGTCTGCCACAGCAGGAAAATAATCCTGCAGAAACAGGAAATATTAATTATTTTGCGGATTCTAATGAATGGACATTTTTGTAGGGGTTGCTATTGGGGGTGATATTGCCTTCTCCTGTTGATAAAAATAACTTGAAACAAAATGATGTAGATCATATTACCATATTGGCAAAAGCCTTGACATTGTACGCACGTATTGTGTGAGAACATTATGACCACATCAATGGTCTTGTGAAATATGTAAACATTGTCACACCTGTGTGGGTTAAATCAAGAAATAAAACAGATATGGTGTTCATACTGCTCTTCTGAACGTTATGGAATATCTCACAAACAAAGTCTGTCTTCCCTAACCATCTCAAATTAAATCAAATTGTATTTATCACATGCTTCGTAAATAACAGGTGTAGTCGACTAACAGTGAAATGCTTACTTAGAGGGCACGTCCCAACAATGCAGAGAAAAAAAGAGAAATAATAGAAAACAAACATAATACTCTGTGGTGGAATAAATAACATGGCTGTTACTCTGACGATTAACAGCCCATTCTCAGCAGAGCCTATTTAACCTCAGAGGAACACAGCTCCATAAAGACTAGATGTATTATATCACTAAAGGCCTGTGCACTGCAGAAATGACAACAGGAAACCACTGCAGCATTGGGCAACTTAGTTCAGTGTAAGGGTCATTCTAGAGAAGGGGCCTCAGCAACTTCTCTCATGGCAACATGATCTCATGATGCTGTCTTTGTCATTGTCAGTTCATGACATCAACTACATCAATTCATTGAAAAACATGCGGTAAATTATAGTGAATTCATGATAGAGTTAATCAGCAAACATCAAATGGTAAATTTTTGGACTTTTTACATCTAGGCCTATATTAGAAAACAAATACAAATGGAGGTGTGTTGAACAGTTAAGTTTGTGACTGAAATTATAATGGGGAGTATCAGAGGCCTTTTAAAATGTTCTTTTAAAATATAACAATAAACCCACAATCAAAAATGACTGTATATCCTCATTTGATAAGGGAGATGTGTAGCCTAATGTATTCAAAAACAGTTGTAGGAATACATCTGCAGGTCAAGACCTGCCATTCAATTTCTTCCAAAGATACTTTTAACTAACTCCCCTTTCATCTGTGGTACAACCTTGTAACCAATTTCAGTGTCGTTCATTAAACTCTATCTTTTTCATTTAACTAAAATAAATAATTACTTCAATTTCAGCAAGCAAAACTACACTGAACAAAAATATAAACACAACATGTAAAGTGCTGATCCCTTTTTTCATGAGCTGAAATAAAATAAATATTCCATACGGATACAAATGATATTTATCTCAAATTTCGTGCAGCATTTTTTTTACATCCCTGTTAGAGAGCATTTCATCCTTTGTCAACATAATCCATCCACCTGACAGGTGTGGCATATCAAGAAGCTGATTAAACAGCATGATCATTACACAGGTGCACCTTGTGCTGGGGAAAATAAAAGGCCACTCTAAAATGTGCAGTTTTGTCAATCAACACAATGCCACAGATGTCTCAAGTTTTGAGGGAGCATGCAATTGGCATGCTGACTGCAGGACTATCCAGAGAATTGAATGTTAATTTCTCTACCATAAGCCGCCTCCAACATCATTTTAGAGAATTTGGCAGTACGTCCTGTCCTGCCTCACAACCGCAGACCACGTAGGGGTGGGGGGGGAGGGGTGGTGGTGGTGGGGGTGGGTGCTGAGGTGTATTCTGTCTGTAATAAAGTGCTTTTGTGGAGAAAAACTCATTATGATGGGCTGGGCCTGGCTCCTCAGTGGGTCAGCCTGGCTCCCAAATGGGTAGGCTATCATTGTGTTTACTTGATAGCTACCTACACAAATAACTAGCTAGAACAAAGTGTTAATAAGATAAAAATTCATTCAAAAGATTTAAAAGTAATAAATATAAAAGTTCATTAGGCATCTACCTCAACCGCAAGGCTCTCCAGAGGGTGGTGCGGTCTGCACAACGCATCACCGGGGTCAAACTACCTGCCCTCCAGGGCACCTACAGCACCCGATGTCACAGGAAGGCCAAAAAGATCATCACGGACAACAACCACCTGAGCTACTGCCTGTTCACCCCGCTACCATCCAGAAGGCGAGGTCAGTACAGGTGCATCAAAGCTGGGACCAAGAGACTAAAAAATACTGCCTACATACAGACTGAAATCAAGGGCCACTTTAATAAATGGATAACTAGTCACTTTAAACAATGCCACTTTCATAATGTTTACATATCTTACATTACTCATCTCATATGTATATACTGTATCTTATACCATCTATTGCATCTTGCCTATGCTGCTCGGTCATCGCTCATCCATATATTTATATGTACATATTCTTATTCCATCCATTGAGATTTGTGTGTATTAGGTAGTTGTTGTGGAATTGTTAGATTACTTGTTAGATATTACTGCACTGTCGGAACTAGAAGCACAACAATTTCACTACACTCACATTAACATCTGCTAAACATGTGTATGTGACAAATAAAATTTGATTTGATTTGATCAATACACCCAGTCAGTACAAAGATACAGGCGTCCTTCCTAACTCAGTTGCCGAAGAAGAAGGAAACCGCTCAGGGATTTCACCATGAGGCCAATGGGGACTTTAAAACAATTACAGAGATAGGCTCTGATAGGAGAAAACTGAGGATGGATCAACAACATTGTAGTTTCTCCACAATACTGACCTTATTGACAGAGTGAAAAAAAGGAAGCCTGTACAGAATAAAAATATTCCAAAATACGCATCCTGTTTGCAATAAGGCAATAAATTAAAAGTACAAAAAATGTGGCAAAGAAATTAACTTTATGTCCTGAATACAAAACATTATGTTTGGGGCAAATCCAACACAAAACATCACTAAGTACCACTCTTCACATCTTCAAGCATGGTGGTGCCTACATCACGTTAAGGGAATGCTTGTCATCAGCAAAGTTTTTTAGGATAAAAGAAACAGAATAGAATTTAGAACAGGCAAAATCCTAGAGGGAAACCTGGTTCAATCTGCTTTCCACCAGACACTGGGAGATGAATTCACCTTTCAGCAGGACAATAACCTAAAACACAAGTCCAAATCTACACTGGAGTTGCTTACCAAGAAGACAGTGAATGTTCCTGAGTGGCCTTGTGTTTTAGGTTATTGACCTTAATCTACTTGACAATCTATGGCAAAACCTGAAAATGGTTGTCTAGCAATGATCAAAAGTAATTCTACAAAGTATTGACTCAGGGGTGTGAATACTTATGTAAATGTAGTTCAGAGTAATAATATCTAGATGAATGATAAAGTCAAAATAACATAATCCACCATAACCCAACTTCATATTACAATATTTTCATCAATACGGAACATCCCACTGGGCACGCACTGGTTGAATCAATGTGGTTTCCATGTCACTTCAATTAAATTAAATTGAACCAACGTGGAATAGACGTTGAATTGAAGTGAAGTTACCAAAAGAATTCAGTTAGTGGCAGTATTGTTTCAGCAAAAAGGGACTCTGCTTTTTGATAGTTATTATTTTAACTACACCGAGTATACAAAACATTAACAACTGCTCTTTCAATGACATAGACTGACCAGCTGAATCCCGGTGAAAGCTTTGATCCCTTATTGATGTCACTTGTTAAATCCACTTTAATCAGTATAGATGAAGGGGAGGAGACAGGTAAAATAATTATTTTTAAGCCTTGCAACAATTGTGACGGATTGTGTATGTGTGCCATTCAGAGGGTGAATGGGCAAGATAAAACATTTAAGTGCCTTTGAACGGGGTGCTGGGTTTTTCACGTTGAACAGTTTCCCGTGTGTATCAAGAATGGTCCACCACCCATAGGACATCCAGCCAACTTGACACAACTGTGGGAAGCATTGGAGTCGACATGGGCCAGCATCCCTGTGGAACGCTTTCGACACCTTGTAAAGTCCATGTCCTGATGAGTTGAGGCTGTTCTGAGGGTGTTCCTAATGTTTTGTGTACTCAGTGTATGTAACACATTCTTTACACGTAATGCATAGCATGTAGTGGTTGACATACACTGACATTATCATTTATTATATCTATAAATAAAATGTGTGATATAAACCTTATTTAGGGCGCTGACAACAAAGTGTTATCATATTTTGTGATGTAAGAACAACAGATGTTCAGAGGGTGCAGCCAAACTATAATGTTGACCTTTTCCTATAAAGGTTTGCTGCAATGCACCAAGAACTTGTGGAATTTATCAATAACACTCACCCTCCACAAACACATTGTATTTTTCTTACACACTTTGTGACTCCAACCCAAAGATGGAAAACCTGTCTGACACAATTTCCTGGTTTCCTCTTGTGAAAGTCAGTTAATCCCGCAAACCACTGCTTGCATCATGTTCAGAGTAAATACATTGGGCACAAGGACAACAGGGTGGTCTTCTGCTCTGAATTTATTTATCAGCAAGTACAAAAGCCACTCTGGAACATCACAGAATACTCAGTGACGCAATGGTCTGGTTAATGAGTAACTCAGGGGTTCAGAGCTATTCGTTTTTTAAGACAGACAGCAAGTCCACTGCTGACCTCAGTAAGGCTACAGCAATAGCATGCCATCACAAGGTAAGGCAAAGCTTTCTCAATTCACTTTCAATGTACTTGTACAGAAGTACAGTATTTGAGTTTATAGTGTGTCAAAAAGTTGTGATTCAGGAGACATGAGAGAGGGAATATGATTTGTCTTAATCTATGTAAAAAATATTGACCTCTGTTTATCAAGATAGTGAATGTCTTCAAGTTTTAAATTAAAACAAGGAGATTTACTCTCGCAACACTTCTGGGTTTTATCATACAATACTGTATTTGTTGGAAACGTATTGTATACCTTGTTTAAGAAAAGGGAAGGAGAAGGGAAGCATTCAAACATAGTGTACAAAAAAGAGAATTTCAGCATTTAATTTTTTTTTTTTATTACCCAATATCTTTGCTTACTGTAAACCTAATAATTAATCCAGACCATGTATTCCCAGAAAGAGGAGGCTCTTGTATTTGTTCTGTACTTCCAGAACTCTCATCATTTGGTAGTCATCCAACACAAATAATAAAGTACATTTCATTGGTTATGTTTATGTAACAATATGGAGTGGAGTGATCATTTGAAAAAAGTGGTATTTATGGATAAGTAGGCCTATCCCACTTAGCATGGACTGACGCCGACGTCTTTTGTTTGGTCCAGTCTGTACCAGGCTTAATTTGGCCCAAACTTAGACGTCTATGTTTGGTTCTGATTTGTTCACGTCCAGACCGGATCAAATTTGACCGATTATAGACATCTATGTTTGGCCCAAATATAGGCCGGTCCGGACCAGACGTTGGTGGATGTTGAAATCAAGGCCGGTCCGGAATTCTGTAACCATTACTGAGAATGTTATTGTAGTTGAAGTGGTCTGTTGGTTTACTCTATAGGTTGGACTATGTTGAACATCATTGCCACCAGTTTTAAAAGCTTTAGAAAATGTAATGTAAATGCATGTGATAGATGGGAGCAAATCTTCAGTTGAATGTTACATGGATAGAACAAATATTATTATGATATATTGCTTACTTATTGAGAATGTATGTGTAGTTCAAATTTGGCCATAGAATCGAGTCTGTAAATGATTTTATTTCAACTTTCATTTAGAACCAAAAATGAACCTGATTTCAACATCTGGAAAATACTTATTTTCAACTTTAAATCGGAACCGAAAATGAACCTGAATTCAACGGTTGGAAAATACATATTTTCAACGTCCAGAAAATGTCCTTTCAATGTCTGGAAAATACAAATTTTCAACGTCCAGAAAATGTCCTTTCAATGTCTGAAAAATACATATTTTCAACGCAGGGAAAATACTCTTATGTATTTCCAACTTTCATTCAGAACCTACAATAAATATATTTTCAATGTCATTTTGCTTACTGGGATGTAAAAGTTGTCTAAGCCAAGATATTACTTAGCTCCCCTTAGCAGATCTATACTATCAGAATTTAGGGTTGGACGTATGTTTGGATAGTGGCTAAGCTGTTTTTCTTTGTGGTCAGTTCCCTATGTACTTGCTATGGCCTAACCTCTAACCCACTGACCTCTGCAGCTGAAGGCGAGCCAGCATCCCATTCACTATCCAAAAAGAAAAGGACAGATAAAGTCAAAATAAATCAATCACTGACAGACAGACCTCAGCCAGTGGCGTAGTGCAGTTTCGCTGCCCACGCTTGGACCCCCGCAAGGTCCAAGCAAGCCCGCATTTTGCCATGAGGCTAAGAGAAAATGTTTCTGTTTAGAGCTAATTTCCTGTCCTTCTAAACATGTTTTTAATGGCTTATGACGTGTTCATATGCTATCTGGTGTCCTGATCTGCGGGGGTGTGTTCTAGACAAGTGAACTCAGCTCAATGTTCCAGGCAGTCAATCATGATTTGAGATGGTAAACATTGATAACAAAGCCATGGCTTGAAATAGTAACAGGCACTGACAGAATAAACCATATGAGCCTTTTCTATCTCTTCACAGAAAAATTCAAAGGAAATTTCTGACCAAAAAGACAAACATGCGTCATATATTTTGCCCTCTCCTTCTGCTCTCCTGCCTCTCGGTAGGCCTGGCGAACCGTGTATATGTCCACCCGTTTAACCTCTTTGCCTCTGAGAACGTCAGCTGTGAGACCATCAAAACTGAAGTGACCAAACCTCTGGAGACTGTCCCTTTGACCCCCATTAACAATGACAGTGTGGTGCCTGACACTCGAGACCTCCCAGGCACTGACAGACTGAAACAGAACGTCACTCAACGCACTGCTGTACTGGCAGAGCTGCTCAACTCTCTGGGCCTCCGGATGTACAAGACTCTGAGCAGCAAGCAAAAGGACTCCAACACCTTGCTCTCGCCCATGAACACCTTTGGCTCTCTGGTCACCTTGTACCTGGGGGCCTCCAAGAAAACAGCCATCCCTTACCAGCAGCTGCTGGGCCTGAACAGGGACACGGACAGAGACGACTGTGTCTCCTTAGTGGACGGCCACAATGTTCTTCGCACTCTGCAGGACATCAATTCCCTGGTGGATGGGCCCAAGGATGAGATCAACACTCGTGTGTGGGCCTTTGCTCGCAAGGGCGCTGACCTCTCGAAGGACTTTGTCCAAGGCACCCAAGACTTCTCTGATACCTCGTACATCAGAGCAGTGGATTTCTCCCAACCCCAGGAAGCTGAGACCCAGGTCAACAACTTCATCCAGAAGACATCAGACAGGAAAATCACGAGCTTGTTCAAGGACCTTAGCTCAACCACAGATCTACTGTTTGTCAGCTCTGTCCATTTCAAAGGTAAGCACTCATAGTTTTCACACAAGCCAAAAAACACATACAGTACAATAGCAGTGTCAAAATATTGCAGCAGCAGACAAAAACAATTTTACAAAATACACATCATAAGCTATTTTTCCACTTTTTCAGGCAACTGGAGGAAGGCGTTCCAGACAGAGAAAACTACCATGCAGGAGTTCAAGGTTGATGCGACAACAACTGTCATGGTCCCTCTCATGACCCACACAGGTACCTACAAGTACCTGAATGATAAGGACAGGAAGTGCACCGTGGTGAAACTATCTCTGAGCAAACGTGCCTACATGCTGCTGGTAATGCCTCACGAGGGGAGCAGCCTGCATGACATGGAGTCTCGACTACAGTCAGACATCATCTCTGGCTGGCACAGGCATCTGAAGGAGGGGTAAGTCAGAAAATATCTGAGCTACATCTTGCAATGTTTCTGACAGATTTATGTTATCTATGATGACACCTACAAGTGCTGTATAATGTGCTGCATTAAACATTGATAACTATTACTGAAATATTGGAGCTCAATATATTTCTGTCCAGAGGAGAAAGTCTATTTCTTGACAACTGACACCACTTCACACTTTGCGCCACAAAGATTTGTGGAAAGACAAATCAATCAATCAATAGTAAGCTATCTTAAAAGTAGAATCCTTAATTGAAACAATAACAAAGCCGTCACCCAGCCTGTGTTTTGGTAAAAAGCAGAAGTGTGGGCCTGGAGAAAAGTTATCACTCTCAAATTCACAGACAGAGCAATGGATGCAAGGACTGACCATCCATTATATCAACTTTAAAATTTTAACCAAGGTTTGAGGCCATACAATGTTTGTTTATAATTACATTGTTTGCAACCAATGGAGTAAAATAAGCTTATATTTTGGATTCTGATGGGGTATGACAGTTGAACTAAGCTCATGAGGCATTTCTAAGTTATATTCTTCAAGAATCAATGGGTATATATAATTAATTTATAAGTCCAAAAATGGATGTAGCAACTAAGGATTCCAGCTTTAATGGAACATGTACTGTAGCAGCTATCAGGAATAGGGACAGAAATAAGCACTGTGCAAACTGGTCTGTTGTTTCCCCTGTAGGTTCCTGGAACTGTCTCTGCCCAAGTTCTCCATGACAGCCTTGACTGACCTAAGGTCATTGCTCTTTGACATGGCAGCTGAGATTGAGAAAAGTCTGCTGGGTTCAGATGCTGAGTTTGAGAGACTCAGCAGTAAGAAGCCGTTCAGTGTTGATAAGGTACGATCTAGATTTTCCCTTTAGTGGTATAGGAACAACAAAAATATGTTTACATAAACCTGTGATAGGGAGCAAATAGATACTAAACAGTACCTTTACAAATCGCAGCCTACTATGTGTGGTGAATGCAAATAGACAAAAGAGAGAGAATGGGGGAAAAAACTGTTGGTACTCTAGTACTCCTATAGTCTTTTGCAATAATTTGTTTGAATCTAATGGGGACTTGGAGCTCATTGTAGTAGTGCATCTCTTCCAGGTGTTCAACAAAGTCATGTTTGAGATGTCTGAAAGTGGTGCCGAGACTCAAGACAAGACCCAAGATGAAAGGGTTCCCCTCAAATTCACTGTCAACAGGCCTTTCTTCTTCGCTATTGTAGAGGGAAACTCCAATGCCATTCTCATGCTGGGAAAAATAAGAAACCCGACTCTTTAGGGCTTCTACATCAACATAACAAATCTGTGACCAACTGAAGAAGAATGCACATGAAAGCCTCCTGGATCAGCAGACTTGCGGGTTTATACTGACATATCAATGCAATATTGCATGTTCCCTTACTAGTATGATCATTTATTCCAGGAGTTAAGAACTTGTATAAATCATGTATCATGTTTGTGAAAAAACACAATATTACACTGTATTAAGATGCAATGTATTCACATAGAGCACATTCAAATCAAATAAAATTGTATTTGTCACATGCGTCAAATACCACAGGTGTAGACCTTACAGTGAAATGCTTACTTACAAGCCCATAACCAACAATGCAGTTTTAAGAAAATCCCTAAAAAAGTAAGAGATAAGAATAACAAATAATTAAAGAGCAGCAGTAAATAACAATAGCGGGGCTATATACAGGGGGTACCAGTACAGAGTCAATTTGCATGTAGGTAGAGTTATTAAAGTGACTATGCATAGATAAGAGAGTAGCAGCAGTGTGTGTGTGTGTGTGTGGTGGGGGGGGGGGGGGGGGGGGGGGGGCAGGCAATGCAAATAGTCTGGGTAGCCAGATTTGACTTGCTGTTCAGGAGTCCTATGGCTTGGGGGTAGAAGCTGTTTAGAAGCCTATTGGACCTAGACTTGGCGCTCCGGTACCGCTTGCCATGCGGTAGCAGAGAGAACAGTCTATGACTAGGATGGCTGGAGTCTTTGACAATTTTTAGGGCCTTCCTCTGACACCAATATCTAACATTATGCAGATCTTTGTGTCTAATATACATTGTAGAATTACAGCAATGTACTTACTGTTTGCTATGATAAAGGTAGACATGGTTGATAGGATTATTGAAAGGTCTGAATTTGTATATTTCTATTATGCTAAGAGTTGCAATTTGTGATTGCATGAATAAAACATTGTTTCTCAATATTGTTGAACTGTCCATTTGTCTTGAAAAATCCTTTAAAAAAAGGGAACAGCTAGTGACTATATTTCTCCTGAGACTTAAAGGTTTAGATAACATGGGACTAATAATTACAAACCTTTTCGCAAAACCAGACTGTAAATAATGAAGGCTGATCCCTGTCTCGCAAATGAACTGAATGTCACTGAGCTTTATGATATGCCTTATTAGGTCACCCCTCATAACAGCTGAACTGGAATCGCATTTACACAACAACATACAAAGATCGAAAGCTTTTATTACCAAGGTTATTACAACTTTGATTCACCTTATTTAAAAATGTACAATCTCATCCTTCACCAACTCTGTTCACAATGAATAATATCTTTATCCTTCACTAAAAAGGTAGATCAAGAAGCTGCCCTGGTCTACTTTTTGCCAGTATTTCTTTTGTATGATGACATAACTTGCATTACTGAACGTACAGTGAATTCTCAGGCAGGCATAGAGGGTTAGGGTTAACCCCCTTTGACCCCATTACATTACATTACATTACACATTTGCTGTTATGAACAGTCAGGTGGCCAGTAGGAAATATTGAATTACTATTGAAAATTAAAATGTTGAAGTTCTCTTGATTTCAATACCATCTTTCATATGATTAGCGTTCAAAATAAATAAGACCCCAGTCCCTCATTGTGCTTTCTTCCTTCTAACTACAAGCATACAGATACATTCATATCGGTGCAGGATTATGGTCCAGCCTGCTCTGATGGAGTCACGTCCTGTGCTCCTTGGACCAAGTCATTTAGTGTTGAGAACATGGTGATGTCGGCAGGTTGCAGACCCATCTTCTGAATCTGTCATGGGAAACAAACATCAAATCAAATTTTATTCGTCACATACGCCAAATACAACAGGTAGACCTTACAGGGAAATGCTTACTTACAAGCCCTTAACCAACAATGCAGTTTTAAGAAAAATACCCAAAGAAAAGTAAGAAATAAAAATTACAAATAATTAAAGAGCAGCAGTAAAAAAACAATAGCGAGGCTATATACAGGGGGTACCGGTACAGAGTCAATGTGCTTAGCCGAGGTAATATTACCCCCAAGCCATTAGACTCCTGAACATCTAAACAAATGGCTACCCAGACTATTTGCATACCCCTCCTCTTTTACACTGCTGCTACTCTGTTATTATCTATGCATAGTCACTTTAATAACTCTACCTACATGTACATATTACCTCAATTACCTTGACTAACATCGACTCTGTACAGGTACCCCCTGTATATAGCCTCACTATTGTTATTTTACTGCCGCTCTTTAATTATTTGTTACTTTATTTCTTATTCTTAACAACAAAAAAAGAAGGTCTACACCTGTTGTATTCAGCGCATGTGACAAATACAATTTGATTGAATATGTGCATGTAGGTAGAGTTATTAAAGTGACTATTCATAGATAATAACAGAGTAGCAGCAATGTAAAAGAGGAGGGGGGAGGCAATTCAAATAGTCTGGGTAGCCATTTGTTTAGATGTTCAGGAGTCTTATGGCTTGGGGGTAGAAGCTGTTTAGAAGCCTCTTGGACCTAGACTTGGCGCTCCGGTAGTGCTTGTCGTGCGGGAGCAGATAGAACAGTCTATGGCTAGGGTGGCTGGAGTCTTTGTGGTATTAGAGGCTTACCATCACAACAATCATTCTGGGGATTTTCCTGACCTGCCTTCCTTCCTTCCTTCCCATTAACTCAAACCAATATACTGTCTTTCTATAACATAGTCAAAGGACAACTACAAGATAAGTTTGGGTTCTCTAACAGGGGGAACCCTACCTGCTCTCCCAGGTACTCCACATCCAAGGCCAGCTGCAGGCGGATCTTGCTGTCATCTGTGGGTCCTCCAGTGGTACCTATCGTGTTGGTGGTTGCTGTTTTCCTCGCTTGCTTCAGTCTCTTTAAACTTTCCTCCATTTTTTTTACGGAACTCAAAACTTCTGATATGGTTTCAAAATATCTGCCCAATGTCAAGATGGAAAATTAGTATTTTGTGCTTGGTGGAGCAGACCAAAAAGCTACTTAAGTTTGTGAGGTTGACTGCCCTTGAATTCAATTCAATTGTTAGTTTGTGTCCTTGTGTGGTGCCATTCTTAGGACAAAACATTGTGACTCACTGCATTGGCCCTAGAGAGTCAACTTAATTGTATTAAATATTATTATAACACGATACCAGGACTAAAGACTATGGCAAGCATTCAAATTGAAAGCTGTATATGTGGACTAGAATTATCTTCACAAGATCTCATTTTCCCATTCATGAAGTGGTCTCCAGCCATCTCTTACAGTATACTCTACTTTCCTACACAGGAAGTCTAACAGACAGCAGAGTCCCCCTACCTGTGAGTGCAGTCATTGAGTGTGATCCGTAGCCAGTCCTGGGCAATGGAGGGCTTCACCATGTCTTTGGAGTCGCTCAGGAGCTGGTGCAGCGGCCGCAGGGCGTTGTCCATGTAGGCAGAAGCTCTGAAGGGAACTTCCTATACAGGAAATGAAGAACAGGCACACATCTTCAAGCTTGTGACTGCTGTGACTGTGGTGCACTTTTCAATATTTTGGTACTATACAGAAGATGTTCTCTAATCATCTCAGTAACATTGAAGCCTAATGAGAGCACTGCTCCATTGTCTTGGGAGGATGACGCCTGAGGGGCAGGCCTTCTCACTTTGTTGGTCCTGCGGTATAGTCGGGGGACCTCAGAGGCACTCTTCAGGAAGCGAAAGCACCTCTCAGTTAAATGCTGAGTCATCTTGCTGTTCAGGGTGGGAATGCAGCCAGACAGGGAGGCTTTGGAGTCTTCTAGGGCCTCTGGGGAGAGAACACAGGGCATGGAAGGACACTTGTCAAAAAGGCAATCAAAAGGCACTATATCAACTGACTTGCAGTAAGAGAACAGTAACAGCTGATGGAATAAGTATCATGATTGAACACTGTTTGGAACAAGATATCAGTTTGTGCATGTAATCTTTCAAGCATGATGATGACGACATACCTCCAACAATTACAACGTTTTTGTACCCAATGACCTCCAGTTTCTGCATAATCATTTTAGAAAGTTCCGGAATCTGTGAGAAAGGCAAATGTTTAATGGTAAAGAAAACTAATGATGGAAAAATAACAAGGTTAATGCAATTGCATATCTATGTAATGTTGCCTACCCCTAAAAGTAATTCATAAAATTAAAAACCACATCTATTAAGACATGTGTGAATTATTTTTGTCTTCTTGGAAGGTAAAACTGACCTCGTAAAACTGACTATCCTACCGATCCTCGATTTTGGCGATGTCATCTATAAAATAGCCTCCAACACTCCACTCAACAAATTGAATGCAGTCTATCACAGTGCCATCCGTTTTGTCACCAAAGCCCCATATACTACCCACCACTGAGACCTGTACGCTCTCGTTGGCTGGCCCTCGCTTCATACTCGTCGCCAAATCCACTGGCTCCAGGTCATCTACAAGTCTCTGCTAGGTAAAGACCCGCCTTATCTCAGCTCACTGGTCACCATAGCAGCACCCACCCGTAGCACACGCTCCAGTAGGTATATCTCACTGGTCACCCCCAAAGCCAATTCTTCCTTTGGCCGCCATTCCTTCCAGTTCTCTGCTGCCAATGACTGGAACGAACTGCAAAAATCACTGAAGCTGGAGACTCATATCCCTCACTAGCTTTAAGCACCAGCTGTCAGAGCAGCTCACAGATCACTGCACCTGTACATAACCCATCTGTAAATAGCCCATCCAATCTACCTCATCCCCATACTGTATTTATTTATTTTGCTCCTTTGCATCCCAGTATCTCTACTTGCACATTCATCTTCTGACATCTACCATTCCAGTGTTTAATTGGTATATTGTAATTACTTCGCAACCATGGCCTATTTATTGCCTTAACTCCCTTATCCTACCTCATTTGCACATGCTGTATCTAGACTTATTTTTCTACTGTATTATTGACTGTATGTTTGTTTATTCCATGTGTAACTCTGTGTTGTTGTATGTGTCGAACTGCTTTGCTTTATCTTGGCCAGGTCGCAGTTGCAAATGAGAACTTGTTCTCAACTAGCCTACCTGGTTAAATAATGGTGAAATAAAATTTAAAAATACAGTACAAAACTTCATTGGCTTATTTTGCAGGATCTTGGTCATGATTGGTCCATATCACTACCTGGTCCTGTAGTTTGTCCACATCGGAGGCTATAAAAACCAGCTGTTTGGTAGATAGGGTTGCTGGGCTGCCACTCTCACTGCCCCCATCATCCTGAGAGGTGCGACTGGACGTGGAGGAGGCGGAGCTGGGGAGGGGCCTCACAGGGTCTTTACTGACCTCCGTAGAGGGAGATTTAGTCAGCATCTAGGAGACAGGGTCCAGAAACACCAATCATGACAACTTAATAGGACCAGCATTTCCTTTCATAGTATTCACATTTTCATGCCTGCTGCTTTAAAACACTGGGATACTGACATATGCTGAGGCTACGTTGAACACTAGATTAATAGGGGTATCACAGAATCCATAGACAGTATGTACACTAGCATTAATATTATAGTGGAAAGGCTGGGTTTTCATGTTGGAGGAAGGTTGGGTTGCCCTGTTTGAGGAAAGTTGGGTTGCCATGTTGGAAGCTGTACCTCAGTGAGGAACTTGGAGTAGCGTGAGATGAGCTGCAGGGTGAGCTTCCAGAAGCGGTGAGACAGCGGGGGCAGGTAGACCTTTTCCGCCCAGCACCTGACCAAGCTGTTCCACAGCACCTGGGACACCAGCAGGTGGTAGCAGCTGCCCGCTGAGGAATAGAGTGTGTAAGGGGGGGAGAGTGTGTAGGGAGCAGGTAATACAAGCCAGCAGGTAAAATTGCCTTTTGTGGTAATGATTAATGAAATATAACTTATCCATTCATACATTAAAGTTGAGTATAGCTACTAACCTGGTGCTGCCTCTAACCCATCAGCAATAGCATTCTCTAAACATGCAGCAATTTCCTTGTACCTGTGACAAAGATCGGGAACAACAAGTCAATGCATCGCTGTTAAACACGTATAAGCTAGCTTGCTGTTTTTTGAGCAAAACAGTTCTAAAATGATTATTCCAATCTCCATTTTTGTAGAAATGGCATTGCAAAAAAGGATGATGATTATTCTTTACAATAAAGATAAATAGCATAGTGCATTCTCAAAACAATCTTGATAGCAACAGCCGTTACACAACATGCAGCTGTGATGGAATTGAAAGAACACAATTTTAAGCATGTGCAGCATGATAGACTTTCCATTGTGAAATGTGCAAAGGCTGGTTGACAAACAGTGCAAGGCACAGAGAGTCCAACAACCTTCACGTTGACTCTATAGAGGATCAATATTGCCTTAGAGGGAGTATTAATCAGGAGCCTTGTGTTGGACACAGTTACTTATAACCCGTAACTGTCATCATCTTATCTCTATGTGTAACATGATATCAGCACAATATCCAGGAAGTAAAACGGATGACTGGACATCAGCAGGGTAGGTGACAATTAAAGGGTGCAAAATCAAGCACAGAAGGTCAGTACAGGATGCACAGAAGTCAAAGGTCATGGAGCACACAGCTACTCACCGGAGCTGGAAGTAGACAGGTAGGTTCCACTTGTTGTGGAAGCTCTGATAGGAGGCGTGAGCTCTCAGTCTCCTCACACTGGCTTGGGAGCCACACTGCCTATCAAACTTCCTCACAAAGTCCATGCTGATTGTGTACCTCTGCAAAATACAGACATGAACCGAATGAGAATCTGGTCTCCCTCTCCTACTAGTAGAGAGTAGGACTTGTTAGAGTCAGTGTTTCCATTACTATTTCCATTGTATTTCCAAGCTCTGTTGAACACTGTCAAAGAGACAGGCTTCTAAAGGTTTTATATGACAGTTATGATGCCATAGGACTACTTTGATGCCAGAAGAACGAGATTGGGTCGTTACAGTGCGTACCTCATAAAAGGTGTCAGGGTTGCCCGCGTTGAAGAGAGAGGGGATTCTCTCGTCGATACCTTTGATGATTTCAGGCCAAACGGAGTTCACCAAGAAGTCGTATCCAGGCACTATGTCTGCCTTTTCACTGGACAGACAGCAGAAAGCAAAGACATGAGAAAGAACAAATAAGAAATTCATAGGTTATGAATGTAACTCAAATCAAATTGTATTTGTGACATGAGCTGTGAAATGCTTACTTACAAGCCCTTATTAACCAACAATACAGTCTTAATAAAATAGAGTTAAGAAAATATTTACTAAATAAACTAAAGTAAATGCAAATAGTCCGGGTGGCCGTTTGATTAAAAGTTCAGCAGTCTTATGGCTTGGAGGTAGAAGCTGTTAAGGAGCCTTTTGGACCTAGACTTGGCGCTCCGGTACCGCTTGCCGGTGCAGTAGCAGAGAAAACAGTTTATGACTTGGGTGACTGGAGTCTTGGAGAATTTTTTGGGCCTTCCTCTGACACCGCCTAGTATATAGGTCCTGGATGGCGGGAAGCTTGGCCCCAGTGATGTATTGGGCTGTACGCACTACCCTCTGTAGCGCCTTATGGCCATTCTACCATATACTTTCTTATATCTGTCGGGAGAAATGCCTTCGGAACTTTGACTTCCAGGTCAGCTATGGCGGGTACCTTGAAATGGCCATTCCAGTCACCTCGCGCAGCAGTCTACAGTGATGCGGCACAAACTCTAAGAGCTTGGTGTACATTATTTGAAGGCCATTGGGGGTGGACTTGACCAACTGTTCAACGATGACCTGTTGACAACAAAATAGTCATGTGAAGTACTGTTTATGTCGAGGAGGAAGCATAGACTTCATCTCTAAAGAAGAACACAGTACATTAAGTTCTTGAATTGTCCATTTCTGCATCATTTCGTAAATATATTGGTGAGCTGGACACCAAGAGAGTGTCCCAGAAACCAGATTAAGTTTACGCCTGCATTTACAAGCAATTAAAAATCATGATTGTTAGTCCAGGAGTAGGCTTAATCTGGATATGGGACACCAGCCCTAAACGCTCTTCTTTATATGCTATTTAGCAGACGCTTTTAATCAAAGCGACTTACAGACTTACATGCTCGACAAACTGAGCCATACAGGACCTAATCCTGACGGTTCCGCTCCCACACAACCTCACCTCGTCCATGTAGGGCTTGACCAGGACTTGTCCCACCAGAGCCTCTGCGTCCCTGGTCTTGTCGATGGTGGCGTAAGTGCGTAGGCAGTGACGCACAATATCCACATTGGAGGTCTGGAGGCCCTGTATAAGGAGTCCCTCCAAAGACTGCTGTAGCATGGACGTGATGCCGGAAATACGCTACAACACAGATCGTACACAGACACAGTGTCAGTAAAGGAATCTTTACAATGGGCAGGCACGCCCATTTTCAACCATTAACCTTAATCTAGTTTGTGTACTGAAAATCAACCCCAGAAATGCCATGGTGCTGTCAGTGTTGAATAATACGACTTGACTTACAGGCCTGACTTTGTCCAGCAGGGGCATGCCCTTGCTTTGGACAGCATGGAACTGCAGCTGGTTGAACTCTGTGGCAATCCGCTCCAGAATCTGGCCAGCTAAGAGAGGACTGCAAAGCAAAAGAAACAGCAAACTTAGAAAATGAAACATACACCAATATATAGAGTACAAAACATGAAGAATATAGCTGACATAGAAACAGGGATAGGGGTAGGCCCTGAAATGCTGGCTGGATGCCATATTCTCAGAAAATATTAAAAGCAAGGTCAAAATTAAAGTTTCAGTCCGGGATTTTAAGCACAACAAATTCGTAACATATTGTACGAATTGGATTCGTAACATATCATAAGAACTGCCCAAAAAAGAAGGATGTAAACATATCACACGAAACAGATAACATAGTACACAATTGAATCTCGGTTACACAAAAGTAAAATGATCTGGCAAAAGTTAGCAATTTTTTTTTACTTCTGGAGGAAATGCAGTTAATAATTGTGAGTCTCCTCCCTCGCTAACGGAAAAACTTTCGGCCAAACTCCTCCCTTACACTAATTTAGCCCGTGTTTATCATGGCCAAAAAGCACATTTTGGTTTTCATGAATTTTTTCGATATAGCCAATTTTGACTTCGTGGCTGTGGAATCTAATGGAAACGTTTATCATCCGTACACAGACTTGAAAATCACTGCACCAGTTTACGCACCGCCTTCGCCCAATCCTGATTCGTCCAAATAATCTATGAACAATTGAATGAAGTAGCACACAAAAAAAAAACGGGGACCCGTTTTGGCAAGTGAGCATCACTTTCAAAACTACTGGTTTAAATTATACAAAAGTTCCGGAGCATCACTTTTTTTTGTACTTTTTACGCCTTTTTCTCCCCAATTTCATAATATCCAATTGGTAGTTACAGTCTTGTCCCATCGTGTCAACTCCCGTACAGACTCGGGAGAAGCCAAGGTCGAGAGCCATGCATCCCTGGAGAATTACTTTTAAAAAATGGGGTAATGGCTTCTTTCTGTGACCTTGCCTCATCATTAACTTAGATGCATCCGTATGGTAGAGAAACTATAATATGTCATATCAGCAAAAAGCTGATGCAATCATTATTTTACATACCTGCTTATCTCAAGAGATGTTGAGTCTTTTGAGTTCTGAGAATGTAGGATTTTTTCAATCTTCTCTACTGATCGAACAACTTGGATGAGTCTTGTGACACACATCTTGTATAGGGGAACAAAAAAAACATGAGAAACATGACAGTTTAAACAGACTCATCTCTAGCATCCAGCTACACACATACAAATGTACTGTATTTTACAGAAACACAAATGTCTGAAATGGTAGACATACACTATATTAAAAAAAGTATGTGGACACCCATTCAAATGAGTGGATTCAGCTATTTCAACCACACCCGTTGCTGACAGGTGTATAAAATCGAGCACACAGCCATGCAATCGCCATAGCCAAACATTGGCAGTAGAATGGCTTTACTGAAAAGCTCAGTGACTTTCAAAGTGGCACTGTCATAGGATGCCACCTTTACAACAAGTCAGTTCGTCAAACTTTTGCCCTACTAGAGCTGTCCCGGTCAACTGTAAGTGCTGTTATTGTGAAGTTGAAACATGTAGGAGCAACAACGGCTCAGCAGCGAAGTGGTAGGCCACACAAGCTCACAGAACGGGACCACCAAGTGCTGAAGCATAAAAATAGTCTGTCCTCGGTTGCAACACTCACTAACGAGTTCCTAACTGCCTCTGGAAGCGACGTCAGCACAATAACTGTTCGTCTGGAGCTTCATGAAATGGGTTTCCATGGCCGAGCAGCCGCACACAAGCCTAAGATTACTATGCGCAATGCCAAGCGTCGGCTGGACTGGTGTAAAGCTCACCACCATTGGAAATGCGGTCTCTAGAGTGATGAATCACGCTTCACTATCTGGCAGTCCGACGGACTGTTTGGTGGAGGAGGAATAATGGTCTGGGGCTGTTTTTCATGGTTCGGGCTAGGCCCCTTAGTTCCAGTGAAGGGAAATCTTAACTCTACAGCATACAACGACATTCTAGACGATTCTGTGCTTCCAACTTTGTGGCAACCGTTTGGGGAAGGCCCTTTCCTGTTTCAGCATTAAACACAAAGCGAAGTCCATACAGAAATAGTTTGTTGAGACCTCCCGAGTGGCGCAGCAGTTTAAGGCACTACATCGCAGTTCTAGAAGGGCCACTACAGACTTGGGTTCGCTCCCGGGCTGTATCACAACTGGCCGTGATCGGGAGTTCCATAGGGCGGTACACAATTGGCCCAGCGTCATCTGGGTTAGGGGAGGGTTTGGCCAGGGGGGCTTTACTTGGCTCATCGCGCACTAGCGACTCCTTGTGGTGGGCCCGGTGCCTGCAGGCTGACCTCGGTTGTCTGGTGAACGGTGTTTCCTCTGACACATTTCCTCCGACACTGGCTTCCGGGTTAAGTCGGCGGGTGTTAAGACGCGCGGTTTGGCGGGTCATGTTTCAGAGGACACGACTCGACCTTCACCTCCCGAGCCCGTTCGGGAGTTGCAGCGATGAGACAAGATCGAAATTGGGGAGAAAAAGGGGGTAAAATACAACAACAAAAATATAATAATGGTTTGTCGAGATCGGTGTGGAAGAACATGACTGACTGGCCTGCACAGTGCCTTGACCTCAAACCCATTGGACACTTTTGGGATGAATTGGAACGCCGACTGCGAGCCAGGCCTAATCGCCCAACATCAGTGCCCGAACTCACTAATGCTCTTGTCGCTGAATGGAAGCAAGTCCCTGCAGCAATGTTCCAACATCTAGTGGAAAGCCTTCCCAGAAGAGTGGAGGCTGTTATAGCAGCAAAGGGGGGGACCAAATACATATTAACGCCCATGATTTTGGAATGAGATGTTCAACGAGCAGGTGTCCACATACTTTGCGTCCTGTAGTGTATAACCTTGAGAGTGCCACGTTATAAGTCATAATACCCATAAAACCTAGAGGTCAAACACATACTTTTGGTCATATAGTGTATAAATCCAGGTTAACAAACCTTTTTGTTTTGCAAGTCATCTTGCTTTGATAGCTGGTTGTCAATGGCTTGGATCACCTCACTTACAGATGTTCTCAAGCTCTGAAAAAAATAAAGGGAGAAAGATACAACATACATAAATGGGACAAAGTGTGTGACCAAGTCAACAGCAACGAAGGTGAAATCAATGTATCATAATATGAAGGGGAAAAAAAGAGTCAAACAGAGCACATACCAGTACCTCTTCCTGCAACTGACCCAGCGGCACTGATAGCTGGTTCAGGGCTTTGTCCATTCCAACCTAAATAGATGATACATCAAGTATGCCCATTATTCTCTAACTACTACTGTAGCTATTAGGCCTATTTGACATTTAAAAGTCCTGATCTTAGCTGGAGCAACTGTTTGGAAGAACAAACAGGCATCTCATCATCACACCCATTTAGATTGCTACATCCATATTGAGCAGATTCTGCTGATGCTCCCAGTTTCTTTCAAGTGACATCATTGTAAAATAGGATTGCCATCTTCTTATTTGGCTACAAATGCATGGTTGTAACGTCCATTAATGCCACGTATGGGTGGGGGACACTGCAGCATCTTGGACTTGACAGCCATAGGAACCTACCAGATTGGTGGAGAGGTTGACAAAGTCTGCATAGTCTTTGTTGATCAGCTCCACCATGGCTGTTTTGAGCAGTTTGTAATACATCTCAAGGTCCTCGCGCATCTCCTCCAGCTGGACATGCTTTCTGCAATCAGCAACAAACTGATCCACGTCGAAGTCATCCTGAATGCAACAGAAGATGAAGAAGAAAACATGTATCATGATTGATCATGTAGTTAACGTTAGCTAGTTAGCTAGCCAATGCTTATGCAAAATCTGTCCAGCAGAAACTAACTTGCTAGCTGCTTGCCATTTCTAATAGGGCATTAACAGTTTGATGAAGAAGGTAGATAGGTAAATATGAGGAGACAAATTTAGGCATATATAATTCGTGTCTTTTCAAGATGTGATAACATAGAATGAAGCCAGTTTGGCTGATCACTGCTAGCTAACCTATGGTAATACTAGCTAACGTTAGCTTGGAAAAGTGACATTATCTTAGCTACTGTTAGCTAACTACCTTCATAAACACGTCCTTGTCGAAACAGAGAGAATCCGGCCCCTTTGGCAGATTCATTTTTCTTTCGTACTATTCTTGAAATCGATAAAGGCTGGACATGTAGTTATAATATAAAGTTTTAAAAAAAGGTTGCTAAATAATTTCTGAAGAATGAGAAGGGGAAAAATACTGAAATTATACTTCCGCAAACATGGCAGTGTACCACCACAGATAGAACAATGAGACAGATATTTCACCGGATGTATAATGTGAAGCATCCGGTTGGTGTTTCTACTCACTACCAAATATGGTGATGAGAGGAAGTCCATTGGCCAGCCGTGGGAGAAGAGTTTTCTCATCTGTGATACATTTGATCTCAATGCAGTTTTATTTTTCCAAAACTAGTATCTGTTAGTGAGTGGGCTACGTTTTGTAGACTTTAGCCTGTGCCAAAGTTAAAAAAAAATGAGTGCAAGGGCGAATTGAGTTATTGCACACGCGCACTTCAAAGAGTAGGCGTTCCCTAACGGCAATATGCAAATACCTTGTAGAACGCGCCAATAGGCTGTCGCTAGCTCATGCTTGGCTCTGTCAACCCCCTTACGTGTTCTGCACACTATGATTCATTTTCTATCTTGGGTTAGTTATAAAAATCTTTGGTACCATACCAACAAGAAAGATGACTGGGGCGACCCCGTCTATTGCACCCCCACAGGGCGCCAAGGGGAAAGTTGTCTGTTTTACTCTAAGCATGCTGGTCTTAGAAACAGATTTTATCATACAAATCCTGACCTCCTTGTCACAGGATATCATTAAACATTTTCAAAAATGACTTTAAATAGTTCCTGTAATTGCAATGTCATTGAATAAACTAATGCATTAATCATACATGTATTTTATATTCGTATCATAAGCAAAAATCAATTTATGGGGTATATGCCGTTTCTAACCGCATCAGAACACAATTCTGCTTTAATACCATAAGATTTGACGTTGCAGTGAGATAACAACGCTATTGGCCAGTACAGGAGAGCAACCAGGTCAGCTGACGTGTAGATGCCGCGTATTCATTGAGGTCTCTACACAGTACGAGCCACCAACGAAATAGCTGGCCCAACCAGGATGCGCAGAGAGTGATAAATATTGATAATTTCGGTCTCTGTGCGCAGCGCCGAGGGGAACTTCAGTAGCCTTGATGAGGACAGCTCCCCTCCGGTTGATGCTTTGAAGAAAGGGGAGAGTCGAAGTTATCGCATCACAAGCCAAGTCTGCAGTTGGCCTAGAATAATTATCAAACGCGCACAGTGGGAGTGGACTGTCATCTCCCGTGGGTAGGTGTGTGTGGCACGGGTTTTTCCCCAGTATAGTTGCATGCCGAATATTGTGCGGTGTGGTAAGCTACCAAGTGCATCGACGAGCGATGGCGGAATGTGGAATGAAGGCGCTGTCTGTCCTGGAGGCGGCCCGCTCACGCTACGAGAGCTTGCAGATTTCAGATGATGTTTTTGGGGAATCGGGAGATGACAGTAGCGACAATCCCTTTTACAGCACTTCGGGTGACTCGAATTCGGATAACTGTTGCTTGGAGGCCGGGGATGATCAAAGGGCAGGTGAGACTGGGAATTGTCAAAACGGAGGTCCACCCGGCTCTATCTCAAAGACTCAAGCAGAGGAGGATGGATGGAGCGACACACTGCATGATATCACGGTGGCCCCCTACAACGACACATATGGTATGTAATTTCAAGAATAAAGCCTAGCTTGAATTAATAGGTTAAGGTCATTATCTCCATCGTGTATGTATGTATGTATGTATGTGTGTGTGTGTGTGTAGTGTGTGTGTGTGTGTGTGTGTGTGTGTGTGTGTCCATCTAGTGGGCAGTCCTATCTAATGAGCAGCCTATGATTGTAGGTCCTGACTGAACAGCAGGCCCAGAGAGTCAGAGAGGAAAAGCCCAAGTTTCCTTTAATAAAGGATCGTGACACAATATGGATGAATTGCTTGGAGAATTGTGGCTTATATGATTGGTCAGAATCTCAGAAACGGTGAAGTGGCAGTCTGGGAATGTGGTGCAGACACAGGACAATGAGTTAACAGTGAGCAGACAGACATGCTGCTCTTCCAAATTAAGTAGCCCAGGAAATGAGAATAGAGGAGAAGTTGCAGAGGAGCCTAAGTGAATTAAAGACAATATTGGCACAGAACACATGTTTGAGCACTCTCTCTCCGCTCTCTCTTCGCTATCTCCAGACACAAATAACATTGTGCAACATCTTTGCCAGTTCGGCCACATGTATTTGTCAACTAAGGCATTGTAGTATGCCAATGTATATTTTGGACCAGCTGCCATTGTAAAGGAATACTGAGCAGTTGCATGTCATGCTTAAAGGGGTAAACCATACTAGTACCAGCAACAACCTAATCAAATATGTAATATTCTTATCCTTACAAATGTCCTGTAAAATGATCAATGTATTACAGATGATTATCAGTCATATAGAAGTAAAACATAGCCTTATGGATGTATCACACAACAAGTGTAGGCTGAGGTTCCTGCCTTCATCATTGCTCTGTTTGAAAGCTCTGTCACTGAGACCAGATGTGACTTGCAAATAAATGCCTCCCTCTCGCTACATGGTGGTCTGGGGGTGCATTGTGCCACAGTCACGACGTGAGAGAAAATCATGCCATCTGCCTGTAGGCTTAGGTATGGGCGTTAACACAGGCAGTGACAGGTGGTGGTGTTAGCCAATGCATTTCAGGCACAAGGCATTTCTTTGGGAATCACTTCAGCATACAGAAGTCTTTGTCTACACTACAGTATGTGTGGCTGTCGCATTCTCCACTAGAGCCAGGTTTGTTTTCTCACACTCACCACCAATAGCATTGGGCCAGTAACCAAAAGGTCGCTGGTTCGAATCCTCAAGCTGGCAAGGTGGAACATTCTGCCGTTCTGCCCTTGAGCAAGGCAGTTAACCCCCCCAACAACACCTACTCCCCAGGCACCGATGACATGGACATCAATTAAGGCAGCCCCCCGCACCGCTCTGATTCAGAGGGGTTGGGTTAAATGAGGAAGACACATTTCGGTTGATTGCGTTCAGTTGTGCAACGGACTAGGTATATCCCTATAAGTTATTTGAGACTTTTGACACAAATGATAGTGCTGGCAGGTGTATTGAATGAGCAGTAACAGCTTGACTGCATCAAACCCATTAGTAGATGAGCAAATAGGCAGGACACAGGGCTGGTGTGGCCAGGAAAGATGAACGTGAGGTGGTTCTGTGCTAACTCAACTGAAGGTTTGGATGCAGCAAGCTGGTGCTCACTGAGGACAAGGATATCCAGTGCAAGGTCCAACTAGAGAAACAAAATGTTCATGTGAAGCTTGAGATGTGGGTTTGACTTTGCTGACAGAGTAAATATGGGAACATTATTCCTACATACAAAGATAAAACCTTTGAAAAATGTCTGCACAACATGCAGTTTTCATAGGCAAAATGAGAGATGGAGTCTGTATGATTGATATTTAGTCCATTATGAAAACCACACGGCTATAACAGGGATAGGGAGTACTTAGTAAGCATATCCATGGGTCTGAAATGTCATCCTATTGGTTTACATCATTATCCTAGTAAAATCCCTGCGGTGATGCGTATGCACATTAGGACAACCCCCCCCCCCCCCCCCCATGGATTACAGTCTATTACAGTAGATTTTATTACAGTATAATGTATAACAATATATTATGTAAAATGTTTATGATAGAAAGGCTTTAGAATTAATCCAGCTCCATTTCACTTTATTGAATGACACTGCAGTATTTTCAGTCATTTCAGACCTATTAATGTCAAAAAGGTGCAAGTCTGTTTCCGTGCCTGAAAGACTGACATTTGATTTCAAAACCTACATAATCTGGATCCAACCCCCTGCATTTATTGTGTACATTACTGTAGCTGTAGAATCAGTGTCTTCCCACTTGGCACAGACGTCAATTCAACTTCTATTCCACGTTGGTTCAACGTAATTTTGTTGAAATGATGTGGAAACAATGTTGATTCAACCAGTGTGTGCCCGGTGGCTTACTTTTGAGGTAAACGCAGCTAACACAGTAATCTTTTCTCTCTGAATGATTAATCAAGCCTAATAAAAATGTATCTCTTACAGAATATGTACCATTATATGTTTTCTGTGGAACTCTGCCATGTGGTTGTTTGTTGCCTGACAAAATAACGTACATCCTAGTTTAAATTTGAGCTATAAAGGCAGGATTATGGGAGAGTAGTATATGCAGTGGTGAGTGAATGCTTTTGAGGCTTCTCTTACTGATGTCTTCAGTAGCAGAAGACTTCTTAAAATCCTTAATCCTATGCTATCAGTTAATGGTGTGAGATAGAAATAATGTATCGTAATGTTCTGAAAATGTGGGAAAACTCTTCTCAGAATGGAATTCTTAGTCAAGGGAATAAAACAATTATATTCCATAAAAAAAGATGTATTATGCATAGTATTTTTGGTATGACTTTTGTTTACTGTATTGCTTTTGTGGAAGCCTGTATGAATCTGTCTTTGGAAATCCCTGCATCTAAGGCAGTCATGCTGTATTTTGCTGTCAAGTTTGAAAGTCGACTGGATTAAATGAGTGGTTTTTGAAACAATTTCTGCAGTGTGAGACACCCTTTGGCCTGAAGCCTACTTAGATGCATCTCTCTCTCAGGCTGGGTTTGAGGAATTGGTGAGCTACAATAGTTACAAACTATACAGGACTAAGTGCTTAAAAGTAACGCTACAATTGTTACAAACTATACAGGACTAAGTGCCTAAAAGTAACAACTTGCAGCACGGTCAACCTGGCCTGTACATTCAGTGCAAGAGTAGTAATGTAAAAATCTACTGTATTTCATCAGCAAACTAAACTAGTTAATTTTGGTCCTTTTTAAGACCCAACATTTTCCTAGGGACATTAGAGAGGACATGAGAATCTTCCTTTTAGCTAAATAGCTTTTAAAAATTGGCTAACCCAAACAGTCTTCCTTACGTGGTTAATTGGGCCTGAATTAAGACTGCTGTTTAGAGACATTTTCTCACTCCAGTAAATGTGCTTGCTACAAGTGTGCCAAGGAAAATAGGTCTGACTCTCTCTCACACAAATAACAGCTGATCATTTTATTACACCTTATGGATCATCAGCTTTCAATTGAAAGAGAGTCACGCCTGTCTATTCTCTATTAATTGGCTCTAAATGCTAGAGTTCACTGTCTGGAAGTCTAAGTCAGTCTTAAGGGAGGACCACCTTACCTGAGGTGTGTTTAATCTTACACATTGCCAATTTAGTTAAATGAGAAGGTAAGATTTTCATTCACCAAGTTGGCCTTGACTTGATTAACATGCATGGGAAACTAGTATGTCAATGTCGATGAGTGGGCTTGACCTAACGAGGTTACAGCTGTTGGCTTGCATAAGCAGGAATTAATTGTGTTTCATCTGACATGTTCGAGACAAGACAATGGCTGTTTTCATCCACGATAGTGTTGTAACATATTATATTAATGAACCATTTCTTCAAGCCCAAAAAGCGTTATTCTTGTTTCGATGACATTATGGTTACTGTCATGTTGAATAGAAGTTGATTGCAGCCCTAGGGTTGACAGTGACCTACAATCCAAATCACAAAGACCAGAAAGAAATGTTGGTTCATACGCATTGTGCTTTTTTTAGAGTACAAAATAACTCTATGCACAAAAGAGCTCCATACTGTCAAAGTACTGTAATTAACTTTTTTTTTTATCTGTCGTTTTAAAAGTAAGACTCAATTTACATCCGTGTCTCTGTCTCTCTCCCTGTCACCAGGCCCTATCCAGAGAATGCCAGCCACAGCCACTTGCATGGACTTCTTCCAGCTGTTTGTGCCCGACAACGCCATCCAGAACATGGTGACGCAGACCAACATGTACGCCAAGAAGTACCAGGAGCGCTTCGGCAGCGACGAGGGCTGGCGGAACGTGACGGCGGCCGAGATGAAGGCCTTCCTGGGCTTCGTGACTTCCACCAGCGTTCACCGCTGTGAGTCAGTGCTCAGCATCTGGAGCAGCGGCTTCTTCAGCAATCGCAGCATTGCACTCAAGATGAGCCAGGCACGCTTCGAGAAGATCCTCAAGTACTTCCATATCGTGGCCTTCCGCTCCAGCCACGGCAGCCATGGCCTCTACAAGATCCAGCCCTTCCTGGACTCACTGCAGCAGTTGTTCGGCTGCAGCACCTTCCGCCCCTCTCAGACTCAGGTATGGCGCTGGGCTGCTGTGTGAACTGTTTAGCTTTGGACACGTTTAGTACAGATGACTAGGGGTTGGAACCAAATATATTTATTTTCCCCAGTTTCTTTTGATCTGTTACACTGTTACGACCAGCAGAATAATGTCCTGAGCCCATCTATAATTTGGCCCAAACCACTACCTACTGTTTTATTTATTTATTTATTTATTTTGCTCCTTTGCACCCCATTATTTCTACTTGCACTTTCTTCCACTGCAAATCTACCATTCCAGTGTTTTACTTGCTATATTGTATTTACTTCGCCACCATGGCCTTTTTTGCCTTCACCTCCCTTATCTCACCTCATTTGCTCACATTGTATATAGACTTATTTTTCTACTGTATTATTGACTGTATGTTTGTTTTACTCCATGTGTAACTCTGTGTTGTTGTATGTGTCGAACTGCTTTGCTTTATCTTGGCCAGGTCGCAATTGTAAATGAGAACTTGTTCTCAACTTGCCTACCTGGTTAAGTAAAGGTGAAATAAATTTAAAAAAGATAGGTAGGTTGTCTTTTGGACAAACATTCCTGGAACAATAGTACATTGTGTCCTAGTTTAGAACAGACTCACAGTTAAATATTCAGCTCCCAAAGCACTTTTCTGTGAAGAGTAAACTTGTTTTCTGTCTAATTAAACTCTATTCAAATGTTAATCTCACATCTGGCAGCAGCTGAATAACATGTATTTGGATTGTCTAATCAGGAAGGATTGGTTCAGATTAAGTTCAGAAATAAGCCAAAGCACACAGAATATCCTTGCTGCATTTTGAAATGATTGAGATGAGCCAATTTGCAACCTCCCATGAAGAATCCACCATCTCTTTCAGAACCTTGGCAATGTGAACTTTTCTGAAAGGAGGACAACCTGTCTGTGTTTCTGGGCCAGGAGGAAAACGTGGGCTGGGAGGAAAACGTGGGCTGGGAGGAAAACGTGGGCTGGGAGGAAAACGTGGGCCGGGAGGAAAACGTGGGCCGGGAGGAAAACGTGGGCCGGGAGGAAAACGTGGGCCGGGAGGAAAACGTGGGCCGGGAGGAAAACGTGGGCCGGGAGGATACGAAGTTGAAATGTTGTTGACCTTACAGAAATAACTACATGTGATTGCCACTGTGTCAGGCCATGGCAGGGATTTCTCATACCTGTCCACCATTCTACTTCAGTTTTAAGTTACTGCTTTGACACATACATACCAATATGACAACCCATATAACAACCAATATAAATCACATTTTATTTGTCACATGCGCAGAATACAACAGGTGTATAACTTTACAGTGAACTGCTTACTTACAAGCCCTTAGGCAACAATGCAGTTTTAAGAAAAATACCTAAAATAAATAAAAGTAACAAATAATTAAAGAGCAGCAGTAAAATAACAATAGCGAGGTTATATACAAGGGGTACCAGTACAGAGTTAATGTGCGGGGGCACCGGTATAGCGGGCAAGAACACGGGGTGGCAGGTAGCCTAGTGGTTAGAGCGTTGGGCCAGTAACCGAAAGGGATCTGGATTGAATCCCCAAGCTGACAAGGTAAAAAAAATCTGTCATTCTGCCCCTGAGCAAGGCAATTAACCCACTGTTCCCCGGGCGCCGAAGACGTGGATGTCGATTATGGCAGCCCCCTGCACCTCTCTGATTCAGAGGGGTTGGGTTAAATGCGGAAGACACATTTCAGTTGAATGCATTCAGTTGTACAACTGACTAGGTATCCCCCTTTCTCAATATGACAACCAATATAACATTTTAGTAAAGAAATAAGAAGGAATGCAAATGCCCAATCAAATTGTATAAATTGTATAACACGTGTTAGGGCTGTGATGATACCAGTATCGCAATATTTTTTTCCATGCCAAAATTAAATCACGAAGCAGACCAAACTCTGTGGTCCTTTTTAAGGCTCAACTAAGAGCAATAAACAACTTCTCTGATAGAAAATGCTTCCATTCAGCCACAAGAGCATGAGTGAGGTTGGGCACTGATGTTGGACGATTTAGAAGATGAAGTCTAATTCATCCCGAAGGTGTTCGATGTGATTTAGGTCAGAGCTCTGTGCAGGCCAGTCAAGTTCTTCCACACCGATTTTGACAAACAATTTCTGTATGGACCTCGCTTTGTGCACAGGGCATTGTCATGCTGAAACAGGAAAGGGCCTTCCCCAAACTGTTACCACAAAGTTGGAAGCACAGAATGGTCTAGAATGTCATTGTATGCTGTAACGTTAAGATTTCCCTTCACTGGAACTAAAGGGCCTAGCCCGAACCATGAAAAACAGACCCAGACTATTATTCCTCCTCCACCAAAAATTACAGTTGGCACTATGCATTGGGGCAAGTAGCATTCTCCTGGCATCCGCCAAACCCAGATTTGTCTGTCGGACTGGCAGATGGTGAAGCGTGATTCATCACTCCAGAATTTTCTTTTTTCACTGCTCCAGAGTCCAATGGTGGCGAGCTTTACACCACTCCAGCCAGCGCTTGGCATTGCGCATGGTGATCTTAGGCTTGTGTGCAGCTGCTCGGCCATGGAAACCCATTTCATGAAGCTCCCGACGAACAGTTCTTGTGCTGACTTTGCTTCCAGAGGCAGTTTGGAACTCGTTAGTGAGTGTTGCAACCCAAGGACAGACAATTTTTACGCTCTACACTCTTCAGTACTCTGCGGTCCTGTTCTGTGAGCTTGTGTGGCCTTCCACTTTGCAGCTGAGCCATTGTTGCTCCTAGACGTTTCCACTTCACAATAACAGCACTTGCAGTTGACCGAGGCAGCTCTAGCAGGGCAGTAATTTGACTAAATAACTTTTTGGAGAGGTGGCATCCTATGACAGTGCGACGTTGAAAGTCAGTAAGCTCTTCAGTAAGGCCATTCTACTGCCAATGTTTGTCTATGTATATTGCATGGCTGTGTGCTCCATTGTATACACCTGTCAGCAACAGGTGTGGCTGAAATAGCCTAATCCACTAATTTGAAGCGGTGTCCATACTTTTTTGTGTATATAGAGTGTATCTTAGATTCATTCTGAGTATTTTGTGGAAGTATTACTGGCTTTGTTCCTATGGTGTCCCATGGGGGACAAACATCAATAACTGCCACATCGAACCACATCCCCAAGACTGATATCTAGTTTTTCTTAATGAGAAACGGGTTGAATTGGTGCATTCATTCGCTCTTTAAAAACCTGCTGTGTGTAAAATATGCTATAGTTTGGAAAATAAATAAATGTAACTCTGGATGACAACATAATGATGTTTGTTTCCAACATTAGGGCTGTTTTCCTAAAGAAGTCAAATCTGCTTTGTGTTTTGTTTAATTGTCACGATACTAACGAGTATCGCGATACTGGTATTGTCCCGGCCCTAACACTTGTATCTGAGAATAACTCTGGGATGCGCCCAATGTGTCAGTCAAGAAGTCGTGTATTCTCAGCTATATACACAGTGTACAGGAGGCTGACAGAGTTTTCCTCAGCGTGCTCCCTGGTGATCAGGCATTGCGCGTTGCATGTAAATTCCATGTCAGACATGGCGGATCAAAGCGGGGCACTGCTACCTCCCGAAGCTGACAGGAGAGGAGTTCTGAGAGGGCATTTCCCTTCCCCTCTGCTCTGCTTCACTCCCAGGAGTTTAAATGGAAATGATGCAGACACACAGTCAGAGCTGAGGGATAGGGAATGCACCTTCACACCACAGCCTCTGGCCCAGATGTCAGGGCCCCCAAGGCTGGAGTCTGGACACCGCACAGCACTGATGATAGCCTCAGTAGCTCAGCTCAGATAAGGGTGTTTCTCTCGCTCTGGTTTTCTTGTTTTCTCTCTGTGTGTGTACAATCCAACAGGCACTGTACAAAACCTTTTTATCATTTGCCAATGCAAATACTTTCACCCAGACATTTACTTTCTTATTATCTACACTTACTGCCCAGTACCGTCTAGTAGCTGTAAAGGTATGATGTAAACATACCCTCCACAGTGGGATGTGCTGCTAACATGTCTCTGATTGGGCTGCCTCTGTCTGGGGCTCTGATCAGCACAGACTAGGGGTGGATGTCCTGTCTGAATAATGAATGTATTTTCCCTGGCTGTGGTGAAGAAAAATTGTCTACCCAAAATGTTCCATGTACTGTTTTTGCTGTCTGTGAAGCCTACCTTCTTCAGCTTCTGCCTTTTTACAGATTTACAGTAGGATCTTAATTTGAGCCAGTTTGCTACAGCAGAAAATTAATCCTGCAGCAACAGGAAATATTATTTAGTATGTGGATTATAATTGATGGACATTTTGATAGGGGTTGATACATTTTTCGTAAGGTAAAAATCTAGTCTGAAATTTCAAAGTGGAAATTACAAACTTCAGAAGTCTTTTTAAACCTCATACACTACACATTTTACATTTCCTGCATTGCAGGAAAGTTCTCCTGCAAAAGGGTGATCAAATTAAGATCCTACATCTGTATAATAAGCATAACAAAAGCCTTTATAGAAATGTGTTAAGTGAAGTTTCTACTTTAAGATGAAAGGAACTGTGCATGTCAAAGCGGATAGTGCCTTCCAGTGCATCTCTGGCATAGCAGGGGTTCTTTGGGAAATAAATTTAAAATTGCTGAGCTTTGTCATTAACAATTCTGCTTAGCTAGCTGTAAAAAAAATAATAATAAAAAATCTCATTAACTAGACAACACAAACAACTCTGTTTAGAGATCTAGCAAATTAAGGTCTGGCAAATAGGTGTACCTTTTTTTTGTTTCCACCGCTATCTTCTCAGACACTGTGTATTTCCCTCAGGTAAGGGTTGTCAAACTGCCACTGATCTTAGCTAATGCAGTAGCTGTCAGCAAGAGACAGAGAGAGAAGACCGCTATAATTAATCTGTATCATGGCCTCCACTGAGATTAAGTCATTGGGGTTGAGAAATGGGTTTGATAGACATCCAGCCGCCACAGGCCAAAGACCAATAGAGCATAACAGATGGTTGTAATTTACCAGTAGAGCACTTAGAAGGTTATGAAGGACAGGTCTATAGCCAGGCAGCAGGGAAAAAGTCAGACAACACACATTTAAACAGAATGTGTTCACCTGTCACTGACTTCACCCATGCAGGAATAACTATGAATTCTTTTCAAATCCTTTTGTGAATCATTTTCTGGATTTTCAGGAGACCTGTGGATAGCTATGAACAGTTGCTGATCGTTTCCAACTGAATAATTACTGTCGCAAACTCCTCTTGTCAACGTTGTCTCTCTCTTTTTTACCTCTTTGACTCCCTGTAAAGAAGCCAGGTGTTTCTGTTGTATCATCACAACAAATCGATAGGGGTGAAAATCAACCTGGAACAACCTCATCACACCTTATCTACAGTGCTCAATCTGATACAGACACACTCACTTCTGTTGCAGGTCTGAAATCCCTGCTCCCTAATGAGTTCTGGCTCTCCTGCAGACCGAGCAGATATTCTGGGTACTTCAGTCAGGCGGTGTGTCTGTGTGGCTCCCCAGTGGTAGGAGGTGTGAGTTAATTAACAGAGAGGTAGCAGGCAGTACATATACAGTATTGGCTTGTTCTGCTCTGGGCTAAACAAACACCACCTGTGCCTCGTTGTGTCTCCTTGGTCCCGTTGGGAAATCACTGGCTACGCATGCCTGGGTCCTCCATCCACTTTGATATCCTACATTTTGTGATAAGATGCTACCTAGCCTTAGTCTGTAGTCCACACACATGCAACTTACACAGTACAATCAGTCAGAAACCGCTGCCATGGTACCATCCCTGGTTATATACCTGGTCTTGGCTGAATGGATGCCTTTGAATATGAACTGTATATTCCCACTGTTCCATAGGTGCTCCATGAGCCTCTGATTGATGAGGACCCGGTGTTCATCACCACCTGTACGGAGAGAGAGCTGAGGAAGAGGAGGAAGAGGAAGTTCAGTCTGTGGGTCCGCCAATGCACATCCACTGGCTTCATCTGTCAGGTACAGTGTGTGTGTGTGTGTGTGTGTACATGCATCATGTTATGTTTGTGTAAATGAGACAAAGGGAGATGGTGAGGGCAGTGGAGAAAAAATGAGGGGAGGGACTGTACTCTAACCTCTTGGATTTATACTCTTATATCCGGGAGCTAGTGGTTTGCCAACTTTGTGACAAAGACTGTGCACCTTCAATTACCCCTTGTGAAACCTCACCGGGATTTACACAAGACTGCCTGCCAGGGACGGCAGGGTAGCCTAGTGGTAAGAGCGTTGCAAGGTTGCAAGTTCGAATCCCCGAGCTGACAAGGTACAAATCTGTCGTTCTGCCCCTGAACAAGGCAGTTAACCCACTGTTCCTAGGCCGTCATTGAAAATAAGAATTTGTTCTTAACTTTCTTGCCTAGTTAAATAAAGGTAAAATAAAAAATGTATTTGTCTAGGCAAATTGTGTGATTGGATGACTCAATCAGTCTCCAGACCCAATGTTCTGTTGTTGTTTCCCAGGAGTTAGGCTTTTACAAGCCGATCGGTTTCTTTTGGCTCTGAATTGCTTTCTTTTATGGCAGAAATGTGCCATAGGGAGAAGAGGATGGAAAAAAAAAAAAAGTCAAAAGTTATAGAGCGAATCAATGGGATTCCATTAGTGCAATGCCCAGTCACTGCTTGGAAAATAAAGTACCAGTCCACTTAGTATAATTGCTCTCTGCTCTTGGTGGGTGTATAACCAAATGACTGCTGCCCCAAGCCTCAAACAGATCCAGGAAGGCATGAGAATTAATGGTTATGCACGCCCGTCCCAGTTGGTGGGAAGAAGAATTCATCTATTATGTATTTTCTTACGTAATTCACAAGACAACGACTGTTAATGTCTTATCTATTACTAAACAACAGGGTTCATATTGTAAATGATAAATTACATTGTGTGATGATAACGAGCGTATCAATCAATTTGTCTGATCAGAGTAAGATTTACGTTGTAATCAATGGAGCTAAGCCAGGCCAGTGATTCAGATTGTAGGAGCCACATCAAGGTCGCTAGTTGGAACACTTGGAACGATAGCTGCTACACAGATCATTCCTGAGGTAATGTATGTATTGATTTCTGCATGTCAGTGTATGACATTATCATGGCTTTGACTGTCTGTATCTCTCTTCCAGATCTATGTGCATCTAAAGGAGGGCCAGGGTCCTGACGGGTTGGCCACCCTGAAGAACAAGCCTCAGCTCCACAGTATGGTGGCCAAACAGCTGTGTCAGAACCTCTCAGGCCGCAACAGCATCATCTTCACCGGACCCAGCATCACCAGCCTCAACCTGTACCAGGAGTTTGAGAAACAGGGTATATGTTAATCTCAGTCTGTCTCTTTTTCCCTCTCTCTGTCTCTTTCTCTCCTCATCACTTTCTTTCTCTCTATCCTTTCTCTCTATTAAAAACCAAAAACTGTTTAAATGGGAAGGAGGCATTTGTCTGAAGCTTAAAAAGTAAGGAAATTCAGGAGCGCCACAATGCTTATTCCACCCATGCTCTACCAAGGTTTTCCAGCACACAGCTACAGTTGCTATGTTGGTATTGTACTTCAAACTATGTGTAGGCAGGTTGCTTAGGATTCAAACCTTCTCAAACAGGCAAGTCAGTTAAGAACAAATTCTTATTTACAATGACGGCCTACCCCGGCCAAACCCGGACGACGCTGGGCCAATCACGGCCGGATGTGATGGAGGCTGGATGACGCCTCTTGCACCGCGATGCAGTGCCTTAGACAGCTGCGTTCATGTGTGTGTTAACTATTTAACTGTACGAGAATGCTTAAAGGGCTGCAAAAAATAAATATCGGTATTGTTTTTTTTTTGGCAAGGAAAATATCAGATATCGGTATCAGCCAAAAATGTCATATCAGTGCATCACTAGCTTTTATACTTACAAGACCATCAGACTTGATTGAGCTGTTTTGTCTTGTAGTAATGTGGTGCGTTATATAATAAAATCCTTTTTTGGTCAGTATGGTGCCCAATATAACAACAGGTGGTGGTGGTGTGTTGGGCACAGATAGATAGAGCCTGTCTGCATTCCTTATTTCTGTAACTAACTGTTAGCTTACCTGTTTAATATTAACATAAGCTCAGAACCACGTGTGTTTCAAACATGGTCCTGTTTAATCAATTGCTTTGCTGATCAATGGACAGTTCATTACTTCTGTCAAAATAATATGTAGCTTAAAGTTATGTTTGTACTTGTATTTCTTTTTGTAATAAAGATGGTGATGCAACAATAATACACATTTACAATAGGCCTATATCTAAAAATACATACAGCCGAATTATATATATATCATTTTAATAGCATGACACCGTAAAGTCCATTGTCCATCTGAAGAGAGTATGAATTAGGCTGTTTGAGAAGGTTTGAATCCTAAGTACTCTGCCTACACATACTGTAGTTTGGAGTACAATACCAACATAGTTACTGTAGTAGGTCAAAGCTGTGTGTTGGTAAACCTTGGTAGAGTATGGGTGGAATAGGCATTGTTGTGCTCATGTGAATTTCCTTTCTTTTTCGGCTTCAGACCAATGCTTACCTCTCACTTAAAAGATTGTTTTTTTGGTTTTAATTTCCATGTTTTTTACACCGGAAGGTGGTTATTCAACATTATTATACAACTTTATAACACAGCAGTAAAAGTAAACAATAATGGCAACATAAATAATGTAGTTGTTAGTATTTATTTAATATTAATAGTTGATTTTCCGGAGGGAAGCGAAAAACCAGAAACCCATTTAAGTAAATATGTAGTAAACTGGATTTTATTCCCTGATCTCTCTTAAAACAATTGAGCACACCTGATTTTGGTCTTCATGAACAGCTAAGGTCTTGATGAACAGCTGAGTAGTAGAATCAGGTGTGGTACTGGGCTTGAATACAAAAACATGCATAACCCTGTGGATCTTCAAGAGCAATTTTGGTAACTCCTGATACAAATGCTGCTGTGAAACACGTGTAAAATAAAAGTACAAAACACTCTTAAGAAAAATATATATACATATTTACAAATCTGACATTGGATAGGTGCTCTAATTCCTTTAGCAACAAATGTTCTTAGTAATTCTGTACACAGCTGTCCAACTCCAGTAAAAGACCATACATTCCCACATTTATAAAGGGTAGTGTAAATATGAAAACATATGGGAATACTCACAAATTTGGAACAGAACATAGATTTTAAGTATTGTCCGAAGTACCATGTGTACTGCTTCCATTTGAATTTTTTTAAGTCGTTTGTCAGCTCTACATGGGCCAGCTTGCATTTCTCCTTGTCAGGCGCATGCCCACAATCCACCACTCTGCCATAAAGCACTATGTCCTTGGGCAGTACCGTAGGGATAGCGTGTAATGTGCATTTCAGAGATGAGGCCAACGACCTCTTCCTTTAGAGTCTGAGAGCAGGTCTCCCCTCCGTTCTAGCAAAACGCACGCAGTAGTACACACCACCACACTCACTGACACTTGCCTGCCACTCCACGAACCCAAAGGCTCTTTTAAGAGCCACTTAATAAATGAAAGTGTGTGTGGCGGGAGGGGGCTGTCAAAACTATAAACAAATTAATCGTCCAAATGTATCCTCCGGGAGGCAAACCCACACTCTTCAGATCTATAGACGGATAACTAACGATTACACTACAAATCCTGTTCTTAAAAAATGTAGTTAGACAGACCATTTTAAATGGACAGACTGGAAGCACCTGTTCCAAAATGATTTGGTTTATTCACTCTATACTGATTTGAATGTTTGTTTCTCGCACTTGGTTAAAATACAGTAGTCTAAAACAGTTGATTTTCTGAAAACAGACTCATGTAATAATGAAGCTAAGTTAGCAAACATGTAATTTTATTTTGAATGCGCAGCAATGGCGTACAATTTAAGCAATCAGAGAGGGGGTTCGATTAATCTGGCCCAGGGTACACCGGGCTATGAAAGTGGGGAGGGTCGGAAGATAAAGTGTTTTTATCAAAAGTAATCCATTTTGCACGTGAACACAGAATCCTACTCATTACTACACGTGCTTGATTTGAGCCGACTGTCGGAAAGAGCGGGGCACCTGGCTCACGCCCAGGAGGCAGCCTGGTTCCAAATCGAATGCAATCTGCATTTAGCCTATGCAAAAGATGCCTACGTACACTGGCTCCCGGGCGAGATTAATCGAACCCCCTCAATGATTCTAAAGTTGTTTTACCTGGGTGCACAGTGTGCAGCACCCTCACCCCCTAACTACTTTACTTGTGGATGGCGACTTCAGATTTTCTGGGAACACACTGAAAAGTAACTTGACACCATTTTAATCAGTCAGTACAAATGTTGATTATAATAATGACAAGAAAGCAGGAAAGGGAGCGTATGCCGGACCTGATAAATTGTCTGATGCTAGCGTGCATTTGCTTACTTGTAGTGCACAACTGAACTGAGACATGTGCGTTTGGGGTTCAACCATTGACTACAGTGCCTTGCGAAAGTATTCGGCCCCCTTGAACTTTGACCTTTTGCCACATTTCAGGCTTCAAACATAAAGATATAAAACTGTCATTTTTTGTGAAGAATCAACACCAAGTGGGACACAATCATGAAGTGGAACGAAATTTATTGGATATTTCAAACTTTTTTAACAAATAAAAAACTGAAATTGGGCGTGCAAAATTATTCAGCCCCCTTAAGTTAATACTTTGTAGCGCCACCTTTTGCTGCGATTACAGCTGTAAGTCGCTTGGGGGTATGTCTCTATCAGTTTTGCACATCGAGAGACTGAAATTTTTGCCCATTCCTCCTTGCAAAACAGCTCGAGCTCAGTGAGGTTGGATGGAGAGCGTTTGAACAGCAGTTTTCAGTTCTTTCCACAGATTCTCGATTGGATTCAGGTCTGGACTTTGACTTGGCCATTCTAACACCTGGATATGTTTATTTGTGAACCATTCCATTGTAGATTTTGCTTTATGTTTTGGATCATTGTCTTGTTGTAAGACAAATCTCCATCCCAGTCTCAGGTCTTTTGCAGACTCCATCAGGTTTTCTTCCAGAATGGTCCTGTATTTGGCTCCATCCATCTTCCCATCAATTTTAACCATCTTCCCTGCCCCTGCTGAAGAAAAGCAGGCCCAAACCATGATGCTGCCACCACCATGTTTGACAGTGGGGATGGTGTGTTCAGGGTGATGAGCTGTGTTGCTTTTACGCCAAACATAACGTTTTGCATTGTTGCCAAAAAGTTCGACTTTGGTTTCATCTGACCAGAGCACCTTCTTCCACATGTTTGGTGTGTCTCCCAGGTGGCTAGTGGCAAACTTTAAACGACACTTTTTATGGATATCTTTAAGAAATGGCTTTCTTCTTGTCACTCTTCCATAAAGGCCAGATTTGTGCAGTATACGACTGATTGTTGTCCTATGGACAGAGTCTCCCACCTCAGCTGTAGATCTCTGCAGTTCATCCAGAGTGATCATGGGCCTCTTGGCTGCATCTCTGATCAGTCTTCTCCTTGTATGAGCTGAAAGTTTAGAGGGATGGCCGGGTCTTCGTAGATTTGCAGTGGTCTGATACTCCTGCCATTTCAATATTATCGCTTGCACAGTGCTCCTTGGGATGTTTAAAGCTTGGGAAACCTTTTTGTATCCAAATCCGGCTTTAAACTTCTCCACAACAGTATCTCGGACCTGCCTGGTGTGTTCCTTGTTCTTCATGATGCTCTCTGCGCTTTAAACGGACCTCTGAGACTATCACAGAGCAGGTGCATTTATATGGAGACTTGATTACACACAGGTGGATTCTATTTATCATCATTAGTCATTTAGGTCAACATTGGATCATTCAGAGATCCTCACTGAACTTCTGGAGAGAGTTTGCTGCACTGAAAGTAAAGGGGCTAAATAATTTTGCACGGCCAATTTTGCCGTTTTTTATTTGTTAAAAAAGTTTGAAATATCCAATAAATGTAATTCCACTTCATAATTGTGTCCCACTTGTTGTTGATTCTTCACAAAAAATTACAGTTTTATATCTTTAAGTTTGAAGCCTGAAATGTGGCAAAAGGTCGAAAAGTTCAAGGGGGCCGAATACTTTCGCAAGGCACTGTATATGCGGTTCATAACTACACTGAACAAAAATATAAACGCAACATGCAACAATTCATTCGATTTTACAGAGTTACAGTTCAAGAAATCAGTCAATTGAAATAAATTCATTAGGCCCGAATCTATGGATTTCACATGACTGGGAACATAGATATGTTGGTCACAGATACCTTAAGGTAGGAGCATGGATCAGAAATTAGTCAGTATCAGGTGTGACCACCATTTGCCTCCTGCAGTGCAACACATCTCCTTCACAATGATTTGATCAGGCTGTTGATTTTGGAATGTTGTCCCACTCCTCTTCAGTGGCTGTAGTTGCTTGATATTGACAGGAACTGAACATGTCGATCCAGAGCATCCCAAACATGCTCAATGGGTGACATGTCTGGTGAGTATGCAGGCCATGGAAGAACTGGGACATTTTCAGCTTCCAGGAATTGTGTACAGATCCTTGCGACATGGGGTCGTGCATTATAATGCTGAAACATTTACATTTACATTTTAGTCATTTAGCAGACGTTCTTATCCAGAGCGACTTACAGTAGTGAATGCATACATTTCATGCATTTTTTTTTTTTTGTACTGGCCCCTCGTGGGAAACGAACCCACAACCCTGGCGTTGCACACACCATGCTGGCGTTGGAAACACCATGCTCTACCAACTGAGCCACAGGGAAGAGGTGATGGCGGTGGATGAATGGCATGACAATGGACCTCGGGAGCTTGTCACGGTATTTCTGTGCATTCAAATTGACATCGATAAAATGCAATTTGTTCGTTGTCCGTAACTTATGCCTGTCTATACTATAACCCCACAGCCACCATGGGGCACTCTGTTCACAACGTTGACATCAGCAAACCGCTCACCCACAAGACGCCGTAGACGCTGTCTGCCTTCTGCCCGGTACAGTTAAAACCGGGATTCTTCTGTGAAGAGCACACTTCTCCATCGTCCCAGTGGCCATCGATGGTGAGGATTTTCCCACTGAATTGGGTTACAATGCCAAACTTCAGTAGGTCAAGACCCTAGTGAGGACGACGAGCACACAGATGAGCTTCACTGAGATGGTTCCTGACAGATTGTGCAGAAATTCTTTGGTTCTGCAAACCCACAGTTTCATCAGCTTTCTGGATGGCTGGTCTCAAACAATCCTGCAGGTAAAGAAACGGGATGTGGAGGTCCTGGGCTGGCGTGTTTACACGTGGTCTACTGTTGTGAGGACCTCCTGCCAAATTCTACAAAATGATGTTGGAGGTGGCTTATGGTAGAGAAATGAATATTATCTGGTGTAACCGATGTGAAATGGCTAGCTAGTTTGCAGGGTGCGCGCTAATAGCGTTTCAATCGATGACGTCACTCCCTCTGAGACCTTGAAGTAGTTGTTCCTCTTGCTCTGCAACGACAGCGGCTTTAGTGGCGCAATGGGTAACGATGCTTTGTGGGGGACTATTGTTGATGTGTGCAGAGGGCCCCTGGTTCAAGCCCAGGGACCCTCTGGGGTCTGTTTAATCAACTTCTTGATATGCCACACCTGTCAGGTGGATGGATTATCTTGTCAACGGAGAAATGCTGCACGAAATTTGAGAGACAAAGCTTTTTGTGCGTATGGAAAAATGTTGGGACCTTTTATTTCAGCTCGAAACATCTTCTTTTACCATAGGCTTGGTCTATGGCGTATTCTACCTAGCTAGTTTTTCAATGCCCATTGTAAGGCAGCTAGCTAGCAGTGTGACCGTTTCCCAAAGTTTGGCATTGGCTTTGATCCTGCTTTGAACCTATTTAGCTAGCTAGTTTTGTGGAACAATGTATGATCTATTGTGGTGCATGAACTGGACATATGTGCTAGTCTTACATTGGCTAGCTTTGCCTAGCTAACGTTAACTGGCTATCATAGCAGCCAAGGATGTTCACTATCTTATTTCTGCATATTTGTTTCAGCTTTGATTACACGCAAGTGTCTAGGTCAGTAGTTTACACATGATGACTTCAGCCTAATGAAAAACCTTACGTTCCTTGTTTGTTGGTTAGCATCCTAGCCAAAGTTAGCTCTCATCTGACTGACCTAGCTAATTAAAACAAACCCACATTCATTGGCTAGTTAGCTACCTTTCTTTGCTTGTTTGTTAGTCAGGTAGCTATCAGCTGACTGGTGTTAGCTAGCTACAGAGGCTAGCTGCTGGAATTTGGACAAGCAACCTAACGTTAGCTAGCTACCTAGCTAATCAAAATGTATGTTTGCATTTTTGATTAACCTCAGCTTGAATACAACTATATAGCTAGCTATCGACATTAGCCTAGGTTTTTGCATACACTTATGACTGGCAGCCTGGTGCAAGCAGCTGTTGTTGTTGCTATCACCCCAACAATAATCTGTCTCGCTCTCTCTCTCTCTCTTTCATCCTCTTCTTTTCTTTATCCCTTTCTCTCTCGCTGTACAGTATGTACTGTAATCTCCTTTCTCATCACTCCCTGCTCATCCCCTGCTGTTTTTAATTACCATACATGTCCTCCTGCTACTGTAGTAATGAAAAAGAAGACCGTCAATTGAAGTTAACCCTGACAACCAACATGTGAATTGTTTATTTTGCTGCGTCCATGCCTACCACCCACTAGGCTGCACAACCAGACATAGAGTAAACAGTAAAGATGACGTACAGTAAATTCTCCCAAGGCTTATTTTGGAAACCTAGACCACCAGTTCATCCTACTGTTTTAATTAACAAAGTGAACAGCCTGGTGAGAGGGGAAGTGATGCCACAGTAAACCTGCCTCGTAGCCCTGCAGCAGCTGACATAGAGATATTAATCATGTTCAGCTCCAGCTCAATTAAAAACGCCATTGTCTTTCTTTTACCCCTTGCCAAGTAAGAGAGAGTGTGAGAGCGAGTCTGTCCTCTAGGCTTTATCCTCTGATCTCAATCTGAACACATACTGGCCACCTGCAATCTGTGCCATCTATCATTACTGCAGGTGGTTTGAGAGAATGGGCTTTAAGAAAGAAGGGGAACTAGTCAGCTAACATGTACAGATTATACAGTGTGGTGGTTAGTTCAAATATAAAGTGCCTCCGACATTTAAAGGAATCATGTCAACTCCATTCATGACATTTATATCTGTAATGTTCTGTATGTTGCACCACCCTGAATGTGTCCCAGATGTCTAAAGGTGTGTGTTTGTCCTCTGCCAGAGATCTACTGCTGTGGGCTGCTGAGCACCAGGAAGAGTGACTGCACCGGCCTGCCCCAGTCCATGCTGGTGAACCCTGAGAGCCCCCAGCAGAGGGGCCAGTCCCGCAGCATGATGAGAGGTAACACCTCCCTCATCAGCTGGTACAACAAGGGACACTTCCGCTTCCTTACCAACGCCTACTCACCCACCAAGAAAGGTAAGGAGACCTGCTTTGGGACCGATGTGATATTACCCATGTTTTCTTTTTCATACATTTTCATTCAGAACATGCATTCAGGGGGATGTTTAAATAGTATTCAATCATGGGCATAGATTTTAGAGTGAACAGCCTTCAATTTTAAAGCAAAATGTTTCTCTTTATTTTGATCATGTCGACCTACTGTGTCAATATAATGCTCTGAAATGGAGCATCATTATGAAGCTCTTTAGGGCTGACTGATACAGTATGAGTCACCACCCACCATTGACATGATGTGGATTTAACAGACCATAGTAACTCCTGGTTATTAATGCACTCTAAATCTACCCTGTAGACTGTGAGAAACGCTGATGTAGCACCTCATCACTTTGTCTCGCCCTGTATGAGTGATGTTCAGAGATAATGGAAATGGGAGAAAATCCCTGTTACGTGGCATGTGAAAGGCTCTCACCCCACACGTTTAATCCCATTTGTAAAATAAATTAGATGGGAAAATGCATTACATCTGGATAGATAAACAGCAAGGATCCAGAGTAGATGAGTGGAATTGAGGGGTTGGATTCTGTTCATGGCTGTGTTAAAAGAAGTGCTGAATTTTTTTAAGTGTTTGGGAGGATTTTTCTTGTTGAATACAATCTGAATTAATCCTATAGAAGAGCAATGGTCACCAACCTGGCGATCGACTGGTCGATCTCCAAGGCATTCCTAGTCGATCATCAAACATTTCTGTAAAAAAACTCAACGATAAAGCTTTGAGCTCCTTTTTTAATTTTTAATTTACGTTTCGTGCTGTTGGTGGTAGGTGCACTTGATTTAGCAGCCCTAACGCCAGGAAGGCAAAGTATTCCCATTTTGAACCATTTCATGTGTCTGAAGGTAGAACTCCGCCTACAGAGAGTAAATCAAGTGCACCTATAGGCCTACGGCTGGCCAATCAGATAGCTCAGATCACCACGTCTGCACAGTTTCCTCGAGCCATAGACTAAAACATTTTTAACATTTTTATTCACAAAGTTGAGAATTTTAAACTTTTAAAACCATGACTAGAGAGAGACTCAACAACTACAGCAAATAGCTGCTGTTTTTATGAGTAAGTTCATGTTTGACAGTGCTGAATAACAACTTAACACTTTGTTCAACACTTTTATAAGCATTAAAATGCACGGTCTCCCTACTTCCACTCACGCTACAAAAAGCACCGCAGCTGCAATGAATGAGTATAGTGTTCCGATAAACTTACATTGTTATTATTAGCAGCTTGCAGCTTTTTTTTTAGGTCAAGGAATATTTCACTTTCTCTGGTCATAGGAGTAACAACATAAATTGGTGCATGAGGCAGGAATAATGCAGTGTGACTTGAGTTTCACCATCAGTTGGAAGACTGTGCCCCCTTTTCTCAGCGCAAGGAGAGAGGTGACTGGTGAGAGGCAGCCTCACCGCTGCTCCCTCCCATCAGACTGACAATCAGTCCAGTAAAAAAAAAAATGTCATGATTATGCTCACTCAGCCGGGCCTCACAAGTAATACAACAAATGAGCTAATACATGTGTGATCATATACCATTTAAAAAAATATATAATTTCAAAATGGTCTGAGAATAACAACATTGCAGAGCAATTCAAGCATAGGCGATATGCAGTGATGATGTATTAGGCCTTTAGCCTACTGTACAAACCTCATTGCTACAGAACTGTTTTTAATTGGTTAATGTTGTATAGGCTTACGTTTTTTAAGTCATGTTTAAAAATAAATAAATAATAATCTGAGCTGTAGATCTCGGCTTGCATTTTTACTCAAAGTTATCTTGACTCAAAAGGTTAGTGACCACTGCTATAGAGGATGTAGGTTATTTTTTGTTAGTTCTCATTGTCCAGTACAAATTATATCTGACTACAGATAATATAAGAACCCAAAATACAGCAAAACACAACCCCCTCCCACCCCAACCTCCGGTGTGTCCCTCCTATCTTATACAGACTAGACTAATTATTTTGTTTGGATAGCTACAGAGAGAACTATTTTACCTTTTGAATAAATAAACCACTGTATCGTTGGTGAAATGTCTATGAAATGAAGTGATCATGTGAAAGACTGAAGCCTAGGGAATGGTGACGGAGTCGGACATATTTCCAGATTGTATTTATTTATTTTATTTCACCTTTATTTAACCAGGTAGGTAAGTTGAGAACAAGTTCTCATTTACAATTTAGACTTTATCAAGTCTGCTTCCCGATTTATATTTAAAAATTATATTACATTTTCCCATCGACTTTTCTGAATATGCGCTTACTCTTTGATCTTGCATTTCTTTTTCAATTTACCCTCCTGTAACTTTCCAATTTCCATTCAACATTACGCTGTAGGACCTGAGTGAAATCTAGCATCATTAGCATTAGATAGCTGAGGATAATTTCTAATGGAAGCGAGTCAGCGACAGATGGAGGTTCAGTCAAGAAAAACAAATCAACGACCTGCTAATGGCTCGATGTGATCCAGGCCACTACTTAGACTCGTTCCCTCGCAGCTACCTCCATAATTACACTGTAACTCCTCATGTTCATCTATCTTTCATGTGGTACACCCATGATCTGTTTTAGGTATTAGGTTGATACTTTTTATAAGGCGTTTATTCTAGCTACACTAGTAAGTGCGTAGTCATATTTTGCTTGTTAGAGAGCAAGGTATTTTCGGCAGAATATATTGGTTATTTTGAAGCTATAGTGAGAAACCATAATTATTAGACTTTGAGGCATTCAGTGTAGTTATTTACAGCATCACAACTGCACTCTTTATCCAGTTTAGTGTTATGTGTAAGATGATATGCCACACATTTTTGTATTATAATTTGTCACTGAGTTGCAATCTGAAAATATGATTACATAATACTTAAAAGAAAAACTCCCATTAGTCCTGTTTGAGTCATGTGTTGGGTTCTAGGGGTGATCATCAAAAGGAAAAGTGGTGAGATTCCCTGTCCGCTGGCTGTGGAGGCCTTCGCTGCACACCTCAGTTACATCTGCAAGTATGACGACAAGTACAGCAAGTGAGTGAATACTGGATGTATTGCAATCAGTTGTCATTCTGGGAGAAATGTGTTAGTCTATATGAATGTTCATCACAGGACAGGGGTGGCCAACCCTCCTCCTGAGAAGATACCCTCGTGCAGGCTTTTGCTCCAACCCTAGCTAGCACACCTGATCCTACTAGCTGCTAACGAGGACATTGATTAGCTGAATCAGCTGTGTTACAATGAGGTTGGAGCTAAAACCAGCATACCCAGTAGTTCTCCATGAGGGGATTCCACCCCTGGATATTTGTAGGTCAAGTGTATTGAAATGTAAGATCTGAATATGGCAAACTGTTCTGTTGTTCCTACAGCTTTGTGTGGCTTATTTCAAAGTATTTCAGGCTGCATTGGGACACGACAGCGGTTTCATCTCTAAGATCTCCTCCTACTGTGCTGCTAAACAGAGAGTCAGCCTGACTCCCCCTGTGGTGGGCCCATGCTGGGTGCTCACACACTCCCCGCCATGCAAGTCAGGCTCAAGTGAATCCTTCATTAATAATTCAGTCACAGCCAGACATTAATTGAGGAGGATCACTCTATAGCATTCCTTATCAGCCTCAAGCCAGAGATGGCGTTCCAGGTTTTCTTTTTGCAGTTGCGCTGTGCGGAGTCGGATTAGACCGTACAAACACCTGGAGAAGGAATTACATTGATGTCATATAGCAATCTTCTGAGATGCACAACGTGACAGTAAAAAAAGATGACCTGGGACACCACCAGGAACTCAGATGCCCTGTTTAAAACCACACACTATAAAGGAAAGAGATTTGAACTCTTAATTGCACAGTTATCGCACAAGTTTCTGTTCAAAGCGTGTCATGCTGGGACAAGATAAGAACTTGAGCTGCATACTGTATATCCATTGGAATGCCAATGATACTTGGGTAACAATTTGGATAGTCTAGAGCATCTACAGATGGACTATCTACTAACCCTAGCTCTAACCTTAACCCTTACCCGAACCCTTATTCTAAACACTAATCGTAACCTTAGAAAGCATTTGCTTATCAACAGATAGTATGACCATTTGTAGAGCAGCTACAGATGGAAAATCTGGACTATCCAAGTAAAGTGTGACCGATACTTGTTGCATTAGCATTTTATAAGAAGATACCATGAAAAACGTAATCCCTTTTCAGCATGGGACAGTAAATACATCCATAATACATCTACCTGAATTATGATTCCATCTGAGTTCATCAAGTGGAACACACATTTAATAATCTGGACTTCCTAATCCACTGGATGTGACACTTCATTGCAGTGCAATAGACTGGCTACTGTCAAGGGCCCACCCAGAGATTTCTATGTCACAAATGGAGAACAGTGCCAAGCGACATTAACACTGGTCAAAGACAGAAGACTTTCAATTAAGGGGACAAGCAGAGTGATCGATGGGATTGCTCATCACACACACACACACACACACACACCAGGGAGAATGGCTCTTATCTTCTCACCCTCTCTAACCTCTCGCTGCCTCCAATTAGTTTGGACAGTAATGAGATGGTGTTCTGTAGCTCAGAGGACAACACTTGTGGGCGTGGAGGACTGCAGATTACATCTGGAGAGCCAGAAACAGGGACGTTAGCTGAATATCGCTCCTCCTCACCGCTAACCAATGGCTCACACTTAGGAGGATATCTTGTCTCCATGACTGTCTGCGCTTCTGTCTGTCGTAACTCTGTCTAATTTCAGATGTCCAGTCAGATAACTGTATGTGATGGACATCAACATCTGACAAACCACATTTCCAAGATTCCATATAGCCAATCAAGGTTGGTCTTTTTCTATTTTTTTCCTTTCAGGTATTTCATCTTCCACAAGCCAAACAAAACGTGGCAGCAGGTGTTCTGGCTGACCATCAGCATCGCCATAAACAACGCCTATATCATGTACAAGATGTCTGATGCCTACCACGTCAAGCGCTACAGCCGAGCGCAGTTTGGAGAGAGACTGGTGAGGGAGCTACTGGACTTAGACGACTGCTCTCCCACCCAGTGAGGCGACCACATAATCTTTGTAATATACGCACACACATACTGTGTACACACACTGTCACATGTCTCACACGTACCCACAAACACACACTGTTCATCACATGTGAAACACTAACACACACTAACCAAAACACTAATAGATTTGTTCTTTACAATTGTAGACACTGGAATAGGTCATTCCTTAAATGAAACAATATTTTAACAGTGCCAAGTCTGGGTTAAATGGGTTGGGGGACCAAACCTCCAGGTTTGGAGAGCAGGTGTCTATATCTGTCGGAACGGTCTCCAGATTAAAGTTTCTTTACTGAGGCACAAAGCAGAGCCATTGTACAGTACACATGTCTCTATTGTTATTGTCACAGGCTGCATGACAAAAACACAGTTGGATAATGTACTGTTGTTCAATGTGCAGATTTCTTTTCTCTTTTTTTGATCTGGTTAAACATTGTTTCCATGTAGAGCAATGTCACTGTAATGTAAATCTATGATTCTATTCGACCACATATGGAGCAACATCTGGTGTGTTCTCTCCAAGATAGACCTGAACCACTAAGCAGAAATACTGTATGTGTGTATGTAGGTAGATATGTATGTATTACAGTACCAGTCAAAAGTTTGGACGCACCTAATCATTCAAGGGTTTTTCTTTATTTGTACAATTTTCTACATTGTAGAATAATAGTGAAGACATCACAACTATGAAATAACACATATGGAATCATGTATTAACCCAAAAAGTGTTAAACAAATCAAAATATATGTTAGATTCTTCAAGGTAGCCACTCTGCCTTGATGACAGCTTTGTATACTCATTGCATTCTCTCAACCAGCTTCACCTGGAATGCTTTTCCAACAGTCTTGAAGGTGTTCCCACATAGGCTGAGCACTTGTTGGCTGCTTTTCCTTCACTCTGTGGTCCAACTCATCCCAAACCATCTCAATTGGGTTGAGGTCAGGTGATTGTGGAGGCCAGGTCATCTGATGCAGCACTCCATCACTCTCCTTCTTGGTCAAATAGCCCTTATACAGCCTGGTGGTGTTTTGGGTCATTGTTCTGTTGAAAAACAAATGATAGTCCCACTAAGCGCAAGCCAGATGGGATGGTGTATTGCTGCAGAATGCTGTGGTAGCCATGCTGGTTAAGTGTGCCTTGAATTCTAAATAAATCACCGACACCAGCTCCTCCATGCTTCACGGTGGGAACCACACATGCGGAGATCATCCATTCACCTACTCTGTGTTTCACAAAGACACGGCAGTTGGATCCAAAAACCAATTTCCACTAATATCCATTGCTCGTGTTTCTTGGCCCAAGTCTCTTCTTCTTATTGGTGTCCTTTAGTAGTGGTTTCTTTGCAACAAATCGACCATGAAGGCCTGATTCACATAGTCTCCTCTGAACAGTTGATGTTGAGTTGTCTGTTACTTGAATTTATTTGGGCTGCAATTTCTGAGGCTGGTAACTCAAATGAACTTATCCTCTGCAGCTGTCCTCATGAGAGCCAGTTTCATCATAGCTCTTGATGGTTTTTACGACTGCACTTGAAGAAACCTTCAGAGTTATTGAAATTTTCCGGATTGACTGACCTTCATGACTTAAAGTAATGATGGATTCTCGTTTCTCTTTGCTTATTTGAGCTGTTCTTGACATAAATTGTCACAACACAACTGATTGGCTCAAACGCATTAAGAAGGAAAGACATTTCACAAATTAACTTTTAACATGGCACACCTGTTAATTGAAATGCATTCCAGGTGACTACCTCATGAAGCTGATTGAGAGAATGCCAAGAGTGTGCAAAGCTGTCATCTAGGTAAATTGTGGCTACTTTGAAGAATATGTTTTGTTTAACACTTTTTTTGGTTACTACATGATTCCAAATGTGTTATTTCATAGTTTTGATGTCTTATCTATAATGTTGAAAATAGTAAAAATAAAGAAAAACCCTTGAATGTGTAGGTGTGTCCAAACTTTTGACTGGTACTGTGTATCTATATAGATGTGTGTGTAAGCCCAGGATCCTTCCATTATGTTTAAATGAAATATGGAGGAGTAGAGTCTGCACTACATTTCATTACCATCCCCCTTCCAGAGCGCTTGTCATCCTGCTGATGCTTAATACCTGGAATGGGAAATGTCCTGCTTACCAGGGTAATGCTTACTGTACTCAGTAACTCCATATCTCACTCAATAGGAACTATGCAACTGGTCATCAGATCATATGACTGGCAGTCCCTATTCTCAGCCAATTGGTCCATCGCTGTATATTTGCAACATCATTGAACATTCTGGATGGTGTGACTTGTGGTCAGGTTTTCAGATCGCAAAGGGAAGGGTTGATGATATGATAAATTATTCCAGTTCTTGCCAATGATGACCACATGAACGTTCATTTGGATGAAGCCTACTGTTGCTGTACAACATGACTACCATCTCCATGTGGCATAGTCTTGGATAATCAAGAGCAGCAGGGGTCAGTTCAGTTTAACTCTAGATAAACACTCTGAACTGTCCACAGCAAACCCTCACTCCCTGACTGACCACACAGACTGTTTTCAGTTCATCTGCTGATGTATGATGAATTGGGCCTCTGGCTCAGCTGGGGAGCTAAGAGCTTTTCTCCACATGAGTCATGCCAGTGTGGCCCATATCATCATATAGGCCCACTGTAGTCACGTCCACCGTCCAAACCCTGGAAGCAAGCCAGAAGAAAGTCTGACATTGATCTATACAGTATGTAAGTTGAGTTTAAATTAAACATTACATACCGTCAGCCAATAATTCTCACTCCAATGATGTCACTAAAAGATGGAGAGAAGAAAACACCAGACCCACAGAAGTTTGTCAATGTTATTCCTTCCAAATGTGCTGAGGTGAATGGATCCTCCTGTTGGATCCTCCTGATCTGCCATAATGACTTTATGAGGCTGTGGTCTTGCCTCTTGTGTGGGGACAGAATAGCACCCCACTGTGCTGTATGTTGAGCTGTTTTAAGTCAGTGAAGTGAATGTCACCGTGGATTAATAATGTGTTTTTGGCCAATAGAGAATGTAATGTCAGTGTAAAAGTGAAATCAAAGCTTTCAATTGTGCGCAATTCTAAAGTCCATGCACACAGGCCTATTTTGTCCCTTGGCTGATGACATACAGTCGTGCTTGTCCACTCCTTGCCACTGTGTTATTGATGTGTGAAGTGTTTGGGAGATTTGTACTACTGAGGCAGAGTTGTCCTAGCTAGGGCACTACTCATGCACTTTCGATGGTCCTGCACTTTAAAGCAATTCAATAACGGTCTATTGATGTTTACTAAATATCCCTAGCTTTGATGAATTCCTTTAATTAATGGTGGTACTAAATGCTTCCCCAGAAAATAGATGAGTAAATGACGCACTTTAATACTCTATTGTGAAAATCTGTTTTGTCACAGAATACTGAAGGTTTAATCCTGTTTCACTGCTATCGCCTATGTTTCCTGTAATTATTGAGAGCTTGACCATTCTATGAAGAAACAGGAAATCCATTTTTAATAGAAAGGGTAATTATTGTCTGAGTGCTACAATATTTATGCAGGAATGATTTAAAGGGGATATTGCTGATCAACAAAAGTACACGAAGATGATGAATACTACAAGCCAATGAAAAGGAATTATATTCTAAAAACATTATGAATATTTACCTAAATATATGTGCATATGCTATTGAGGTACATTTTGTTTTGTTTTTGTGTACTTATTAGAAAGTACATGTGACTTTAGTTCTATCAGGGTCTTCACTTTTAGGTAAGACACATGATTGTGATTTTTCACCGTTTCTTTTCCCCCGAAAAAAACATTGTCGTTCTTGTGTATGTTTGTGTGAGATCACTAGTTCTGTGCACTGATCACTGTCTGAAAGATTCTCTGACATGCCATAAGTATGTTAATGATGCTAATAACAATGCTCTTTTGTTGTGAATTGTTATATTGATAGACACCAAGAAGTATGCATGATACAGCCTTTTCAAAGTAAACACTTCAAAATCAAATATATAATATCTTAAAATTATTGTCTGTTTGCGGTATATCTTAATTAGTCATCAAGTCCTTGGATGTTCTGTAAGTGTAGTGTTACTAAGCAATGTCTATTAGGCCATATTTAATGTTATTAATACCACCATGGCCAAGTAGAGAGCAGATGACTTGTGTGTGTGTGTGTGTGTGTGTGTGTGTGTGTGTGTGTGTGTGTGTGTGTGTGTGTGTGTGTGTGTGTGTGTGTGTGTGTGTGTGTGTGTGTGTGTGGTGATCCGTTATTGCTACTCTGAGTGATTTCATGAACCAATTATAATCAGGAGAGATGGAGGGCTGTTAATCCCCCTCCCCCCCGTATTCAGTTTGAATCGGAACTGATTTAGAGTTTCAATTCTCAGGTTGAAATTGTATGATCTACAACTTACAATAAGATAAAATGTGACAAAAGTTGTATTTTATTTTATTGCCCAGCCATGTATTAGATATATTCTCAGTGCCTTTTACATAGAACATCTCATTTTCTTACCAGGCATTTCATGCCAGTATCATGTGGCAACTTCAGATGACTTCTGCAGAGAATATCTAAAATATATATAATTTATTCAAGATGGATAAAAAGAAAAAGACAGTTCTTGAAATGATTATTTTCTCACTCCAGGATTAGATTACTAGGTTTATTGTTCAACCCTTACAATATTTGGTACTTTAAAGCAATCTACTAGAAAAGACAACAGACATAAACTATATCAACGGCCAAGCCATATCCAATTCCTGAGGCCAGATAATATATATATATATTTTTTATCATCATTGGCCATTTATCATTGCCTGAAATGTCTTTGTGTCAATCTGATGTCACTGTAATTCCCTAGCTTCTGAGAGGCAATGTTAATTTACCATTGCGCTGTAAAATTAAGGAGGTCAGTTAATTGACAGCCCACTCAGTCTATTGCCACATGCCATCTTCTTTCCTTCTGGTATTTGGTGGCAGGTAGCCATTAGTGTTGGGCCAGTAACCGAAAGGTTGCTGGATCTAATCGCCGAGCTGACAAGGTTAAAAAAAAATTTGGTCGTTCTGCACCTGAGCAAGGCACTTAACCCACTGTTCCCCGGGCGATTAAGACGTGGATGTCGATTATGGCAGCCCCCACCCACCTCTCTGATTCAGAGGGGTTGGGTTAAATGTGGAAGACACAATTTAGTTGAATGCATCGTTGTACAACTGACTAGATATCCCCCTTTCCCTATTTACTGCTGTTTTCAGACCCCTAAAGCATATAGAGCGCCAATACCACGGTTCCACCCGTAGCTGTTAATGGACTAACTGAGACTGCATGCAAGTCAGTTGGCTAGTCAGGCAGCCCAATGCCCATTGGGTCCTTTTATAGTTAGTAAAAAGCCAACACATTTTGTGAATGTTTTTCATTCAATTCAGCCTCCACTCTGCATTAGTGATCAAGACTGCTGAAATACATTTTTTAATATGTAATCTAGAAATTTTGGACACCATTTGTTAATAATTTCCATAGTAAAACGCAGTGGAAGATTTACAAGATGTTAAAGTGTAATGACAGTAGCAAAAAAATAAAATGTCTTTCTGTAGGCCTATCGTGCACTCTGGCAATTGAAAGTCTAAAGTTGGGACCTGAAGATGTATGATTGAGACAGTCAAGGAAATGAACTTTGCTGACCTCAGGGCTTCATTATTCGCTATTAATAAAAGAATACAATATGGTGCTATCAAAATACTATAAAAAATGATATATTTAATGTGCTCAATCAACGGTCAGAAAAGTTAAGACTAATATTAAGGGTAGTTGGTAAAATGAAATCTAGTTCCAGAATGGTGTATTTGACATTGTACTAATAATATGTAAATAGCTCATGTAAGCTGGACCAAACTTCCTAACGTATCAGATTCATTCTATACTAATTTAAACTATGTACAACACACAAACTGCAATGTATGACTGCTCTGGGAATGTTGTAGAAACTGCTTCTTGTCCTGTCTGTGTTTTTCATCGGTGGAGGAAAAGTGATTGCTGTATCGTGCGTGTTTGTTATTTCTCCTCATTGAGTGTGTATGTAGCCTATTGTAAACCTTCCCTCTGTGATCTTCATGTTAACGGTCCACCACCCTGATGACGGACTTCGTGAATCGTATGTATACCATCTGAGTTTACACCATGTTGCACATCTAATAAATGTTAACGATTTTATACACCACCAGTGTCAAGAGTTTATGTAAGCCTTAAAGGTTTACAAAGGCTCCCTTAACATTATACACCTTCTAAATGATACTTTTAGATAGTGACCAACATGGGCATATCGCGCTAGCGCCCCCTGTGGGCTAGGAGTATGGTGCATGTCTAATGTGCTCTACTGTAGGTAGTAGTGGGTGACAGTCTGTTTTAAGGCTGCTGAGTCAAACTAATGTCTGTTACATTACCCTGGGATGTGACGAGCATTACACATCAAGTACAAACCCTTTAGTTCCCACTGGCCATGTACATGCAAGGAGCTGGACCTTAATTCCATACACACAACCATTTGATCTATACTGTAGCTCCCGTTGCATGGAAATCAAAACGTATCCATTAAGTGGCATTATTTTACACACACACGGGAGAGCTAGAGGTGTGTGTGTGTGTGCGCTTATACACACACGACTTAACAAGTATACTGTCCAGAATGGGCAGATTGGAAATCAGACAGTGGATTTCTTTGTTAGAGGCTATTTCTGTTCCATGACAAAACTGGCCTCTTTTCCCCTGAGAATGACTGCATAGCAATGAGAGCAAGGAGGTCAGAAACTGATTTGAATTGTTTAGTTACAGCCATCATTAAAATCCAAGCTTTATTTCTCATTGCATTCCTTGAAGACTCTTAATTAGCAAAGAAAGTCCACACCTCTTTATATAAATGCATTTATTTAAGTTAATCATTTTTCCTCATTCAGTTAAATTTGCCATAACTATAAAACAATGAATTACAAGCGCTGTACAGTAGACCAACTCACTAGTAACTGCTGTTGCTTACAGTATGTGTATATGTACATAGACAAACGTACTGTATATACAAAGATATACACTTAAATGTTACCTCCATGCTGCCTCCCTTGCCACTGATTTGAATCAACCTAATTTTCCTACAGCAAAAAAAATAGAGGAACAAACCGTATTCAATTTCTAGTGATCAATAATTTGGTTTATCATTCAATGCACGTCCCTCACCTAAACTTGAATCACAAATTGTACTGACAATGCAAATCAAATAACTTTGGCACATTGTGCTATGTAAACATTTCATCCAATTAAAATGTGGCTGTAATTCTAAGATTCTTTTTCTCCGTAACTCCTAGTGAACAGCAAACTTCATTTTCACACAAGTCTTACTAAAAAGGCTTTATTCAGTACTTGAACAACCGTTGCCACCATGTAGACAATGTTCACACAAGCAATCCCATTTAGTACTATAGGCCTCTAACCATCTGAACTTTCACATTTGAATTGTTACAATTGACATGATCTCTGAAATTGTTACAATTTCAACAGTGACGTGATGGCAGACCAGCGCTCATTCCATGTGCAACTTGTCATAATCCTAACACCTCTCACATGGGAGGTTACAACACCCAATTCTCATGATCCCATAGTCCTGCTCACTCAGGTCTCACACTCTGAACTGCAGATACTGCAGGTAAAATATGGGATGTTACCTCTATCCCCTGCTCCACATCTCTTACTGTGGGATACCTCATCTCTTTGGCATTTCTGAAATGCAATACCTCCACACAAGTTAGAGATGGGAGCTGTTGCATCTGTTTTGTCGTTGTGATGCTTGTTTCTATACTGATGGTGGTTGGAGTCTCCCTATCTATACGAAAGTTTGACCAGAATGGTGTAGAACAAAGGGATATATGCATATATAATGGGGGCCCACAAAATACAGACAGCAAATATTACTGAATAATTAGTCATTTGCTATTCTAGAATAAATTAATCTATTGAAATTGGGGGCATCCCAACCGAGACAAAAACAATGCCATGTCAATGGATGAATCTTTGCTTTCGTAAGTCGTTATAGGCGCCTTTGGCCATCACATTAGCGGTGGGTTCGGCTGCCCCTCAGAAACGAACAGTAACGTTTAAAGTACCACATAAATCACAAGCTAATGTATTAACCCAATCAGAATACACCCGAAGCAGATGCGAGCTAAAATGCACAACAATGAAATAAGAACATCTTATTGCTTTTCTCCCTTGAGTCCAGTTAACTATAGCCGAATGACCTGCCCTCCTTCAAGAAACCTGTTCACTAGCGCACAAAAACACATTCCCCTTTACAGTATGATGGATATCAAAAAAGGCAAAGACATCATTCACAAAGCATGCGTGCAATGTCGAGACAAACAAAAGGACAGGAAAAAAAAAGACGCTCAAGTATTGGTACAACATGCAACACAAGGCCCTCCCATGTAAATGCTGTCTTTGTCGCTTACCTCAGATGAAGTGTACTTTTCTAAAATGGCAAATCACAAATAGTGACAATAAGGACTCCAATGTATACATACACTGTGTGTGAGAACATTTCAAGAACACTTGTAGAACGGAAATGATGGTTCCAACATTACCCTGTAATAAACTCTTCACCATTACTAATTTGTATGAGGTTGTTACCATGGTAACACCAACACTGAAAAGGGAGAAGAAAAAAAAAGAAAATCGATACAGTAAGTAGATACGTTTTTACTCACAAGAGCACAGTCAAGCAACGAGAATAAAGAATTATCAGTTAAATTTACTGTGTAACTTAGTTGATTATTCTACAGTATAATTGAACAAAAAAATTATTAAATGTCTGTTACAAATAAATCAAACTTGGACACTGTACTGCTTTTGCAAAGAAAAAAAAAATACATGAATGAAATATATATATATATATATAAAAAAAAAAAAGTTTTCCATTCAATTGTGATGGACAAATGGGAAAAATAATGAGTCGTAGCAGCAAGTGCTACAATCTGATGACCCAGCAGCGATACATCCACACCCTTGACAACTCTTGGCCCCATAGTATCCATGAGAGACCCGCGAAGAGCACCCTTCTGATCAGACGACGCACCTTTTTACAACACGTGTGACGGGAGCAGGAAGAAAATTCTGTATAATTGTAGAAGAAAAAAAATGATTTTGTTCTCTCCATCTCTTTACTGTTCACTGTCAGAACAGCCCACCAATCAGAAGATAAGTGTTTCAGTGAATGAAAGGAACAGTGCGTAGAGTCCTTTCCCTTCTACCAGCAGGACTTAAGGGGCCAAACCAACAAACCATACCAAAACCATCAGCTTTCTTCCTGGGCCGTCTCGGTCTAGTCAGGGAACCTCTATGGAATACGTCTTTTACATTCAACAAAGATAGATTACTTGAGAGAGAAAAAGGACAACAAAATAAGTCACATCCATTTCAGAAACGCAGTGAACTTCAGTGGAAAGAGACATTTTAAAAGAACACGTAAAAAAAGAAGAAAAACATCCAGAAAGTTAATTCCATTTCACCTGCATTAAGAAAAATAACATTCACTTTCCAAAGAGCAGGACTAAAGATGAAACACTGAGGTATATAGTTGAATGGAAAGCGTCATCATCCCACTTGGTCTGTAGTTTCATATCCTTCCCTCTGTGTGTTGTGGCCCCTCCGGGGGCCTCCGTCTGTCCGTCCATCTGTCCGTAGTTGTTGCTGGGTGGCTCTAGTCTATGTGGCTCCGGGGAGGAGAGCAGGAGGTGGTGGTGGAGGAGGTGGTGGTGGGGACACTCTCTCTCTAGAGTTGGAGGTTGAGAGTGAACTTCCACTGCTGGTTGAGGTTGGGGCTGCACACCTCCACTGTCAGCCCCCCAGTGCGTGCACTGTGGCTGTCCAGGCACAGGTTGCTACCCACGTGCCGCAATTTAGAGTTGCTCTCAATCTGCTCCCATTTCTGGAGACAGGAAGGATAGGTGGGGACATGGGGGAAACAAGGGTGACAAATCAGTCACAGGTTTGTATGTACTGTGAGTACTATAATCACTAATGGTTTCAATTGACAGTGAGTTTATGGTGAATTATCTATAGTGCATATCCAAAGGGATCATCCCAATCCATCATAATCCACATTCCATGGCAAAACCAAATGAATGTTCTATTACCATGCTAACTGCCGGACTGCGGTTAGTCACTTTCCTTTACTACTAGTGCCTTTTGATCGATCTGATCCGTGGTGCTCAGCTCGCTCACCTGTCTGCTGTCATTTTCCCTGCAGCCCTGCAGCTTGATTTGTGAACCTGCGGTGCGGTCTACCACCGTCAGACAAAGGTCCATGTGCTTTACTGACTTGTCCTTGGTCAGCGCCCATTCCTGTGGACAAAGAGTGGGACACAGTGAATTTGCTACATTGGCACAGTTTAGGTACTCCTGAATTATTATACAGATCCATTTTTAAAGTGTTTGTCTTTATCAAGTGTGAATATGTGATGTGTACATGTATGTTGAAAATCACACATATTTACACCAACAGTGGCTTGACTCCCAGAATCCCCTCCTCCAGCTTTAGTATATGATCAACATGTTGTGGTAAGTGGGACATCAACATGGATTTCATCAGTATGAATCGGAGACACCCAATCAAAGCATTAGTTGACTGTCCAGTACAGTACCTGACCAACTCTTTGACATGTGCACTGGGACCCTCTGAAAAGCTGCGGCAGTGTTTTATTTATAAAGTAAACCCACCTCATTGTGTGTTACCCAGCCCAGTGCACAGCTTGGTTATGTGTAATGGATCTGAGCAGTACCTGAGCCCTGAATGATACCTGATTTCCCCCAGCGTTGTGGCATTCGTAGACCCCCACCACTCCGTCTGCAAAGTGTCCCAGCGTGTCTAAGCAGTTACCTCCCTGCTGCAGAGCGCCGAAGGCAATGTCCTGATGGTCAGGGACCCTGAAGGGCCAGACACACAGCACAAGTCAAGGGGATGTCAAATCACAAGATGTGGGTATATGCCACCCACCGCAGTCTTTCCCCTAGTTTAATTTGTAAGTGGAAAGCAGCAAAGGCCCCCAAACTATGTCCTGCCTATATAATGGTAGGGGAAACAGTCAACAGTTATGTCTTTCCATTCAACTTTGTCCGTTTTCAAAGCAATATATTGCTGGTCCACTGTGGTGGTGTGGTCTCTCTACTTACCGCAGCTCAGGGTACACGTTCTCCAGGTACCACTTGAATGGCTGGCAGCCCAGCCTCTTCTTCATTTCCATTCTGCTCTGAATGCTGCCAGACACACAGAGAGGAAACCCATGACTCATCTAATTACCAGCCATCTCAGAGAGACAGACAGCCGCAGCATGACATCTGGAGGCAACTGAGATCACTACTATAACCTTCTGGAGGTGTCAGAAAAAGGGAAATGTTGATATTCTATACAAGCTCAGCAGGGCAGTCTGCGACTCCATCATGGGAAGAACGGTGTCTGAAAGGACACTTACTTGCCATAGGGCACGTTTCGGGCCGAGGGCACAGCGGCGTAGTAGAAGTTCTTAAACTCGTCCATCCACACCTCTGCTGCTCGCCTCGTGTTCCTGTGGACGGACAGACACCATGTTAGAATACTTATAAAAATGTGGCCTTCCTGGTCCTTCCAGTCCTTGAAATAGTCACTGATTTGACCATTTCATGGTACAGTAGCCTAAAAGCTATAGGCAATGTTATTGGACCTATTCATTTGATCATATCTGTTATTTCTTCAATGAAGGATGCCTGTCAAAATAATTTGAACGGGGCAAGAGAAAGTGATGAGGCGGTTCAAGCTTCAGAAAACACAGGAGGAGAGTGACAGTCCTCAACTATTTTGAGATAAGAGCACACGTCCTAAGACTTGGCAATCTGTGGGGTTTCCAGTGCTGCGTGACAGACTGGCAGTGAAGGAACGTTCACTCACTCTCGTCGCATTGATGAATCACCCTGATGTGATGCATACTTGAACAGTGTTGACACTGCAGGGATGAAGCCAAGATGAGAGCAGAGCTGAGGCTTCTGCTCTGACTGCGCCTCTATTTTAATGACTGCAGCTCAGCTAGACTTGAACAGTGGTATTATTATGTGAATTTCAGAGGAATGAAACAGGCCCTCTACGGGCTACAACCGCAAGTTATGTCATTTGATTGGCTAGCAAGTATTCACTCCGCCTCCTCAGCTTGAATTTCATTGGATCTTTGAGAACGGTGAAAATAAGGGTAAAGTTAGTGGTATAACTCAATTACCAGTTGTTAGCCTGTACAGTGGGTATTCTCTATGGCTCAAATGTCAAAACCCTAATGTACCGGGACTCTGGTTGGTATATGACAGTATGTAGAATAGGTTTTTACACATATTGGACCGAAGAGGGCAGGCTTTAGCCAAGTCTAAATCACATCACAGGGACAATCAATAGTCACCTAGCAAACACGGTGCCACTGCCCCCAGGAAAGGTATATGGGTGCTGCTTCCTGAAGACATGTCCCACTCGACTGCAGGGAATGATCTCTAGACTGCCGCCACACTGCCACACGCGGAAAGAGATCTCTGCAATGTCCAAACACAAAACACACATTAATATAACGGTTTATGGCAAGGTTTTAGAGTTACATTTCATTATGCTATAACTTCCCACGGTTGGTACCTTCAATGTCAATATTTGGTATTAGGATCCCCATTAGCTGTTGCAAAAGCAGCAGCTACTCTTCCTGGGGTCCACACAAAACATGAAACATGACATTATACAGAACATTAATAGACAAGAACAGAACTACATACATTTGCTTTTTAAAGGCACACAGCCTACATGTCAATACATACACAAACTATCTAGGTCAAATAGGGGAGAGGCGTTGTGCCGCGAGGTGTTGCTTTATCTGTTTAAAAAAAAACTTGGTTTACTGTTTATTTGAGCAATAGGAGATAGATCAGAGTTCCATGCAATAAAGGCTCTATATAATACTGTACACATTCTTGAATTTGTTCTGGATTTGGGGACTGTGAAAAGACCCCTGGTGGCATGTCTGGAGGGGTAAGTGTTTGTTTCTTCTAAAAAGAAGAAGTGATGCAGTCTGTCTCTCCTCAACTCTTGGTTGACATATGGACATCGTAAACCAATCCAACAAAAGGTAGAGTGGGGCACACTCCCTCTCCCATTCCCTAGGCACACAATGTCAAACAAGCTCAAGCGTTCCTAGTGTTCTGTGTCCTATTACCTAGATTCTCTCCGCCCCACACATCCATCATCATGTCGTACTTCCCCAGCAACTCAAAGTAGTCCTTGTCCATGACAAAGAGTCCGCCGGCAATCATGGGAGTCCTGAGAAAGAGGTAGGACCGAAAGTACAGTTCGTCAGGGTCATGAGACAAAACAGTGAGACAGACTAAGCAAAGTCAAGCAAAGTTCAGCTCTCCTACAGTCCTGTCATCAGCATGTGATGCACAGAGCCTGGCCCTGTAACCTGGCAGCAGCAGGGGCTGTGGTGTCCTGTCCTCTGGCTGTCTGGAGGGAATAATACACCACTTCTCCTCAGAGGCCATTTTGTTTTCAAAAGGAAGAAAAACATAATGAGCATCTTGAACTAGTCTGCTGTTGTTCTCTTAAATGAACTTTTGGGAAATCCATGGCTCCAGTGGAAGATTTCAGACTAAACAAATTATGAAAAATGATTTGTCACCCTTTAGGTTAATGGGTTAATTACCATCACCTAGTGAAGAGGAACAAAATGCATTTTAGGAAATGAAGGGCCAAATTCAAATTCTAGCCTTTGGATATCGATTAAATGCTGCCCTCTGTTGGTAAACCATGGTTCGCTGAGAGAATGCATCTAACATTGGGTTACTTAGTAAAACAATAATTTCTATGAGCTCATATTGATTGAACAAATCAACATTTTTGCCCTCTCTTCTGATCTACAAGTGATAGAATTGCAGGAAAATAGGTCAATGTACTAAATCTATCCTTTAACGGCAATATCCCCATCAAATCTCTTCTCCCTTATTACCATACACAGTTTAAGACAAAGCTGGATAAGATGATACGAACATCTTCAATCACCTCTGCCTTTGTTTACTGCACTCGCCGATGTCGTACGGCACCGTAGATGTCAGGGAGAAAACAGGACATAGAGACTTAGAGGCTCAAAGACTCTGGGTCTTTTTGAGGAGCATTGGCCCGTATTCCCCAGAGTGCTCAGATCTGACGCTGCACACTGATACTGACATCTAATGCTGCCTGCCTCAGCATCTCCTCCAGCGGGCCCAGATGCGTAGCTATGAATTATTAGTAGAGGTGAGGCTGGCAGGAAAGGGCAGCAGAAAGAACAGAAGGTGGCTTACTTGATTGGAGCAGTGGGGTTTCCTTGACGCGCCCTCCTCTGCTCCAGGGTCATATAGTCCCACTTGAAGACCAGGTTCCAATCAAATCCTAGAGGTGGAAAAACACACACACACCAGGTACAGATTAGGTTTCAAGTAATTTCAAGTGAATAAGAGTTGAGTCATTTTGACAACAGGAAAAAGCCGTGTTGGTTGTCAGATGTGATTGTATTCCTACTAAAACTTATATCACACACAATGCCTATCTGATAGATCACATATCTGTGGCATTGCCTCTATTTTCTTATGGCTGTACATAACACTTCTCATAAGCCATATAGAATACAAAAGCCATTGGAATGCACAACGACACCGTGCTAATGTTACCTGCCTATATCCCTGGACGAATCAATCAAATAGTTTCCATTCCAAAGGGCAATCCCATTTTCAAGATTTTTCATGTACTTATTCGATTCTTTGTTTTCACACACATGCGCACGCATAGCCAGCCAGCCACACACCAAAAAACCTAAACATCTTTGGCAGAAGGTGACATTGGGCACCGAGTGGAAAACTGCAATGTGATTTTCCTAAAGGCCAGCCTGCCCTAGAGAGGAAAGGAAAGCTGCTGGCGTAGATGAGTGGGATTTACCTCCTTTGAGATCGGCCGAGGCGCCTACGTACTGGAAGTTGTCCATGTTGATGACGTCGATGATGGGGGAAACAACTCGCGTTTTGTCCTGTGGGAGAAGTAAAGAGAGATTAAGATGGGACACAAAGATCCAGAGTGTTCCGCTAGATTATTTTCCAGGCGGGCCACAAAGACTCCCGACATCCAGGCCCCTCTGCCACCAAAACTGTTCATTTAAACCAAAAGAAGCCAAAAAGTATTTTATGGGTGGGCATGAGGTAGGTGGTCTCTCAAGTCAAACCAATTGAGAGACTGTCCACTGGATCTGAATTCAGCATTACTGAAGGACTGAAATATTCAGTTAAACCACTGCATAATTTCAAACCAGGCACTGGATAAAAGCTATAACAAAGTTAGTCCAAAACAGATCTACGGCGAGTCAAACATTTGCCCAAATTTGTACTTAAGCTCATATATTTAACGCAGCCAGAACACAAATAGATTTCCAAGAGGGAAGTGGATGATTTGCTGAGAGTGACATAATCAGATGGATTGAATCATTTCAGAACTATTCCAAGTCTTTAGTTGGAACAACAGAGAACTACAGCAGTGACAGTGTTCCATGGAAGATTGGTCCAACCAACGGTGAGTTAGAGCTCATTAAATCATATTACTTAGTTTTTCCTAAACTGTGTTCAGACCCGACAGCAGTAAACAAGTGTTGAAGCCAAGTGTATGCAGCAAAAAAAATTATGGAAAACTCAGAGGGGTTGAAAGGCTGTGTTGTTCTGTGTGTGTGTGTGTGTGTGTGTGTGTGTGTGTGTGTGTGTGTGTGTGTGTCTTTGAACTGTCCTTGCTGGGCAGGTTCCCAACAGGATGCACGTCCTGGTGCAATGCACTTGTTTGCTAGCGGAAGGTGCGGCAGCTCCTCCCCACAACTGAGTGACACGTACAGTAGGTAATACTCTTAAAGCTTGTCGATATTGCATTCTTTAGCAACTCTAGTCATGTTTACCCTACCTGGCTGAACCCCAAACTGTCCCTCTGTCTGTGTATCCATTTAAGAACCTTCAGTGTGTTTAACGTTACCTGTGCTCGTCTCAGCCCCTCTGAATCACCAATGTCTGTCAGTGTGTTTATCCATCAGTCTGTCTGTCTGGCTGCCCCCCTGCCTGTCCATCTGCCATTGTGTCCGTCTGTCTGTCCGTCCGTCATTGTGTCCGTCCGTCCGTCCGTCCGTCATTGTGTCCGTCCGTCCGTCATTGTGTCCGTCCGTCCGTCCGTCCGTCATTGTGTCCGTCCGTCCGTCCGTCCGTCCGTCCGTCCGTCATTGTGTCCGTCCGTCCGTCCGTCCGTCCGTCCGTCATTGTGTCCGTCCGTCCGTCATTGTGTCCGTCCGTCCGTCCGTCCGTCATTGTGTCCGTCCGTCATTGTGTCCGTCATTGTGTCCGTCATTGTGTCCGTCCGTCCGTCCGTCATTGTGTCCGTCCGTCCGTCCGTCCGTCCGTCATTGTGTCCGTCCGTCCGTCCGTCCGTCATTGTGTCCGTCCGTCCGGCCGGCCGTCATTGTGTCCGTCCGTCCGTCCGGCCGTCATTGTGTCCGTCCGTCCGGCCGTCATTGTGTCCGTCCGTCCGGCCGTCATTGTGTCCGTCCGTCCGGCCGTCATTGTGTCCGTCCGTCCGGCCGTCATTGTGTCCGTCCGGCCGTCATTGTGTCCGTCCGGCCGTCATTGTGTCCGTCCGGCCGTCATTGTGTCCGTCCGTCATTGTGTCCGTCCGTCATTGTGTCCGTCCATCCGCCTGCCTGCCTGCCAGTGTCTGCATGTCTGTCTTCCTGCCTGTCTGAGAAATCTCCAGGTGCGCTCTCCTCTCTCTGCCAACACAACAACTCAACAACTCAACAGATCAGCGCAGTGAGCAGCAGATAAAATGCTAATAACAGGATAACGGTAAGTGTCTGAGCTCAGGCCATAGTCAGTGGTGGCTGCAGCTTCAATACAATGCTGAACATTATGTGGTCCGGTGTGTGTGCACTAAATGTCAGGTGTGTGTGTGTTCTGTGACTGTGGGACACACTGACCTCAGCCACTCTCTCCAGCAGCGGTTCCAGCCAGTGTTCGTTACACTCGCAATGGCTGTCCAGGAAGGTGAGAACACTGGCAGTGGCTGCGTCGGCCCCCCTCACCCGAGATCTCATCAGACCTGTGGAGGTGTCAACAACATGATGTAATCTACAAATACACAATGGGCTACTCATGTGTGTGCAAGGCTCTAACTTCTTTATCTAAGTATACTTATTGCCCAGCACCGGTTCGCTGAAGTTTGGGATGTGCATATCACCAAAATATGGTTAAATGATTAAAGTGAAAAGTGCTAGCTACAATGAGTGTACAAAACATTAGGAACATCCGCTCTTTCCATGACATAGACTGACCAGGTGAATGCTATGATCCCTTATTGATGTCACTTGTTTAATGCAGTGTAGATGAAGGGGGCGGAGAATGATTTTGAAGCCTAGAGACAATTGAGACATGGATTGTGTATGTGTGCCATTCAGAGGGTTAATGGACAAGACAAAAGATTGCCTTTGAACGGGGTATGGTAGTAGATGCCAGGCGCACCAGTTTGTGTCAAGAACTGCAACACTGCTGGGTTTTTCACGCTCAACAGTTTCCTGTGTGTATCAAGAATGGTCCACCACCCAGAGGACATCCAGACAACTTGACACAACTGTGGGAAGCATTGGAGTCTACATGGGCCAGCATCCCTGTGGAATGCTGTAGACACCTTGTAGAGTCCATGCTCTGACGAATTGAGGCTGTTCTGAGGGCAAAAGATGGAGTGGAACTCAATATTAGGAAGGTGTTCTTAATGTTTTGTACACTCAGTGTATTTAATTAGTACGTTTTAATGGACTTCTGAAGTCATCTAGTATCTTTGCAGAAGTGCTAGCTCATATTAACTTTCTTTGATCCCGGGTTCGATAATCAAATTCATGCTTAATTGGTTGAAGGGGGCAGTGTGTGATTGTGGAGTTGTAAATGAGGTAATCAGTTTTGCAGAGATAGCGATAATGAACAGAGGACTGCAGCCAGGTATTTTTGGCCCAATGTTCTTTCTATTGGAAAGCACACAAAGCACTTTTCAAAAATATACTCTGCTTGTTACAAACTTTTCATTGTTCTGCAGTGTATATTTTCTCCCCATTGGCCCCTATAAACCTGTTCAGTGCTTTTCATGAGAATTGCCCTAACAATCAGGACTCTGTTTTAAACTCCAAATCCTTTCCTAGCCCAAATAATCTTTCTCTGCTTTTACAACTGGCAAATCACTGATTAGGGAACATGCAGCGTTGGACAAGGTCAATAAAAATGGCCATCAAATAATATGATGAATGAAGCCTGACCACTCATTTCCAACTAACAGTTTTATTGGTGTTCCCATTTGTCCACTCACCTTCTCGTCGATCATTTCGAAGAACCCGGATCTTCTCAATTTTCCCCAACAAGGCTCCATCCTCAGCTGAACCACGAGACAACAAACGGTTATTAAAATAAACCATCTATATACATATATACACATGTCAAATAAACATTTATATAGGCCTTATAATGGGTTTATGAAGACTTTATTCAGCCTTTATTCACTTCTGTTTCATATAAAGTGGGACCAAAGGTTTACGCAGTGGCCCTCCAGGGCCCAGACACTGACGGACAACAACTCTAGAACGACTCAAATATCAAAGTTGCTTCAATCTATCTCAAAACGCTTTAATGTACAAGAGACCTCGATGAAAACTATGGAGGGAAATAATAAAACATATCATAGGCGTGATGTCTGTTAAAGTGTCTGGAGTGCACAGCCATCAAAGCCCAAGCAAGAGGCATATGCCCTTAGGATTGGGGGTCACCCAGAGTTGACAGGGAGGGAGGCTCGACAATGGTTCAGGACAGGGGTTTTAGTTTACAGACTGGGTGGTGGGGGAGAGAAGGGCCTGGAACCTCTAAACCAGTGCCAGTACTGATCCAGAGTAACAGAGCAAAAGAGGGAGAGAGTTAAGACTAACCTTAAGACTACTCATCAAACAGAAACTCACGGTTGTCGCTGTAATCGTCCACCAGGATAATCTCCTTGACAAGGTGTGGGGGACTCTTCTTAAGAACACTGGAGGGGGAGGGAGGGAGGGCAGAGGAGAGGAGAGGGTTAGACATGGGTTAGTATCTCCAGGCCTAGCCTGTTAGTGTGTGTGTGTGTGTGTGTGTGTGTGTGTGTGTGTGTGTGTGTGTGTGTGTGTGTGTGTGTGTGTGTGTGTGTGTGTGTGTGTGTGTGTGTGTGTGTGTGTGTGTGTGTTGTGTGTGTGTGTGCGCTCACCTGACCACGGTGCGGAGCAGAGCTGAGCGGGCCTCATTGTGGAAGGTAATGACCACACTAGAAGAAGGCAGCTCAGTCTTCCACTGTTTATGCCGGCAGCTGAAGGAGACAGGAAAACACGCAAATTCATTAGGGCACTGAAAACACACTCAATGGTCTAAAAGGACAAATTATCTACATTTTAAACAAGATTTTAAAAATGAGCTGGTGTTGTGTGCTCCAATACGCTGGCTGAATATCTTCAGCTTTTGGAGTTTAAGTCTCCGGGCCCAGACCAATGTATTCGATCTGTATCCTATATAAAAAAAAAATAGGCTCTATTTTGCACACACACTTGTGACGGTTTGGTGAAGATGTGATCGACAGCAAGTCTTGCTTGCTTAAGCGATGGAGGCTCAGACAAGCCCCTTAAGATTTCAATATGACAGAGATGGGCTAATCCGCTAGAGCCCAGTCACCAGCAGCTTCGGCTTTGTGTATGGGTGAGAGCATCGAGGTTCCCCACGTCAAACCCATCGACACAGAGACTGCCCATGACGAGCCTCCTTGGAGAGAGGAGAGAAGATGGAGAAATGGAGGGACAAGAGTAAGGCTTTGACGTCAATCAATGCTTCCTAAAGGAGTTACAAGACAAGACACGACTCTCCCTTTGTAGGAATCACTCCAGGCAAAAAATAGCTGCTCATAGTTCCCAGAGCAGAGGTCAACTATGGGAGTGGTCCACATAATACAGAGCACAGCAAGTACTGTATCATCCGGGCCAAGAAAAATACTCAAATACTGAAAATACTCAATGTATTTTCAAATACAAATATTTAAAAATACCCCAAGCATTTGAACCCAGGTCTGGTTGGTCTTAGACATTTATTTGGAAAAAAGAAAGCTATTTGAAAATAGAAGGTGAACTGGACACGTCATTTGGAAATACTAAAATACACAGAAAATAAGTATTTCAAATATAAATACTTAAATTCCTAACCCACGTTACTGTTAGGACTGCATTCGCATTAAAGTCCACGCTGAAGGCTGCTTCTCTGTTCTTCAAATGCATGTAAACCAGTCTAGTAAACCATCCCAGGCTTAACCAAGCCCTTGACACCGGCTTGCTGTACCATAAAAAAAAAAAAACTGTGGCACTCCCTTTTCATTGCACAGACAACAATTAGGCTTCAAACTTCATGTATGTCATGTAATGTAGCTCCCTCTGAGCTCTGTAATTACAATGAGGTGTCAGTAACAAGATACTGTAGGGAGGGGATATAAAAGACAAGCACAAATGAAAAACAAGCACAGCTGATGAGTTGCTTTGTATAGTCTACTGCCTGGTCCTTTGATGGCTTCACGTGCACGCCGTTCAGCGCTTCATAATCTAACTGGCTCACCTTCCTCATTAAATATGTATCCGGCAGTGTACACTGAGAACGCTTCATTAGAATTGGAGAGAGTGGCCAAAACGGCAGACAGCGGTTACCGAGTCCACGCTGGGTCGACAACAGACAATACATAAAACATTCCAATTAAGACCTGCGGCCTCCAGCAGGCCTCCAGCATGTCTCCTGCCATCCAAGTTAATGGTCTGTCTGAAGATTCAAGAAGCCAAGCAATTTAATCTGGTCAACAACAAAAAAAGGACACCGAAATAAAAGGCATCTCTTGTGACAAGAATCAGAGGAGGCGGAATCTCTCATCTAAGTGTTCAATGGTGCTGGGCAGACAGCCGCAGGCAGTGCAGAGACAGGAAAGATGGCACTGTACTGTATGGCTGTCATCTTGCGAGCTCGGACACAACTTTGCTATTTTGTGATACTTCTGGAGTTTATCATAACCTTTTTTGCACAACATGTATCTCATCTGCCCTGGTCTCTTTGTGTAATTCCGACTCAATTTTCAGGCTATCCAAGAGGAAACGCCGGCGAAAGAGAGGCAAGAGAGGGTGAGCCCTGGCAAGGTGAAGGCTGTCCAACTCAATGGATTCTCCATTCCCCGGAGCGGACAGGACATCGGATTCAGGAAAATTAGGAATGGTATGCCTCTTCATCTATAGCAAATGGTGTGCCGACTCTAGCGCAATGGAAGTCTCGACCCATTGTTCACCCGTCTTGGAATACCTGATGGTCAAATGCCACCCCTTCTACCTCCACAGAAAGTTTTCATACACACACACACACACACACACACACACACACACACACACACACACACACACACACACACACACACTTGAAGTCGGAAGTTGACACACACTTAGGTTGGAGTCATTAAAACTTGTTTTCAACCACTCCACACATTTTTTGTTAAAACCTCTTTGGGATAGGCATACTGCTAGCGCCCGGCCTCGACAACATCTGGTGAAATTGCAGAGTGCGAAATTCAAATGACAAAAATCGTAATATTAAACACTGAAAATACCAGTGTCATAGATAATTTAAAAGCTTAACTTCTTGTTAATCCATCCGCTTTGTCAGATTTCAAAAAGGCTTTACGGCGAAAGCACACCATGCGATTATCTGAGGACAGCGACCCGCACACAAAAGCATTACATTAATTTTCCAACCAAGCAGATGTGTCACGAAAGTCAGAAATAGCGAAAAAATAAATAATTTACCTTTGAAGATCTTCATCTGGTTGCAATCACAAGGGTCCCAGCTACATAACAAATGGTCCATTTGTTCAATAAAGTCCTTCTTTATATCCCCAAAAAGTTAATTTAGTTGGCGCACTTGACTCAGTAATGCACCGGTTTCCCTCATTCAAAATGCATACCAATAAACTTCTTCCAAACAAGTCAAACAACGTTTCTAAATCAATCCTCAGGTACCCTAATATGTAAATAAACTATAACATTTAAGAAGGAGAATAGTACGTCCATTACCGGAGATAAATAACGAAGTGCGCGCCCTCATCGGAATGCACTACAAACATTACAGCCAAAATGGGAGCCACTTAGAAAAACTACAAATTCTAGCTCATTTTTTAAAAAACAAGCCTGAAACTCTTTCTAAAGACTGATGACATCTAGTGGAAGCCCTAGGAACTGCAATCTGGGAGGTATTCCTTTTATATTCCCATTGAGAGCCATTGTAATAAGTGGTGAGCTGAAAAAAGAAACGTCTGGATGGATTGTCCATATCAGTTCTGTTATACTCAGACATTATTTTAACAGTTTTGGAAACTTTAGTGTGTTTTCTATCCAATACTACCAATTACATGCATATCCTAGCTTCTGGGCCTGAGTAACAGGCAGTTTACTTTGGGCACCTCATTCATCCAAACTTCCGAATACTGCCCCCTATCCCGAATAAGTTTTTAACAAACTATAGTTTTGGCAAGTCGGTTAGAACATCTACTTTGTGCATGACACAAGTAATTTTTCCAAACAATTGTTTACAGACAGATTCATTCACTGTATCACAATTCCAGTGGGTCAGAAGTTTACATACACTAAGTTGACTGTGCCTTTAAACAGCTTGGAAAATTCCAGAAAATGTAATGGCTTTAGAAGCTTCTGATAGGCTAATTGACATCATTTGAGTCAATTGGAGGTGTACCTGTGGATGTATTTCAAGGCCTACCTTCAAACTCAGTGCCTCTTTGCTTGACATCATGGGAAAAATCAAAAGAAATCAGCCAAGACCTCAAAAACAATTGTAGACCTCAACAAGTCTGGTTCATCCTTGGGAGCAATTTCCAAATGCCTGAAGGTACCACGTTCATCTGTACAAACAATAGTACACAAGTATAAACATCATGGGACCACGCAACCGTCATACCGCTCAGGAAGGAGATGAACGTACTTTGATGCGAAAAATGCAAATCAATCCCAGAACAACAGCAAAGGATCTTGTGATGATGCTGGAGGAAACAGTTACAAAAGTATCTATATCCACAGTAAAACGAGTCCTATATCGACATAACCTGAAAGGCCGCTCAGCAAGGAAGAAGCCACTGCTCCAAAACTGCCATAAAAAAGCCAGACTACGGTTTGCAACTGCACATGGGGACAAAGATCGTACTTTTGGGAGAAATGTCCTCTGGTCTAATGAAACAAATTTGAGGAAAATGGGGGATGCTTGCAAGCTGAAGCACACCATCTCAACCGTGAAGCACGGGGGTGGCAGCATCATGTTGTGGGGCTGATTTGCTGCAGGAGGGACTGGTGCACTTCACAAAATAGATGGGATTGTGAGAAATTAAAATGATGTGTACATATTGAAGCAACATCTCAAGACATCAGTCAGGAAGTTAAAGTTTTGTCGCAAATGGGTCTTCCAAATGGACAACGACCCTAAGCATACTTCCAAAGTTGTGGCAAAATGGCTTAAGGACAACAAAGTCAAGGTATTGGAGTGGCCATCACAAATCCCTGACGTCAATCCTATAGAAAATTTGTGGGCAGAACTGAAAAAGCGTGTGCGAACAAGGAGGCCTACAAACCTGACTCAGTTACACCAGCTCTGTCAGGAGAACTGGGCCAAAATTCACCCAACTTATTGTGGGAAGCTTGTGGAAGGCTACCCAAAACATTTGACCCAAGTTAAACAATTTAAAGGCAATGCTACCAAATATTTATTGAGTGCGTGTATGTAAACTTCTGACCCACTGGGAATGTGATGAAATAAATAAATCATTCTCTCTACTATTATTCTAACATTTCACATTCTTAAAATAAAGTGGTGATCCTAACTGACCTAAGAAAGGGAATTTTTACTAGGATTAAATGTCAGGAATTGTGAAAAACTGAGTTTAAATGTATTTGGCTAAGGTATATGTAAACTTCCGACTTAACTGTGTGTGTGTGTGTGTGTGTGTGTGTGTGTGTGTGTGTGTGTGATATATATATATATATATTCCCAGGTAAGAAGTTTTAGGTTGTAGTTATTATAGGACTATTTCTCTCTATACGATTTGTATTGTGTGTGTGTGTGTGTGTGTGTGTGATATATAATATATATATATATATATGGATATATATAGATATATATATATAGATATATCACACACACACACACACACACACACACACACACACACACACACACACACACACACACACACACACACATACAAATCGTATAGAGAGAAATAGTCCTATAATTCCTATAATAACTACAACCTAAAACTTCTTACCTGGGAATATTGAAGACTCATGTTAAAAGGAACCACCAGCTTTCATATGTTCTCATGTTCTGAGCAAGGAACTTAAATGTTAGCTTTCTTACATGGCACATATTGCACTTTTACTTTCTTCTCCAACACTTTGTTTGTGCATTATTTAAACCAAATTGAACATGTTTCATTGAAGTATTATATTAAGTGTTCATTCAGTATTGTTGTAATTGTCATTATTACAAATAAATACATTTTAAAAAGTAATAAAAAAAATAATAATTGTTTAAATTTTTTATTTTATATATATATATATATTTTAAATTGCCCGATTAATCGGACGAGAAAATCAACAAGCTGGCACTTAATGAACTATACGAGGCTATAAACAAGCATGAAACCATGCATCTGCTTTCCTTTTTGTCGGTGATTTTAATTCAACGTCATTAAGACACGTAATGCCCAACTTCCATCAACATGTCTCCTTCGCCACTAGGGGTGATAAAGTCCTAGACCACAAGCAAGCATACAAGGCCCTCCCTCATCTGGAAAATCAGATCATGACTCTATACTCCTGCTTCCTGTCTACAACTAGAAGCTCAAACAGGAAGTACCCGTGATGCACTCTGCTGAGAAATGGTCCTCCAAATGGTGCTCTTTCCCTCGCATGCCAACAGTTTCAGCCAGACACTGGGAGAGCGCAACTCAATTCTCAGTGAAGAAGACATGAAACTTTCAAAGACACTGGCCTAATCCTGTAGAGTGTCATGGAAACCAATATGCAAAATAAAGATTGTTTCCCCCCGAATCATATCAATTGATAAACTACTTTAATGTCAATTACAGAGGAAACCTATCCCCGATTCAAATACGCGGACAACTACAGCCATATATGGTGAACCGGCGTAGATTTAACCCCCACATACTTCAACCCAAACACACACACACACACACACACACACACACACACACACACACACACACACACACACACACACACACACACACAGTGAGAGGAGCCAAGCTGGTGAAGCAAACAAATCAATGTGCCACCCCCCGGCACTGATATCCAGCAACTATGTATACAGAGACCTCAGCATTAAATAATTTTCACCGGAGCACATACTGTGAACCTTGCACATTGACGGGTGAGAGATACAATTCAATCCCCTCCTAGAAGTTACAGCTCTCTACAGACACATGGGAAATTAAATCAGCATGCGGTACCTCTGTAATAAACAAATCAATCACTGTGAATTCTTCCCCATTTCCTTTTTAAGACTAACAGGACAGGGTGAAAGCTGAAAGAGGGCATTTGGGAGAAAGCAAAGAGCAGTGTGCCGTTGTTGTAGCACTCATCGCAATACTCATCCACATAACAGAGGAGAGAAGACAAAAAGCTGAAATATCGATGTTCACATTCAGCCTGGTTTCTGATGACTGTAATATTGGCAGTAGAAGTGACCCTGCATTCCATTTGGAGAACTTTCCTACAGACGCACTGACCACAGCCAGAAGCACGTGTCAGTTCCTTAATTGCAACTCTTGACAAAGTATGGGCAGACTTGTCAGAAGGATCAATAGGAAGCCTGTGCTGGGACACAGACATCCCTGACAAGACTTCCTGCATACCTGCCCCAGTCATAAACCACAGGCACTCACAGGAGACCTATGTACAGTATGGTGGAGTGGCTAAATGCTTAGTGTATTACACATGAATGAGATAGTCACATCCTACAACTTCGAGAGCATATTTTAGGTACTTGAAAGGGGTCTTTAAGGTCTTTGCAGAAACAGAGTTGAGTAACTTCCAGCTCTTTAGCTCGTGGGACCCACAGACAATAACGAGAGATGGTGAACTCTGTTAGCTAAGAACACCACAAGCCTCCCCAAACTGTTACTTACTGGTGACTTAAGTCATACTATAGTGCTTCCCCTAGTGATTCCAAAATCTGTAAATAAATTGGATATTTTACATTCATTCTGGAAACACCATCTAATGTAAGAAGTACAATTTACTTATTTTTTGGACTGGAATGTATTTGTCCTGCAGCTCCAGGAACAACCGTAATCAAGCTACTGATTAATCTAGAACATGCGGGGACAAGAATGTTTGTCCAAGTCCAGCAAAAATGTCATGAGAAATTAACAGGAAAATAATTCATTATGCAGAAAAAATTATGATTAAACCTGTGGATGGTTAAAAATTGCCATTTTACATTTGTTACTGTCATCTGAACAATTGCCCAAAATTCCAATTACATATGCAGGTACAGTATGAGCAGTTGTCGAGATTCTAGAGGCAACTGCTTTGAGTGACACACAAATACATATTTTACTCACACCCATACCATAATCATGCTTTTGAATAATCAGGCTTTAATTGCAGACGGCAATGACTTATAAATATGTATCGACTTCCAGAGATTTTTGTTTTGTTTACCGCCCAGTGCCCACCCACTATTATATTTGCATCAGCCAGATGGGAAGGCGGGAGAAAGTGTTTTCAGAGTGGCAGAAATGCTTACCTCAATATATTCATTTGTGGCCACTGAACAACACTGCTGTCAACATGACCCACGAGCATCGACGGTGGAGAATATTTATCAGATGTTATGTTATATTTTATCTAAATCAAAATGTAGTAGCTAAATAAACATTGCTTCAATGCCTGCTACATCTGGTCCATGCTATATAAAGTATCAGAAAAATGGCACAAAAACCTGCCAGGAATCAGTGGTGTAATCTTATGAGTCAACATACACAAATCCTATACCAGACACCATGTTTCCATTTACAAGGAGTAGCAGACATTTCAACCCACCGCTGAAGCCCCAAACAACAACTCTTCGACTTACTCATGACATATGGATTTGGCCCTCCTGTCCTTATATCTGGGCAGGGATAGTGCTCTAGGTCCCGGGGAGCACAGGGAGGAAGGCCAGAGGATAATCAATTGTACCTTTGAGCACCACTCCTTGGGCTGACATGAGGGCACCAATGTGGAGCAGGGGCGACTCCTGGGCCCCCAGAAAACATTGATCAGAATGCCAGAGAGAATGCCAGAGGGAAAGCCACTTTGTTACTGCCACCGACCGCTCCCTCTCATTAGCATTCCAACACATTGGCTTCTGTGCTCCCCCACTCTTCTACAACCCGTCCTTTGTCAATTGTATCCACTTTGATGGATTATCCTGCCCCTTGCCACCCCTTCACTCTCTTCGATATTTTCTCTTGTAACACACTGTCCCCCACGGGGCCAAAAGGCCTCGACATCATAATACCCAAAGCAGCGGCAGATGGTTGGGCATCAGAGATAAAAAGTTATGGGGCACTTCCAGTTCAATATGATATTGCATTATTGGGGAAGTCCCTGGGCACCTGCCTTAGTCACAGCCATTTTACTCAAAAAACAACCCACTTGGCCATGTACACCCTCCCAAAGAGATAAAGAATCCATTACACACGAAGATAAATCTCATGCTAATTCGCTTTGCATAGTCCGGAATTCAAATGTTATGGAAATCTGAAGGTATAAGAGAGAGGCCACAGAGGTTTCCCGGGCCAAATAAAAAAGCAGTGATTCTCTAACTGGATGACGAAAGTGAGATGAATATGTTAAACTGACAGGGATAATGGATGAAGCTCTTCCAGAGTAGGATTCCTGTTATCTGAAGGTTCTCTCTGGAGTATCTATCTAAGCTCTATTGACCTGGCCCATCCAGAGACATAAATCAAGCAGGACATTGACATCGTTGGACCACAATTAAGTGATAATGCCCTCGAAGCCAGTGTTAGGAGGATATATTGGCACGGGTGTTGTTAGGCCCAAGACGAAATCGAGGGCCGGCAAACCGTGAAAATATATCCTCCAAACACCGGCTTCGAGGGAATTATCACTTTCATACAACGGGTTACCAACATATTCAAATAATGATTGACATATTTTCATAAAAAATATTATTTTGATGAATTTTTTCATACTATTTCATCCTTCCACAAGATATCGTCCCGACACAAAACTAGGGTTGCTCCCCAGCCAGCTGGTTGTTCCTTCTATCGGTTCGGTTGCCAGAGACGCGACCCAGTCGTTTGTTCTAAATGTTCCGTTGCCATACTGGCTGTAAATGTTCTTATTCCTTGCTTGCTAGCTACTTACAGTCACGTCAAACAGTGCAGCCAGAATAACAGCAAAGTAGCTGTTATTCTGTTATTTGCGTTAGTTTATGCTGTTGTCTAGTGACATTTATTTGGATACATCCATTACAATAAGCTAATGATGCACGATTTCGCCTGGCATAGAAAATGTGCTCTCTCGTCAGGACACTGTTGTTCAGAGGAGCTAGCCAACAACAAACCTAACACAATCACTTCAAACTGAAGCTGGAAAGACGGCAAACTAGCAGCACATCGTTTCATTTGACCTGTTTTCTATTGATATTTTCAAGTTTATAAATTGCCTGGCTGGGCTGATGAGACTTTGGATTATGCAGTGAGACGGAACAGAGTAAATAGGCATTTCAACGGTATAGCTTTAGCAGGTGGATATTTGGAAGGACTCCCAAGTTCAGTATCTGTACGACTTTTGAGTAACTTGTGGAATAGACACCGGCTGGAATGCGGTTTTAACCAATCAGCATCCAGGATTAGATCCCCGTTGTATAAAGAACTACAGGCACCATCGATTCATCATCAACTGCTCCAACTAGGAAGAAAATGGAAGTGTAACTCGCTATCAATCTACTATCATGACCCCCCACAATAAGCCATCTATACACCTGTATTTCTCCCCGGAGGACCTGCACTTACTTTGATCTTTGAGCAGTTTGTCTTCGAAAAGAAGATGAGTGAGCGAGCCAAATTGGGAGCTTCAGATGATTGCACCAAAAGGTCTCTGCTAGACTGTCCAGTGTTATTGTGAGGCTTAGTTAGCTTATATTGAGGCACCAGCAGAAGAACCCCTGTTAAGTGTTAAGGGGGAGGAACAAGAAAGATGTATACTATATACTTCTGTCTTTGATTCATTTTGCCCTCCTGATAATCAGATGACAGCAGAAGTTCACAGTTTTTCCCCATAGGATATTACTAATGGGGAAGTTCACTGATTAATCACTTTACTACTCACTGCAGTAAAATCACCATGAATTCACGAAAATTATTTAATTCTGTTCCCATTTCTTCCTTACTTAATTCCACCCATGACAGAGGTTGAATAGAGACTTACTGGTCGTGTCTGGTGTCAGGGACTCCGCGGTCCATCCTGAGCTTGTCACTCTCCACCTGATTGAACTTGTTGCGAGCGTAGGGATCCTGCCCCGGCCGCACCACCGTAGCACCGACATATAGGTCCTGGTCAAAGTCTTGCCACCTCACCTTGCCTGCAAACCAGAGTAGAGACACAGGAGATTAAATAAATATACAGTACAGCAGTGTTTTCCTTAAATTCATTTAGCAGCAGTTGCCACCACTCCAAACAATTTTATTTTGCTTTTAAATGGATAGTGCAATTTTGTCAATTAAGCCCTTTTTCTAGTTACCAATAGTCAGATGATCCATTTACAGTCATTATGCGAACGCTAGTTAGCAATGGTTTGTGAAACTACCTTCAAACTTAATTCAAACTGCAGACAGACATAAAAATGGTATCCATGAGTTCATCTGAATAAATTGAAAAAGAGCTTCATTGCCAAAATCTCACACTATCCCTTTAAGATCAGTGAGACAAGTTACAACTTATATTTGTAGCAAACAGAGTGAGCAGTGGCCCGAATGAAAGCCACGAGCGCACAGCCACCGCTTGCTCATCATCTCACTACAGTGCAGTGGCGCACATCAGTTATATTTCAGATGGTGTCAACATAATTCCATTTTGGAATCTTTTTAAAAAGTCACCAGAAATCATTCTACAAAAAAAAAAAAAAAATCTACCGCTACCTTTGCCACCCCTGCTGAAAAAACTCCTAGGGGAAACACTGGTACAGTGGACAGCAGCACAGTAAATTAAGATATTCTAACCTCTTTCCCCCTTACTGGGCAAAAAACAGCTGCAAGCACTTCATCACAAGTGACCATCGTGTTTAGTTTTCACATTCCAGAGCTTAAAGATGATTTGAGAGCCATTACCAAACTGTAATAAGAGCCTGCATTACAAACTCTGTGTCTCTTTCGCTCCCTCTCGCAGGAGCGCACATTCACACAGCCTAGTCAGATTATTACACATAAAAAAAAAAATAGATATTTTTTAAAACGTCCATATTTAATTGTAATGCTTGTCACAACGTATGAAAACAAAATGTCCCCACATACACACTGGATATCAGCTAAATGGATATTGTCTAAATACTAATGCAGCTGTTATGCGAATTCTTTTATTTAACTAGGCAAGCCAGTTAAGAACAAATTCTTATTCAAAATGATGGCCTACCCCGGCTAAACCCTAACAACGCTGGGCCAATTGTGTGCCACCCTATGGGACTTCCAATCACGGCCGGTTGTGATACAGCCTGGAATCGAACCAGGGTCTGTAGTGCAACCGATGTGAAATGGCCAGTTAGTTAGCGGTGGTGCACGCTAATAGCGGTTCAATCGGGTGATGTCACTCGCTCTGCGACCTTAAGTAGTTGTTCCCCTTGCTCTGCAAGGGCCGCGGCTGTGGCGCGATGGGTAACGATGCTTCGTGGGGTGTCAGTTGTTGATGTGTGCAGAGGGTCCCTGGTTCAAGCCCTGGTTGGGGCGAGGAGAGGGACGGAAGCCATACTGTTACATAGTGACGCCTCTAGCACTGAGATGCAGTGCCTTGGACCATTGCGCCACTCAGGAGCCCAATGAATGAAGCCTCTAAAACATGTGAGCATTTGATTACATTGTCTCTCAGACAGGGTGGGGGCACGGAGAGAAAAAAGACCATGAGCAATTCATCTCATGGAGCTCTGGCAGCCTGTATGATAATTAGGAGGGTATGAGAATAATCTGTCACTGATGCTAATTGTTCCACAGAAATGGAATGGTGAATTGCATTGCCAGGGGCATTCTAACTAGCTAAGCTTAAAAAGGGAAAGCAGATGACCTTGTCATTTCCATGATTAACATGAGCAACACATGACTATGGATGAAATTAATGTTGCAATCTATTAAATGGTTCAGTCTCAGGTCTGGAGAATGATCTAAATAGATGGGAACGAGTACGTCATCTGTTTTGTTTTACATAAAATATCTTCACGTACATAACCCTCATTATTAGGTCACATGTTAATTTTGCTAATAACAGCAGTTAAGTCTATGGTCTGGTGGTAATAATGTACTAGACTTGTAAAGAGTAAATCAAATCCTCCACGCCCACTGCCATTCCTGAAGACCCATTATAGGCTGCAGTATATTCCGAAGCATAAGGTATATAACGATCCTTTATACAGCAACTTTACTTTAATCAGACCTGGGAACAGGTTCCTGTCCAGATCTGTGATCCTGCCCTCAGATACCAGTTAAGAACAGGTTGTCTCTCCGTTATTGCATTTCCTTTGATGTGAAAGTTCCACAGTTCATCCATCCATCTCTCCTCGGCTGCAACATTCCTCCTGTGGCTGTGTTACTTGACAAAAAGCTTTTAAACATGTCACTAAGGTTGAAAGATGTTTAGAAAGTTGCTCTTGGGTAATAGGAATCTGAACATGATCTCAGAGAGTCATGGCTACTGGTAACTGGACATTACACAATACCACATAATGTAAAAGTGGAATTATATTTGTAGAAATGTTTAGAAATTAAAAGCTGAAATGACTTGAGTCAATAAGTATTCAACCCCTTTGTTTTGGGAAGCCTAAACATGTTGCTTAACAAGTCACATAATACGTTGCATGGACTGTGTGTTTATTTTTTATGACTACCTCATCTCCGTACCCCACACATCTCCGTACCCCACACATCTCCGTACCCAACACATCTCCGTACCCCACACATCTCCGTACCCCACACATCTCTGTACCCCTCAGCAGAGCCTTGAATTTCAAACAGATTCAACTACAAAGACCAGGGAGGTTTTCCAACGCCTCGCAAAGAAGGGCACCTCACAGGAGGCCTTTTGGTAGGCCGTCATTGTAAATAAGAATTTAACTGACTTGCTTAGTTAAATAAAAATAAAATAAAAAAGACACTGGGAGACAAATTCACTTTTCAGCAGGACAATAACCTAAAACACAACGCCAAATATACACTGGAGTTGCTGACCAAGACAACATTCCATGTTTTGACTTAAATCGGCTTAAATCTATGGCAAGACTTGAAAATGGCTGTCTAGCAATGATCAACAACCAACTTGACAGAGCTTGAAGAATTTTTAAAAGAATAAATGTGTAAATATTGTACAATCCAGGTGTGCAAATCTCTCCTAGAATTACCCAGAAAGACTCACAGCTGTAAATCACTGCAAAAGGTGATTCTAACACGCATTAACTCAGGGGTGTGAATACCATGTCAAATTACATATTTCTGTATTTCATTTTCAATAAATTTGCAAACATTTCAAAATGGGGTATTGTGTGTGGATGGGTGCGAAAAAATTTGATTTAATCAATTTTCAGGCTGCAACAACAAAATGTGGATTAAGTCAGGGGGTTATTCTAAAATTGATTAAACAGTTTTTTTCCCCCTCATCAATCTACATACAATACCCCATAATGATGAAGCAAAAACGGGTTTTTAGAAATGTTTGCAAATTTATTAAAAACACTTAAAAATGATATGACATTTACATAAGTATTCAGACCCTGTACTTTGTTGAAGCACCTTTGGCAGCGATTACAGCCTCAAGTCTTCTTGGGTATGACGCTACAAGCTTGACACACCTGTATTTGGGGAATTTCTCCCATTCTTCTCCGCAGATCCTCTCAAGCTTTGTCAGGTTGGATGGGGAGCTATTTTCAGGTCTCTCCAGAGATGTTCAATTGGGTTCAAGTCCGGGCTCTGGCTGGGCCACTCAAGGACATTGGGAGACTTGTCCTGAAGCCATTCCTGTGTTGTCTTGGCTGTGTGCTTAGGGTCGTTGTCTTGTTGGAAGGTGAACCTTTGCCCCAGTCTGAGGTCCTGAGCGCTCTGGAGCAGGTTTTCATCAAGGATCTCCTCTGTGCTTTGCGCCGTTCATCTTTCCCTCGAGCCCGACTAGTCTCCCAGTCCCTGCCACTGAAAAACATCCCCACAGCATGACGCAGCAACTACCCTTAGGGATGGTGTCAGGTTTCCTCCAGACGTGACGCTTGGCATTCAGGCCAAAGTGTTCAATCTTAGTTTAATCAGAACAGAGAATCTTGTTTCTCATGGTCGGAGAGTCCTTTAGGTGCCTTTTGGCAAACTCCAAACAGGCTGTCATGTGCCTTTTACTGAGAAGTGGCTTCCATCTGGCCACTCTACCATAAAGGCCTGATTGGTGGAGTGCTGCAGAGATGGTTGTCCTTCTGGAAGATTCTCCCATCTCCACAGAGGAACTCTAGAGCTCTGTCAGAGTGACAATCGGTTCACCTCCCTGACCAAGGCCCTTCTCCTCAGATTGCTCAGTTTGACCAGGCGGCCAGCTCTAAGAAGAGTCTTGGTGGTTCCAAACTTCTTCCATTTAAGAATGATGGAGGCCACTGTGTCCTTGATGACCTTCAATACTGCAGAAATTGTTTGGTATCCTTCCCCAGATCTGTGCCTCAACACAATCCTGTCTCGGAGCTCTACGGACAATTCCTTTGACCTCATGGCTTGGTTTTTGCTCTGACATGCACTGTCAAATGTGGGACCTAATAAAGACAGGTGTGTGCCTTTTCAAATCATGTCCAATAAATTGAGTTTACCACAGGTGGACTCCAATCATGTTGTAGAAACATCAAAGATGATCAATGGAAACAGGATGCACCTGAGCTCAATTTCTAGTCTCATAGCAAAGGGTCTGAATACTTACGTAAATAAGGCATCTGTTTTTATTTTTAATACATTTGAAAACATGTCTAAAAACCTGTTTTTACTTTGTCATTATGGGATATTGTGTGTAGATTGAGGAAATCAAATATTTAATACATTTTAGAATAAGGCTGTAACGTAACAATGTGGAATGCACTGTATAGGCCATCAACAAAGCCTTAACTTCCATCGCACTTCTTGAGCAGAGCAGCCATAGTGGAGGCAGACAGAGGCTAATTGTGTCTGTGGGCTGGTGTGCTGTGCAGCAGATTCCTCACATATCAAAACAGTCCATATAATAGCATTGTCAATAATTAAGAATGATTACTCTAAAACTGAGTGGTCTTCTCATCTTGATCCAAGAGGAAACTCACTCACAGCACATAATACACTGTACACAACAGTGCTGCATGTATCAAAAGCACAAAGTGGTGGCCAGAGAAACAGCTAGCAGCATCATAATAATTAAAACCACCATTAGTGGAGAAAGACATTCCTACAGGGACTGAGAATACACAGCATCATTCTCAATCAAAGCCAAATGAAGCATGTTCTGTACAGAAGTTAAGAGGGAGAGCACAGGACCCGCAGCAGAGCAGGATACAGCAGTCATCAGTATAATTAGCTTCTTCTGAAGAGAATGGAGCTGCTAGGCTGTGACCTCCACAACGCTTCCATCCAGACATGCTCACACACACACACACACACACACACACACACACACACACACACACACACACACACACACACACACACACACACACACACACACACACACACACACACACACACACACACACACACACACACACACACACACGCACACACGCACAAACAAAGCAAAAGACTTCAGAAAATGAAAGTGTAACACAACCCAATCATAAACCTCTATGTAGAATTGATTTTAAGAAACAAGCAAGTTCGCTGAGACTTCACATCGACCTAATGAAGTTCAGAGCTTTACGGAATTAATTTAATACAACCTCGAGGCAAAAATAAACAACTTGTTTTCTCTTCAGCTAGAATGTAGCAGTAAAACAATAAAAAATAAAGTATGTGGACACCTGCTTGTCGAACATCTCATTCCAAAATCATTGGCATTAATATGGAGTTGGTCCCCCCTTTGCTGCTATAACAGCCTCCACTCTTCACGGAAGGTTTTCTACTAGATGTTGGAACGTTGCTGCAGGGACTTGCTCCCATTCAGCCACAAGAGCATTAGTGAGGTCGGGCACTGACGTTGGGCGATTAGGCCTGGCTCGCAGTCTGCGTTTCAATTCATCCCAAAGGTGTTCGATGGGGTTGAGGTCAAGAATCTGTGCAGGCCAGTCAAGTTCTTCCACACCGAACTCGACAAACCATTTCTGTATGGACCTCGCTTTGTTCACGGGGGCATTGTCATGCTGAAACAGGAAAGGGCCTTCCCCAAACTGTTGCCACAAAGTTGGAAGCAAAGAATCATCTTTGTATGTACTGCCAAATTCTCTAAAACAACGTTTGAGGCAGCCTATGGTTGAGAAATTAACATTAAATTATCTGGCAACAGCTCTGGTGGACATTCCTGCAGTCAGCACGATAAATGCACGCTCCCTCAAAACTTGAGACATCTGTGGCATTGTGTTGTGTGACAAAACTGCACATTTTAGAGTGGCCTTTAATTGTCCCCAACATAAGGTTTACCTGTGTAATGATAATGCTGTTTAATCAGCTTCTGGATATGCCACACCCGTCAGGTGGATGGATTATCTTGGCAAACAAGAAATGCTCACTAACAGTGATGGGCTCCCGAGTGGCGCACCGGTCTAAGGCACTGCAATGCAGTGCTTGAGGCATCACTACAGACACCCTAGTTTGTATCCAGGCTGTATCACAACCGGCCGTGATTGGGAGTCCCATAGGGCGGCACACAATTGGCCCAGCGTCGTCCGGGTTTGACCAGTGTAGGCAGTCATTGTAAATTAGAATTTGTTCTTAACTGACTTGCCTAGTTAAATATAATTATAATTTTTTTTATTAACAAACTTGTGCACAGAATTTGAGAGTAATAAGGTTTTTGTGCGTATTGAACATTTCTGGGATCTTTTATTTCAGCTCATGAAACACTTTACATGTTGCATTTATATTTTTGTTCAGTATACCTCAAAATACCTCATACCTCTCCACATTGATCTGGTACTGGCTGTCTGTATATAGCTCCACATTGATCTGATACTGGCTGTCTGTATATAGCTCCACATTGCTCTGGTGCTGGCTGTCTGTATATAGCTCCACATTGATCTGGTACTGGCTGTCTGTATATAGCTCCACATTGATCTGGTACTGGCTGTCTGTATATAGCTCCACATTGATCTGGTACTGGCTGTCTGTATATAGCTCCACATTGATCTGGTACTGGCTGTCTGTATATAGCTCCACATTGATCTGGTACTGGCTGTCTGTATATAGCTCCACATTGATCTGGTGCTGGCTGTCTGTATATAGCTCCACATTGATCTGGTGCTGGCTGTCTGTATATAGCTCCACATTGATCTGGTACTGGCTGTCTGTATATAGCTCCACATTGATCTGGTACTGGCTGTCTGTATATAGCTCCACATTGATCTGGCACTGGCTGTCTGTGTATAGCTCCATTCTTGTGTATTTTAGTTTATTCCACGTGTTACCATTTTATTTTTAAACTCTGCATTGTTGGGAAGCATTTCATGGTAAAGTTTACACCAGTTGTATTTGGCGCATGTGACAAATAGAATTTGGTTTGATTTTGATTTGATAGCAGATAGAGCAGGCTAATTAAAAGGCCATTTTCACAGACATTCCATTATACTTTGGAGTCAAAAAAGGAGTAATTGTACATTAGGCCATCTGGAAATGAGCTTAATTAAAAATGGGCACCCTTCTGCAAATTCTTTGTTTAACTGAAAATTGAGTGTTAAGCCGAGTGACCTAAATAGCATAAGCCACTGAAACAAGACACAATTGAATATTGATAGGGGTATTATTTTCTACATAAAATACAGGAAACAAAAGCAGATGGGAATGATTTTTCTCCCTGCCCTACCTTTATAGAAAACATGGAATGTTTATGACATAAATTAAACGGAACAGCTCTCCCCCAGAACTACCTTGCCAAGGAAAGAATGTGACAGTCACAGTTATGATGGTAAAAATACTACAATTTATATATCTCTGTACATGGCATGCTGATTTTTTAAATGCAGAAAAGGCCTATAAAGTCAGCATATGCTTACACCTGAGGCTTAATGCATTAAGCAGCCCTGCTAAATTGGATCCCGGTTTGGTTGAGCACATGGGCTCGCAAATTGTTACGACGGGCTTTTCTACTTGGGTGATTGGCCCGGGTACAAAGATCAGACACTTGTAAAAACACCAAGATGAATTCAGATGCTTTTCATAGCATTTCTATACACACAAACACACACACACACACACACACACACACACACACACACACACACACACACACACACACACACACACACACACACACACCTTGCATAATTAGCCCTGACCTCATGAACAGTAAAGGTAGTTTACTAGTTTTAAACAGAGCCGCAGCTGACACCCTGCTCTATTGCAAAGTAGATTGAACAACATGTCGATTGATTTTCTCAACGGGACTCTCCTGCGCCTGTGTGTAAATGGAAGGGCTAATCAGAATGGATGGCGCTGTGGGATGCCTGGCTGGGCTGGGATATCTGGCTCTTACCTGGGGGGAGTGTCTCCAGACTGTGGGTTTTGTCATCTGCGTTGCTGTGTGCCTGGGCCTGATTTGATGAGTCAATAGTGTTCCAGTCATCCTGCCAAAGAAACACAAGACACATGAATATAGAAACAAATAGTGAAGGTAACTTTTTACATTCAGTGGAAAATATATTCTTGCTCTCCTCAGAAAAGGATGATCTAAAGATAGAAAATGCTCACCCCCATGTTTCATAAATAGCAGTGTTCCTCAATGATGTCTGAGTAGTTTAAACCGAGAATGTTAAACACATTTCCCAGACTAATTCTGAAAGCAAATGATAAGAAAAAGCTTTTATAATACTTTAGTCTTCCTAGTTCCCTTTTGGTGTTATTGATTTATTCGTTCAAGGTTAACTGTGGAATTACAAATGCATGATTTGCATCATCATGTTACTCTGGCAACGAGATGCCCCTGACCTAGCGTTGCGCTGCTTCGAGAAGCTTTTAAAAATGTAAGTGAGTTTGTCAAAAGCATCTTGATGAAGATGTGATCCTATGACAGACAGTTCACCATCATTCAATTTACATTCAAGAACTTAGAACATAGGCTACTTATCCAAACCAGATGGACAGAGGAAGTACAGAGGACATGTTTTATTCAGCTTAGGGCTCACAGCCATTCAAATAACCTCACAACTTGTATGTTGAGTCATGCATTAGACCTTCTCAAGAGTCAGACAAAAATAATTTCTGTGTGGTATTTTGGGTTAGACACACAGAGTGTAAACTACACCCATATACAAAAAAACCCCCAGCATGTTTGATACAATCTAATGGACAAAATACATTGTTGTCTCCTTGTCTATTACCATCAGGATAGAAACTGTCTAGACTACAAAAACCTGATTGAAGTGCTCTTGAACATTCCAATCATCGCCAGGTGCATCATTGGATCCACAACAATAAGTTATGTGGGGATTCACAGAACGGAATGCGATGGAGAGGAAATGTCGATTGAGGAGTGGCTGCCGTTCTGATCTCACGGCAGAAACAAAAGCAGAAGGACAGTCAGTGACTAAACAGCCAAAAGGGATTTCCATCAGTGTTAGAACACACAGGAGTTGTGTGCCTGCACAAAGCCAGTAAAGACTCCCCACATTGCGGGAGGCTTTGGCCTCAGCATATAGCCCATTTCATCATTCTCGCCTGCCTCCATAACAAACTGTTGGGAAATATGGCCGCGCTGACAATGAGGGCATGGGCCAAGCCAAACGGTGACACACTGCAGTGCTGCAAGCCTGTAACACAACGTGGGCTGGCTTGGTAATAACTCAAGAAGGCCTCTTGCCAAGATTAGCAGTAAATAAACAAACAGGCGGGATGGTATGGTATGGACAGAGAGCAAGCTACTGAAGTCCTGTCCAGAAGCCCTCGCTTTACAAAACGCGATCAGTATCTGGTCTGGTCGACTGGTCCCCTCAGTCAGGCCAAAATGTACAGGTGGCTGTGGCAAAGAAAAGCATTTAGATGCTCAGCATTTGATGATATTAACTTATCAAAGTAATTCTCATATCTTATCAAAACTCTATACATTTAGACAGATGAGCATGAATGAGTACTTAACGTCCTGTGAATCACCAGCGATTAAGAAAAATGTGATGCATTTCTTTTAGAGCATAATTATGCGCTCTGACTTCTTAGGGCTAGGCCCCTTCTTTCTCAATTTCCACCTGAATTATGCACCCAAAGTAAACTGCCTGTTGCTCAGGCCCTGAAGCCAGGATATCCATATAATTGGTACCATTGGAAAGAAAACACGTTGAAGTCTGTGGAAATGTTAAAAATAATGTAGGAGAACATCCCCCAAAAAACTAACCGGAAATGTTTTATTGTTGTTGAGAGACCATCCTCTTAGAAAGGCAAGTAAAAGGTCATATTGAAAATTATCTCCCTGGATGGAATTCCTATGGCTTCCACAGGGTGTACACCCCAGATGTCAATAAATGCACAGTTAAGTTTTGTAACTTCAAAAACGAATAAGAAATAATCAGTTTTAGTACAGGGACACAGTCTTGGAAATGCGTGTTTGCTTGTGCCATTACGACAGGACGCACCTGCTAAAATCGGTTTCCTATTAAACATACTTCTTTCCGTAAGAAATATTATAGTTTGATTACATTTTAGGGTATCTGAGGAGTAAATAGAAATGTATTTTGACTTGTTGAAACCAAGTTTAGGGGTAGATTTTTGGATTCCTTTCTCTGCATGTTGAACGAGTGGATTACTCAAATCGATGGTGCGAACTAAACAGACTTTTTGGGATATAAAGAAGGATTTTATCTAACAAAAACGACACTACATGTTATAGCTGGGACCTTTTGGATGACAAATCAGAGGAGGAATTTCAAAAAGTAAGTGAATATTTAATCGTTATTTGTGAATGTATGAAACCTGTGCCGGTGGAAAAATATTTTAATGTGGGGCGTCGTCCTCAAACAATCGCATGGCATGTTTTTGCTGTAATAGCTACTGTAAATCGGACAGTGCAGTTAGATAAACAGGAATTTAAGCTTTCAGATGATATAAGACACTTATATGTACCTAAATGTTTAATATCCAGAGTCAAAACATATTAGAATCACCTTTGGCAGCAATTACAGCTGTGAGTCTTACTTGGTAAGTCTCTAAGAGCTTTGCACATCTGGATTGTACAATATTTGCCCATTATTATTGAAACAATTCTTCAATCTCTACAAATTGGTTGTTGATCATTGCTAGACAACCATTTTCAAGCAGATTATTTAAAACTAACTCTGCCACTCAGGAACATATATGGTCTTCTTGGTAAGCAACTCCAGTGTAGATTTGCCCTTGTGTTTTAGGTTATTGTTCTGCTGAAAGGTGAATTGGAAAGGTGGAAAACAGACTGAACCTGTGCTTGGCTCCATTCCATTTCTTGTTTTTCACAAAAAGTCCTTAACGATTACAAGCACAGCCCTAACATGATGCAGCCACCACAATGCTTGGAAATATGGAGTGTTACTGATTAAAGTGTTGTATTGGATTTGCCCCAAACATAACACCTTGTATTCAGGACATAAATTGAATTACTTTAGTGCCTTGTTACAATCAGGATGCATGTTTTGGAATATTTGTATTATGTACAGGCTTCCTTCTTTTCACTCTGTCAATTAGGTTAGTACCGTGGAGTAACTACAATGATGTTCATCGATCCTCAGTTTTCTGTCACAGCCATTAAACTCTGTTTTAAAAAGTCACCATTGGCCTCATGGGGAAATCTCTGAGCGGTTTCCTTCCTCTCCGACCACTAAGTTAGGAACAGAGTATGTCAGCTGAGCGGAGCGTGCCCAATTCCCAAAGGCTGAAACGTCCTTCTTGCCCGCTCTAATTTTGCTCCAGAAGCACTCACTTCACAAGCTCAGGGCATGCCCACCTCAGCATGCATTTGTAGCCTACTTGTGTGCTGCTATAGCCCCTTGCTTTAGCTACTGTCATGGAGTTCACTAAATATTTTCATTAAGAAACTGATGAAAGACACAGGTGCTAAATCAAGGTGACTTACAAAGATGAGGACCAAGAGCAAGAGACTGGACAACTTATTTGTATTGCTCTTAAATTTTTTTAATGAATTTTAATCTTATTAACACTTTGTGCTAGCTATTTGTGTAGGTAGCACTCGGTGCGCTCCCGAGTGGCGCACCGGTCTAAGGCACTGCATCTCAGTTCAAGAGGCGTCACTGCAGTCCCTGGTTCGAATCCAGGCTGCATCACATTTTTTATTTAACCTTTATTTATACAGGTTTTACTCATTGAGATAATATCTCTTTTCCAAGAGAGACCTGGTCACATCCGGCCGTGATTGGGAGTCCCATAGGGCAGCGCACAATTGGCACAGCGTCGTCCGGGTTTGGCCGTCATTGTAAATAAGAATTTGTTCTTAACAGACTTGCCTAGCTAAATAAAGGGTAGTGTCCACAACCAAAGAATCATTGTGGAATCTGAAAAGACACTTATACCAAAAGCATGATGGTATACTTACTACGTGCACATGCTAAAAGAAAGGAACGAGGTGGGTAGATAAGTGCGTCATTGTGGCAAAGTATTTATAAACCAAAAATCATATCTTTTAAATGTTTTGTTCATTTTCGTTCTATTATCTATACAATAGGCCATAATTGATTTTGGCCCAATAGGCCTGGCATATTTCCACATTCAAGGTGGTTTCCATTTTGATTGGCTTATTTTGACTAAAAACCTTAACCATAGAAAAAAATAAAAACTCTGCATCTCTGCCCAGCCTGGCCAAAAGGGTGTTTAGCATCCCCAGTGGCTCTGCAAATGTGGAGAGGATATTTTCCGCTGCTGGCCAGCTATCCAGGCACAATCGCATGAGCCTGAAGCCACAGACTGGCCAAACTCGTGTTTCTAAAAATGAATTCAAAAGTCATTAATAAGTAATTTTGTGTTTAATTTGTATTTAATTCTAAGTAAGTCACAGCCTATATGTGCCATATATAGACAATCATTTAATACAACAAAATGCTGTTTAAATGCTGAGCGCTTTATGTTCCTACCAGGCTGTCATGTCGCACTCGCAAATGCATTTCTTTGTAGGCTATAGCCTTGAAGTAATTGAAATAATATAGCCTAAATAATTCATTTTCGTTCCTTAGGCTCCCTGTCTGGCTCCTGACCTATTTAGGGTGTTTATATGCTGTTTAATATGACATGTAGCCTATTTGAAATTAAGTCCGTTCTTACATTCACCTTTTCATGTTGATTCAAATACTTTTCCTTCAAAGCCATATGGTTGGGTTTCAATACTTAAACTATTGGTAGGTCCAGGTAGTCACAAAACTAGATGGGTGTTAATGAATGGAGTGAATTTGAAGCGGCAGTTTTATTCCCTGTGAGCACAGAGCGGTTTTTAGCGGTGCGGGATTTCCAACCGCTCAACTCCGCTCACATGCTCTGGTTAGGAAGGACGCTTGTATCTTCGTAGTGTAATTAATAACTTTTTAATTCACTTATTTAGGCTTGCAATAACAAAGGGGTTGAATACTTATTGACTCACAACATTTAAGCTTTCCATATTTAAGTAATTTGTAAAAAAAAAAAAAAATTGAAAAACTTAATTCCACTTTCACATTATGGGGAATTGTGTGTAGGCCACAGACAATTTTTTTTTTTTTTAAATACAAATATTCCCTGCTGTGCTTTGCTCTGCTTTTACATATGACACTGCAGTATGTACGCCCTTTTATGAACAGCAATGCTACCATCTGTCTGGTACATCATTTATCTGATCTGGTACAGTAGTAGACTACTACAGTAAATTATATTCTGGTTTTTGGCCTGCCTGACTCCCATTATGTAATCTTTGTGATTCAGGGCCATTTCAGGTCTGGGAGTCAATTGGGGGAGAAAGCAGGTGTGAATGCAGAGAGCCCAGAGGAACATCCATCTCAGTTGGCATGATATAACCGCACAGCAACTGTTCCTCCTCGCTGTGCCATACATGCACTGCCAGGGGGCATTAGCAGGCAGCAGCCAGACTGGAGGCTCTTTTAGGCTAGTTTGTGGAAGGCAGGCTGAGCAGAGGAGCAAAATTCAACCAAAAATGTCCCCTCTTCTCTGAGGATGCTGCAGCTTCAGTTGGTACAGGGAACTGTAAAACTTGAGAGTAGAAGAGGGTAGGGAAGAGAGTAGAAGAGTATCTTTGGAGTGCTCTTCAGTGATCGGGAAACGTATAAGACACAGCTGTTTGGGTTAAGTAGGAATATGTGGGGTCATGACAAGCTTGAACTACAGTAGAAGCAAGCAGAGAATGTATCGGTTAAGAGAACACAGATGGGTTCCTCAAGAAGAGTCTGCCACTGTAACACTAAAATCCATTTCAATATTTACAATCCCTGATAGAACAGGTGGGAAGACCTAGCACTTGTCTTAACTGAACTATCCTTGTCATAGTGTACTAAGATACTGTACTGTGTTTGCTTTCATTATCAGTCTGATCTGGCGTGTCGTAAAGTGTAGTGAGGATTTGGTCCCTTCATTACCGGGTTCACCAGGACAAAATAAAACAAATAAGTTTCCTCAGAACGTTGTCAACCAGTGACAGGAGAAAAACACTTGCAAAGTAAAACCAGATGTCATTCCCGGGGTTGTGTCTCGGAGAGTAAATGACATACCTGTTTTAAAAAACAAGTGTACCCATATCAGAGTAAGAATACACTACTGGTCAAAAGTTTTAGAACGCCTACTCATTCAAGGGTTTTTCTTTCTTTTTACTATTTTCTACATTGTAGAATAATAATGAAGACATCAAAACTACGAAATAACACATTTTGAATCCTGTAGTAACAAAAAAAATTGTTAAACAAATAAAAAATATATTTTATATTTGAGATTCTTCAAATAGCCACCCTTTGCCTTAATGACAGCTTGTACACTCTTGGCATTCTCTCAACCAGCTTCATGAGGTAGTTACCTGGAATGCATTTCAATTAACAGGTGTGCCTTAATTTGTGGAATTTCTTTCCTTGTTAAAGCGTTTGAGCCAATCAGTTGTGTTGTGAAAAGGTTGGATTGGTAAAGAGAAGATAGCCCTATTTGGTAAAAGACCAAGTCCATATAATGGCAAGACCAGCTCAAATAAGAAAAACGAAACGACAGTCCATCATTACTTTAAGACATGAAGGCCTGTCAATACGGAACATTTCTTCAAGTGCAGTAGCAAAAACCATCAAGCACTATGATGAAACTGGCTCTCATGACGACCGCCACAGGAACGGAAGACCCAGAGTTATCTCTGCTGCAGAGGATAAGTTCATTAGAGTTACCAGCCTCAGAAATTGCAGCCCAAATAAATGCTTCACAGTGTTCAAGTAACAGACACATCTCAACATCAACTGTTCAGAGGAGACTACGTGAATCAGGCCTTCATGGTCGAATTGCTGCAAAGAAACCACTACTAATGGACACCAATAAGAAGAGACTTGCTTGGGCCAAGAAACACGAGCAATGGACATTAAACCGGTGGAAATTTGTCCTTTGGTCTGGAGTCCAAATTTGAGATTTTTGGTTCCAAACGCCATGTCTTTGTGAGACGCGGTGTGCGTGAATGGATGATCTCCGCATTTGTATTTCCCACCGTAAAGCATGGAGGAGGTGTTGTTTTGGAGTGGGGGTGCTTTGCTGATGACACTGTCTGTGATATATTTAGATTTCAAGGCACACTTAACCAGCATGGCTACCACAGCATTCAGCAGCGATACGCCATCCCATCTGGTTTGGGCTTAGTGGGACTATCATTTGTTTTTCATCAGGATTATGACCCAATACACCTCCAGGCTGTGTAAGGGCTATTTGACCAAGAAGGAGAGTGCTGCATCAGATGACCTGCATCAGTCGACCTGGCCTCCACAATCCCCCGACCTCAACCCAATTGAGATGGTTTGGGATGAGTCGGACAGCAGAGTGAAGGAAAAGCAGCCAACAAGTGTTCAGCATATGTGGGAACTCCTTCAAGACTGTTGGGAAAGAATTCCAGTTTAAGCTGGTTAAGAGAATGCCAAGAGTGTGCAAAGCTGTCATCAAGGCAAAGAGTGGCTATTTGAAGAATCTGAAATATAAAGTATATTTTTATTTGTTTAACACTTTTTTGGTTACTACATGATTCCATGTGTTATTTCATAGGTTTGATGTCTTCACTATTATTCTACAATGTAGAAAATAGTAAAAATAAAGAAAAACCCTTGAATGAGTAGGTGTTCTAAAACTTTTAACCGGTAGTGTACATACAAGCACTGAATTATACAGTATGCAGGGAGTTAACATAGTGCATGCCAATGCCATCATAGCCAAGCTACTCTTAGGGGGGGAGGGGAGAGACTGAAGACTGAATGTCCACTTCTGCAGATGAAGCCAGCTCTGTTAAGAGGTTAGGAGCTGTGGAACCCGAAGGCTTAAGCGGGTTTCGATGGTGTCTCAGCTGTTCTAGATACATGGCTGAAAGCCCTGCAATGAACAGTGCGCACATCTCTTAGAGCTGGGAGGAGGAGAAACATTCCCCCTAATAACATCAGCCTGAACATCCCACAGAGAGGAGGCAGAGCAAGGCTGGCCTCACACCAACTGTGCTCAGATGGATTATATTTGCCTGGCTAGACAGGGCTGCAGAACTGCACAACAGCATGTGCATGTACAGTACACAGAAGTCCCGTTATTCGGCGATAAATTGAAAGAGACCGCCAACACCATCTTCGGTTAGGTTAATGACAAAGTATGCATCTTGAGGGTATTCTTGTACACACTGGTTTATGGTGCTGCACATGCTGAAATGTCAGAGCCAGGCAACACTATGATGTAAAGCATGTAGTATTATGTTATTTATACCTTTCACATTTTGGCATAAAAACACAAGATGAAGTGTCTGCAAATCTGTGAACAGACTAGGAATCTTGAAATGTTCTTATAGCTCATCTCACACAGTGCAGGCTTTTACCAATGGACAACTGAAAAGGTCTTTACGTCACCCACTGACAGCAATGGAGTGATTTACAAAGGTAATTTCAAGATGCTGACAAACTACAAGATGGTGATGGAGAGAAGTCAACCATTTAGGCTTATTCAAACTTAAAACAGCCATACAAAGTGATCAAACAGCACCAGAGCAATAGCAGACCTCAGACAAATTATATTTTCTAATTTAGCTAAACAGTTCTCTGTGTACTTCTCATGTGCCACACAGTCAGCCAGACTGCTCAGACAGACAGTCACTGATGCCATGAATGTGACAAACCACCACAGCTAGACCTAACCACCACAGCTCACCATGGATGGAAAACCAAACAAGAAAACCTGCTTCACACGTCACCTGAAATAGGGTTCAGGAGGGTTCGTTCAACATAATGAAAGTTGCAGATAGAAATGCGATGAATAGAAATGTAGAACCGACACAATGTCCAAGATGCGTGTTCTGTTGTACACAATATATTTCTATCTTAATGTTCATGAATGTGTCCTATTGAATGCAGCCTTAGACGTGGACCTTTCTGCTTTGCCCAGAACACTATATACAGCATCTTAGCTAACCAGAAAAAAACTCCAGAAACGCAGTGTAAAAAAACATCTAGCTTTATTTAACCCTCAGTAATGACTCATCTGGCATGGGCAAGTGAAAGGGTCAGCACAAGCTAAGCTTAATCAATGAATCAATTAGAAAAATACATATACGAAAGGCTGCCTTGTGCTAAAACGCTGCCTCGGACGGCAAAATTATTCGGTGCAAATAATCATGGCTAAAATGTTGACATTCACCAGACAGAGAAGATAATTCACTTCGCTAATGTTCTCTTTTTTTTTGTTGACAAGTTCTGGGGCTGATTTCAAACAGATGGTGGAGTAATCTGAAGTGCACGCTGGACAGGCTAACGAAAAATGAATCAAACTTCCTACAAAATCAGACGTCACGCAAAGTCATTTGAGCAAAATTGGGCTGTTTCTTGCATATGTTAGCCAATAGGCTACCTCCCTCACTGATTGCTCACCAAGTCTTTGAATCATCCCCAACAGTTTGAAGATTATTAGCCAAAGCCCTTACAGCAGGACGCCTTGGGCTGACTAGGATCTAACATCACACATTCTTATGGCCACCAAGTGGGTACACCACAAATGTGTCTCTTTTGGCTCATTCATACCAACTAGCCTCAATGATTGTTATCTGGAAACTTGGCAGTCCAATGGCATAGTGGTGTATAATTGTATGGCTTTGTTGGAGGAACATGAGGAATGATATCACTAATGTTATTAGAGCTAGGATATCAATAATAGATTAACCGTCAATGGCAATGGTTCTGCCAAACATTCCTATCATCCTTCTGTAAGACACCATGCTTGCTTAAAAACACTAGTGAGCACAGCAGCAGCCTTCTTTCCTTCAACCAAAGAATCTTACAAAACATCAAATCACAAGACACTGGGCTGTTTTCAGATTTGATTATAAAAGGACTTTGTAGCATCACTTTCACTCAGTGATATACTCAGTTCCTTCTGGTACTGGTCTTCAGGAACATGTACTTTCTTTCCATTGTAAAATGTGGACAGCACACAAAGGTTTGTTTTTCAGGTGGTGAAACAATCCACCCAACAAATATTCATAACCATAGCATTTTAAAGTCATCTTGGGTCCACATGTCACAACGGTGGGCCTAGTTAAAATTGTCATAGTTTGCCTGTCTTTTCAATTGCCAGAAGATTCAGACCCTACCATTACGCTTGTTTACGCTGAGCTGCACTGGGAATGGAATGAAATCATGGTAACATTAAGACATTGTGGAGCTGCGCTAGATATAGATCGGAAAATATAGTCCAAATTTTACCTTGATCCACACCGATATATCAAGATGGCGCTGGAGAGGATGGCTGACATTTTACAGTTGAAGTCGAAAGTTAAGCCAAATACATTTAAACTCAGTTTTTCACAATCCCTGACATTTAATCCTAGTAAAAATTCCCTGTCTTAGGTCAGTTAGGATCACCACTTTATTTTAAGAATGTGAAATGTCAGAATAATAGTGGAGAGAATGATTTATTTCAGCTTTTATTTCTGTCATCACATTCCCAGTGGGTCAATAGTTTACATGCACTCAATTAGTATTTGGTAGCGTTGCCTTTAAATTGTTTGACTCGGGTCAAACGTTTTGGGTAGCCTTCCACAAGCTTCCCACAATAAGTTGGGTGAATTTTGGCCCATTCCTCCTGACAGAGCTGGTATTACTGAGTCAGGATTGTAGGCCTCCTTGCCCGCACACACTTTTTCAGTTCTGCCCACAAATTTTCTATAGGATTGAGGTCAGGGCCTTGTGATGGCCACTCCAATACCTTGACTTTGATGTCCATAAGCCATTTTGCCACAACTTTGGAAGTATGCTTGGGGTCATTGTCTATTTGGAAGACCCATGTGTGATCAAGCTTTAACTTCTGGCTGATGTCTTGAGATGTTTCTTCAATATATCCACATAATTCTCCTTCTTCATGATGCCATCTATTTTGTGAAGTGCACCAGTCCCTCCTGACGCAAAGCACCCCCATAACATGATGCTGCCACCCCTGTGCTTCACGGTTGGGATGGTGTTCTTCAGCTTGCAAGCGTACCCATTTTTCCTCCAAACATAATGATGGTCATCATGGCCAAACAGTTCTATTTTTGTTTCATCAGACCAGAGGACATTTCTCCAAAAAGTACGATCTTTGTCCCCATGTGCAGTTGCAAACAGTAGTCTGGCTTTTTATGGCGGTTTTGGAGCAGTGGCTTCTTCCTTGCTGAGTGGCCTTTCAGGTTATGTCGATATAGGACTTGTTTTACTGCGGATATAGATACCTTTGTAACCATTTCCTCCAGCATCTTCACAAGGTCCTTTGCTGTTGTTCTGGGATTGATTTGCACTTTTCGCACCAAAGCACGTTCATCTCTAGGAGACAGAACGCGTCTCCTTCCTGAGCGGTATGACGGCTGCGTGGTCCCATGGTGTTTATACTTGCGTACTATTGTTTGTACAGATGAATGTGGTACCTTCAGGCATTTGGAAATTGCTCCCAAGGATGAACCAGACTTGTGGAGGTCTACAATTTTTTTTAGGAGTTCTTGGTTGATTTCTTTTGATTTTACCATGATGTCAAGCAAAGAGGCACTGAGTTTGAAGGTAGGCCTTGAAATACATCCACAGGTACTCCTCCAATTGACTCAAATGATGTCAATTAGCCTATCAGAAGCTTCTAAAGCCATGACATCATTTTCTGGAATTTTCCAAGCTGTTTAAAGGCAGTCAACTTAGTGTATGTAAAACTTCTGACCCACTGGAATTATAAGTGAAATAATCTGTCTGTATCAATTGTTGGAAAAATTACGTGTCATGCACAAAGTAGATGTCCTAACCGACTTGCCAAAACTATAGTTTGTTAACAAGACATTTTTGGAGTGGTTGAAAAACGAGTTTTAATGACTCCAACCTAAGTGTATGTAAACTTCCGACTTCAACTGTACATGCGCCTGACCAATTGTGCTATTTTGTAAAAAAAAAAAAAAAAGTGCGTTGTTTGTAACTTATTTCGTACATGTTGCTGCTACCGTCTCTTATGACCGAAAATAACTTCTGGACATCAGAACAGCGATTACTCACCATGAACTGGAAGAAGCTTTTCCCTTCAACGAGTCTGATGAGAAGGATATACTGCTCTCCCGGGAAGAGCCCCAAATCCCCATCATTTGCACAGAGAAAAGAGGACGGAGGATGGGCTGCCTTCAGAGAATCCGTAAGCGAGCGAGTAAACTCCCACTGCCTTCCGTTCTACTTGCTAACATGCAATCATTGGAAAATAAAATTAAGTATCCTACCAACGGGACATTAAGAACTGTTATATCTCAGGTTTCACAAAGTCGTGGCTAAACGATGACACGGATAATATAGAGCTGGCAGGATTTTCCATGCACTGGCAGAACAGAGATGCTAAGTCTGGTAAGACGAGGAGTGGGGGTGTGTCTTTTTGTCAATAACAGCTGGTGCACGATGTCTAACGTTAAAAAGTATTGAAGTATTGCTTGCCTGAGGTAGAGTACTTTACGATAAGCTGTAGACCACACTATCTACCAAGAGAGTACTCATCTATATTATTCGTAGCTGTCTATTTACCACCACAGACTGATGCTGGCACTAAGACCGCACTCAACCACCTCTATAAGGCCATAAACAAACAAGAAAATGCTAATCCAGAAGCGGTGCTCCAAGTGGCCAGGGACTTTAATGCAGGCAAACTTAAATCAGTTTTACCAAATTTTTACAAGAATGTCACATGTGCAACCAGAGGGAGAAAAAAAAAAAAAAAACTCTAGACCACCTTTACTCCACACAAAGAGATGCATACAAAGCTCTCCCCTGCCCTCCATTTGGCAAATCTGACCATAATTCTATCCTGACTCTTGCTTACAAGCAAAAACTAAAAAGCAGTAAGTGCCAGTGACTCGCTCAATACGGAAGTGGTCAGTTGACGCGGATGCTACGCTACAGGACTGTTTTGCTAGCACAGACTGGAATATGTTCCGGGATTCATCCAATGGCATTGAGGAGGATACCACCTTATTGATGAAGCCGATGACTAAGTGCATTGACGACGTCATCCCCACAGTGACCATACGTACCTATCCCAACCAGCAACCATGGATTACAGGCAACATCCGCATCGAGCTAAAGGCTAGAGCTGCCGCTTTCAAGGAGCGGGACACTAATCCGGACGCTTATAAGAAATCCCGCTATGCCCTCAGACGAACCATCAAACAAGCAAAGCGTCAATACAGGATTAAGACTGAATCCTACTACACCAGCTCTGACACTCATTGGATGTGGCAGGGCTTGAAAACTATTATGGACAACAAAGGGAAACCCAGAAGCGAGCTGCCAAGTGACGCAATCCTACCAGACGAGCTTAATGCCTTTTATGCTCGCTTCGAGGCAAGCAACACTGAAGCATGCATGAGAGCACCAGCTGTTCTGGATGACTGTGTGATAATGCTCTCGGTAGCTGATGTGACCAATACCTTTAAACAGGTCACCATACACAAAGCCGCGGGGCCAGATGGATTACCAGGATGTGTACTCAAAGCATGCGCGGACCAACTGGCAAGTGTCTTCACTGACATTATCAACCTCTCCCTGACTGAGTATGTAATACCTACATGTTTCAAGCAGACCACCATAGTCCCTGTGCCCAAGGAAGCGAAGGTGACCTGCCTAACTGATTACTGCCCCGTAGCACTCACGTCAGGGGCCATGAAGAGCTTTGAAAGGCTGGTCATGGCTAACATCAACAGCATCCTCATGAATACCCCAGACCCACTCCAATTCAAGTACCACCCCAACAGATGATGCAACCACAATCGCTCTCCACACTGCCCTTTCCCACCTGGACAAAAGGAACACCTATGTGAGAATGCTGTTAATTTACTACAGCTCAGCGTTCAACCCCATAGTGTCTACGAAGCTCATCACTAAGCTAAGGACCCTGGTATGGCTACTGCTCGGCCTCTGACCGCAAGGCGGTACAGAGGGTAGTGCATACGGCCCAGTACATCACTGGGGCCAAACCTCCTGCAATCCAGGACCTATATAATAGGCGGTGTCAGAGGAAAGCCCATAAAATTGTCAGAGACTCCAGTCACCCAAGTCATAGACTGTTTTCTCTGCTACCGCACAGTAAGCGGTACCGGAGAACCAAGTCTAGGACCAAAAGGCTCCTTAACATCTTCTACCCCCAAGCCATAAGACTACTGAACAATTAATAAAATGGCCACCGGACTATTACATTGACCCCTCCATTTGTTTTGTACACTGCTGCTACTCGCTGTTTATTATCTATGCATAGTCATTTCACCCCTATCTACATGTACAAATTACCTCAACAAACCTATACCCCCGCACACTGACTCGTTACCAGTACCCCCTGTATATATTTTTTACTTTAGTTTATTTGGTAAATATTTTCTTAACTCTACTTTAACTGCACTGTTGGTTAAGGGCTTGTAAGTAAGCATTTCACGGTGAGGTCTACACTTGTTGTATTCGGTGCATGTGACAAATAAAGTTTGATTTGACTTGACTGAAATACTTCCGGTTTCCCAGAAAACTGCCCTTTCGACCTCATGCTAGTTAGCAGTAGCCACAGCAGCCATTATGGAACGGCACTGTTGTGTTGAACCACCAAGGAGCTGATTGGCTGACACTGACATTCCAAAATGGCTGCAGTGGCTACTGCTAGCTAGCATGAGGATGACAAAAATTGCAGTATTTCAACCTTTTTGATGTATCAATGTGGATAATGGTACAATTTGGAGTACAGTGGCATATCCCATCCCTGCTTTGAGGTACGTTTTCCAACCCATATCTAGCGCCGGCTTCACAGTGTCTTAATGTAACCATGATTGCGTTCCGACCCCAGTGCAGCTGTGTAAACAAGCGTAACGGTAGGATCGAATCTTCTAGAAATGTTTTCAAGTGCTGAATTGGATGAGCGAGAGAGAAGAAACAACCATCAGTTTTCTGCCCAGGGCCCTGGTGCTGAGAAAGTAGAGGGCTTAATGAATACCACCTGGCCCAGACACTTAACACTGAGCCACTGAAGAGCTCAGGCATGGCTGCCTTACTCCTGCCCAGAGACAGAGCCTCTAATTAGGTCCAGAACAACTGCTTTACTGTAATGGCCACAGTCAGTAGATCAGGCCAAGGCATCCTGTCTCCTCCGCATGGTGATATGCCACCTCAATGTTCTCACTTCCAAACTCACTCTTCCTGAAAGCCACTTAAGCCCTGTGTTGAGCCGCCAGAGTCCGGCCTGACCTGGGAATGTCAGCTGGGATGACAATGGAGGCGGCTGTGACCCGAAGATACAGTACTAATTAAAACACAATGCTCTGGCCTGTCAAGTGAGAGATTCTTACCCTTGATGGATGCAAATAGAATAGCAAAAATGTGAATCCTAATTAAGAGCTAGAATAGCAAAATAGACACTAATTTCCATATTGTAAAGACTCACTTGATGAAGTTTACAAAATGCAACACCCATGATAATAGTAGACGTTTTGTTGACCCTTTTGTGAATCTGGATCTTTTGTAATGAAACAATCTGAAGCTGCTATACTCCATTCTGTTCCTTAAGGCTCTGTTCGGAGCAGATTGGTGTGTTGGCTGGTGTAATGACTTTCTCAGAGTTCGTATTAACCTGGGTGATAACAGTCTGTGGTAGGAGGCCGCTTCCCTGTCAGTTTGGATCTGTGCTCGGTGCGTCGCCACAGACTCGCTGTCCATGAGTTAAAAATGGAGTTGTCCATTAGCAGACTATCACTAATGCACCAGTGGAGGAGGGTGACTTTCCCCTTGAGAGAAATCAATACCATCCCCTTTAAACACCAAAACCAGAAAACAACAGAGGAGCCTCTGGGGGCAGCAGGAATCAGCAGAAGTGTAGTGTCACCTCATCAAGACCACATTCAGACATGAAAAAAAACTGAACAAAGACTCTCCCCTCAATTTAGTCCTAGCTCAGTGCAGACAGGGCCAAATGAATAAGCCACTAAATCTTCTTGCAGTCAATCTTTCTCTGAGATTAACACCTGGCATCCAGTCTGTTACATTTACATTTTAAGATCCAACCTGGAACACAAACACCATCCGTATCCTTCAGAGACTTTGTCCAGATGACACACACATACAAACAACCCACCACTCATGGTCAAACCCATACAGTACAGAAAGAGTGTCAATATGAAGCTGCCATACAGTTACAGTATATCACCGGGGGACAGGTCATAAAATCAGTCACGGTTCTTTCTTGAGAGATTTTACTTTGTAGGGTTCTAAAGCCACTAGCCTATAATCTTGAGTAATAGAAGGATCCGTTCTCATGTGACGGCCCATTGAGTCAGTTCACCTTGAACTCTGGAATCACAGTGATTCCTGTATGTCATCACAAAAGCCAACATGTGGCCTCATCTCTGGAATGCAACAGAGACTTTACATCCCACAGGACCTGGCACACACTGATTACGCCATAAAACACGAGACTGTGAGATTGCTTGTGGGGATTGTATTGCTTGTTGTAACCAGACATAATTGCATTTAATGTCTAGCTAGCTTATTGACTGTCGACTATGCTCATGAAATTAGATTTGAGCCAACACGGCCAAGTATAGGGTGTTTTTTTTTTAAATGTTGTGTTTAGTACTGGCACGTTTAATCAATTTTCACAGCAATGCCACTGAAAACATCTCGAGTTGAATCTCAGTTGAGTGTATGAACATAGTTTTTAGTGGTCTGGGCTGTATGCACAGTCACACAGGCTGATGTCGAATTAGGACTCTGACCCTCAAATGAACCTACATGTGGCAGAAAAGTGAGTGCAGCAAATACGCTGTGGACAAAACAAGCTTTATTGTTACTCAGATTCTGAATTTAACACAATAGATGTTTGTATTGTGAGGAGATAAACAAGGCTGTAGTCTCTTAAACCAAGATGTTATCATAGAGCCCAACAAAATCCCAAGGTAATGTTGAATTTTTAATGGAAAGATACAAATACCTGAATTACAAATCCATGTTAAAGGAATTAAACTTGCCAGTTAATTTAGTACCAATAATGATGTAATATGATCAGAACCTTGTAATAAGAAGATGAAAGAAAGTGGTCCAGTGCAGTAGCTAAAGAATATCCAAAATGATCAAAACGAACTTCTGCACTAAATCTAATTTCTGGGAAGCATTAGCAGTGGACTCGTTCACGGCTTTAGAGCCAGAAAAGGGACTGACGTGTCATATTGGCCATCAACACCTTAAACAAACCATGAGACAAAACTGAGCTAAAACCTACCCATTATGTTTTGCTGATGATTAGGTGTGTTTTATTTGAGTCACGGATTGGAGGAGGGGCATTGGGGAAACAGTCTCTGTCAAAGCGTTATTGTTGCCTGAATTGACAGTCAGTCAGTCACCAACATGACATATTACTGCTGAAGGGCAAGCGGCTGACCGTGTGTTACTATGTGAGAGACAGAAAAGAAACCTTTATGAATAGGATTTGAGTCTTTTGAAGGAGTAGGTTGATGGTAAAATATCAATCTACAGTATGCTAATCCTGTTGAACTATTTTAATAATTCCCATAATGATAACTGTTATTAATTCATTTCTATGTTAATATTTAAAAAAGGATAACAGCTAAACAGTATTGTGATGAAAAAGTACTTTAAAAAGTAATACGGCTATCACTTTTAATTTTTCATTCCATCTCCTTCGATTCTTTCATGTCCTTCCATGTCAGTGAGATTACTGAAGCGCAATTCCTCAGTGAATTGCTGTTTAAAACCACAGCAGTAAATTACCTGTCACCCCACTACAATAATAGCGGTAATGACATATCACAGAAACCAAGAACGGATTGAACTATGACAACCTGCAAGTGCCTGTTCAAACGGAGCACTCTTCCCTGGATGTTACAGAAAAAGAACACTAGTCAAAATGATGATCATAGCTATGGCATCAGCCTAAGATACTTATATAGCCTACCCATGACATGCTTAGGTTCATAATACAAAGGTATTACAAACCCTTTATACACATAGGAGTCTGATTCAATTAATCATTTAGTAATAATAAATAACAGTTTAATTTTTAAAAAATTATATAAACTATTTATGCCTATATGCAAAAAATAAACAGATGTCAGAGATGGAGAGAGGGAGTGTGAAATGAACATGTAAAAAGTAGCCTCATCATTGGCGTTTCATACGTTTCATGTAAAGCTATAATCTCAGAGATGTAGTGCATGTTTCAGGGGAAATCGCCAAAGCATACACTGCACCTCAGGGTCCACACAAAGCTCACTGATTAGTCTTGTAACTATGGTTACCACCCCACCTCATGTTTCGACAACAGTTGCTTTGGAATAAACACAGAGATATTCCTTCAAGTCCCCTGCTGTTTCTAATTTATCACTAAAGGCGTTTTCAGTAGGACCCTTGAGGCCTTTAACACAGTTGGAGCTGGGGGCAGTTACATATGAGCTGCCTGAGAGGTCGACTTCACTTAATTTAACAACCAAATCAGGAGCTGGGAGGCCTAAGGAACCAGGAAGAGCTGCCACCATCAGCGGCACATCAGGGTGCCAAGTACCCCATAACCTCTTCATAAATACCAAACCTAGTGGGATTTCATTTTTTATTTTTAAGGTGTCTACTTTTCCTGCTCCTACCTTGTCCTCAACACATCAGAATCCCATTATGCGTGTGAATGGGAGAAGAGATCACGCTAATAATACCCAAGTTGAAGTCAACATTTACACTTCAGAGAAATGAACGACCAAGCTTGAACGACCAAGTTTGAGTAGACTTGTATACCTATAGATTATTTCCAAGGCACCACCTTGACGATAGTAAATGGTAGGTCACAAATAACGTAGCCTAGCATTTTCATAGAGGTACCAATTGAGATACGTCCCTGCCTTACAGTAAACCTACACATGAGGGAATTACGGTTTAACAGTCTCCGGACTGTAAGCGTGGGGATTTTTGGCTTTGTATTAAGGACCCCTTTCCACTCTCCAGCTCTGTGGTCCACTCCACCCTCTCACACACGCTGGGACTGCAGTGCCCACCTGTTCAAAGCTCTGCCCAGTAATGCTGCTTTTGTGCTTGATTACAGCAGCTTGACGTGGAAATCTCCTTCTTCCTTTTCTTCACAGGACTTAGGAGAGAGCTCAACCCCCAGTCCCCCACTAACCCTAACTTCACTCGTGATAACAGTGGGGTCATTTCCCTTGCTTAAATTTGTATGGCTGCCATATAAACGGACTACTCTTTTTCTTAGAGTGTGTACAAAGTAATCTGTCCCTCTTCCTGCCAGTCTCCTCACCTCCTCCCATTGGAGCCATTAGAGCAGAGTGGCTGCTCACTAATGCGCAGAGACAGCAGATCTGCTTGTGTTATGTTGGTTTACAGGGAAAGGGAAGGTAGTACTGATGGACAGTAAGAATTATTGGCAGGTCAATACATGGGACATGTGAAGACAGGTTAAAGTTGAAAAGACTATGATCGGATCTCAAAAGCCTGTCATTTTCTGCAGGTCTAATGAAAGCGATTCTGCCACTGCCCTCATGGTTATTTCAGATGTGCAGGATGCATGGGCTGCTACTGAAGGCTACAGATCACTGAGTGGCAGTTCAAAACCAAAGGCCTGGCATTTTAAGTTAAATGGTCTTGCCTCACTGACTGAAATGATCAATGGACCAAGAAGTTTCACTTGTGCATTTTCCAGCCTAGTCTCTTTATTGCCTTTGATTAGCTTGACCAATACTTTCTGAATTAAATCCTTTGTCAGGTTTTTTCAAAGGATTAGTGGGAAGAAAACACACAGAGCGCACCAGATGCTTGTATTTAACTAATGCTTTTAACATTGCAAGCGCGTAGGGGCTCCACTAAGGCTTCATCACTGCTTTTATCATATCGTACAGGGTCAATGGAGGCTGCTACACATGAAAATGTGCCTCAAGAGTGACATTTTAAAAGACATTAAATGAATCACAGTGCTTTGGACTGATGGTGCATGTCAAGCGGTCACCCGTCAGCCAAAGTGCAGACATCAATCTAATGTCAATCTGGAATGGCAGCAAAAAAAAAACGAACAATTAAATAAAGATGCTTCCAGCCCTTGTCCGCTGTCATCTTCACTTAACACACAACATGATGTTGTTAAGTTTAATGGCCACATTAATGGGTGAGGTACAGCCTTCACACCCTTTAAGAGTAAAAACAGCCCATTCAAAACTGATTTATAGAAAAGGGGAGGATAAATTCTACCACAGTTCACTGCACCATTAATATGAACTTGGTCCCCCCTTCGCCGCTTTCAGCTATACTTTTCGTGGCTGTTTATTTACCACCACAGACAGAGGCTGGCACTAAGACCACACTCAGTCAGCTGTATAAGGAAATAGGAAACCACTCACCCAGAGGCGGCGCCCATAGTGGCCGGAGACTTTAATGCAGGGAAACTTAAATCAGTTCTACCAAATTTCCATCAACATGTTAAATGTGCAACCTGAGGGAAAAACAATTCTAGATCACCTGTACTCCACACACAGAGACGCGTACAAAGCTCTCCCTCCATTTGGTAAAGCCGACCACAACTCTATCCTCCTGATTCCTGCTTACAAGCAAAAATTAAAGCAGGAAGCACCAGTGACTCGGTCTATAAAAAAAGTGGTCTGATGAAGCAGATGCTAAACTACAGGACTTTTTTGCTATCACAGACTGGAACATGTTTCGGGATTCTTCCAATGGCATTGAGGAGTACACCACATCAGTCACTGGCTTCATCAATAAGTGCATCGAGGACGTCGTCCCCACAGTGACTGTACGTACATACCCCAACCAGAAGTCATGGATTACAGGCAACACTCGCACTGAGCTACATTTTACATTTTACATTTTAGTCATTTAGCAGATGCTCTTATCCAGAGCGACTTACAGTAGTGAATGCATACATTTCATACAATTTCATACATTTTTCTGGAGCTCTTTGGCATCAACTCAACTCGCCGTGTTTGGAGGAGGAGGAATGCTGCCTATGACCCCAAGAATACCATCCCCACCGTCAAACATGGAGTTATGCTTTGGGGGTGTTTTTCTGCTAAGGGGACAGGAAAACTTCACCGCATCAAAGGGACGATGGACGGGGCCATGTATCATCAAATCTTGGGTGAGAACCTCCTTCCCACAGCCAGGGCATTGAAAATGGGTCATGGATGGGTATTCCAGCATGACAATGACCCAAAACACACGGCCAAGGCAACAAAGGAGTGGCTCAAGAAGAAGCACATTAAGGTCCTGGAGTGGCCAAGCCAGTCTCCAGACCTTAATCCCATAGAAAATCTGTGGAGGGAGCTGAAGGTTCGAGTTGCCAAACGTCAGCCTTGAAACCTTAATGACTTGGAGAAGATCTGCAAAGAGGAGTGAGACAAAATCCCTCTTGAGATGTGTGCAAACCTGGTGGCCAACTACAAGAAACATCTGTCCTCTGATTGCCAACAAGGGTTTTGCCACCAAGTACTAAGTCATGTTTTGCAGAGGGGTCAAATATTTATTTCCCTCATTAAAATGCAAATCAATTTATAACATTTATGACATGCGTTTTTCTGGATTTTTGTTGTTGTTATTCTGTCTCTCACTGTTCAAATAAACCTACCATTAAAATTATAGACTGATCATTTCTTTGTCAGTGGGCAAATGTACAAAATCAGCAGGGGATCAAATACTTTTTTCTCTCACTGTACTAACTCAAATCAGCCTGACTAACCGGTGTCTGTATGTAGCCTCGCTACTTTTATAGCCTCGCTACTATATCTATATATATAGCCTGTCTTTTTACTGTCGTTTTATTTCTTTACCTACCTATTGTTCACCTAATACCTTTTTTGCACTCTTGGTTAGAGCCTGTAAGTAAGCATTTCACTGTTGTATTCTGCGCACGTGACAAATAAACTTAGATTTGATTTGAACAGCCTCCACTCTTCTGGGCTTTTAAATAGATGTTGGGACTTGCTTCCATTCAGCCACAAGAGCATTACTGAGGTCGGGCACAGATGTTGGGCGATTAGGCCTGGTTTGCAATCGGCATCCCAATTCAGCCAAAAGGTGTTTGATGAGGTTGAGGTCAGGGCTCTGTGCAGGCCAGTCAAGTTCTTCCACACCGATTTCGACAAACCATTTCTGTATGGACCTCGCTTTGTGCACAAGGGCACTGCCATACTGAAACAGGAAAAGGCCTTCCCCAAACTATGACAAAGTTGGAAGCAACAGAATCATCGAGAAAGTCATTGTATGCTGTAGCGTTAAGATTGTACAACGAGCTTGTGTGGCCTACCACCACAGCCGTTGTTGCTCCTAGACTTGATCGTTCACAATAACAGCACTAACAGTTGACCGGGGTAGCTCTAGCAGGGCAGAAGTTTGACAAACTGACTTGTTGGAAAGGTGGCATCCTATGACGGTACCACGTTGAAAGTCACTGAGCTCTTCAGTAAAGCCATTCTACTGCCAATGTTTGTCTATGGAGATTGCATGGCTGTGTGGTCCATTTTATACACCTGTCCGCAACGGGTGTAGCTGAAATAGCCCACTCCACTAATTTGAAGGTGTGTCCACATACTTTTGTATATATAGTGTATTTTCAGATCACAAAAGTCATTTTTTTCTCTCGCTTGGCTAGCAGTGATACTGCAATACGAATGCCAAATGTTGGTCTTATGTCATCACAACTAAAGTGCAAAATTATCTCATTGCAAGTCATTTCCAATTAGGCCTATACTAATACACCTTTGTTACTGTAATTTCCGGACTATTGAGCGCACCTGAATATAAGCCGCACCCACTGAATTTTTTTTAAAGTATTATTTTGAACATAAATAAGCCGCACATGTCTATAAGCCGCAGGTGCCTACCGGTACATTGAAACAAATGAACTTTACACAGGCTTTAACGAAACACGGCTTGTAACAAAAATAAATAGGCTTTAACGAAACACGGCTTGTAACAAAAATAAAAAATTAGCAGTAAACAGTAGCCTACCAAGAAAGTCATTGGTCACTATCTTCCTCCTCCTGTGCAATGAAACCACTGAAGTCATCTCCTTTGGTGTCGGAGTTGAATAGCCTTAGAATTGCTTCATCCGATATTGGATCGTTTTCATTGTCACTCTCGTCACCGTTTGACCTTAACCCGTTCGGCAATTTCATTGGTCTAATGAAAGCTTCCTGCCGCCAAAAAACTGAGCACATCACAGAATGTGTTTTTTTTTTAGAAAAACATTTTTGAAAGCGGGAAAAATCCATATATTAGCCGCGTCATTGTTTAAGCCGCGAGGTTCAAAGCGTGGGAAAAAAGTTGCGGCTTATAGTCCGGAATTAACGGTACACCCTGAGCAATTCAAGAATTAAAACAAACACCTTGTTGTACAATCATTCAGTGCAATTGTAAATACCCCAATATGTTGTTCAGTTGGGCATGAAATTGACCAAGAGAGATCTCAGCAGCACAGCAATTTGGATACTCAGTAGCGAGATGATCTGAGAGCAGCCTGGGCTATCTTAGGAGAATTCCTGCAATGGAAGACCATTACAGCTCTACCCTCAGGGCAGGGCACTGACACATACTGCCTGGACAAAACCCAGACCCAGCCAGGCAGGGATTACAAATGATCTGAAGGAGAGGCTTTTTTTCCCTCTGCGTTTCAAATTGCTTCTCTGCGTATCAAATACACCATGGAGGGTCATAAAATAGGGGAGCTCTGACAGTGCAGTAACTAGCCTTCCCCTATCAAGGTGTAGCAGAGCTGGAAGCCCACAGCATAGTGTAGCACTTCATAACACCCTGCTGAAACAAGACTCCGCAGAGCAAACTGTGAGATGTCATGCAGGCGTGCAAAACTAGGAGGGAGGAAACTCAATGGGGCAATTGTGTGTGCTGGCCTGCCGCCTGGACCCCCATCTGCGTGAGGAAACCAGACTGCAGAGTCAAGGGAGTACAAGTGGAACCAAGACTGAGGCAAAACACATGGCAACCCAAACTAGCCATCAATACCACCCTGCTTTGCATGCAGCAAGACTTGGGGGAAGATTTGTGTGGAACAAGAATAGCCGTGCGTTGGCCGGAGCCTCGCCTTTTGGAGGATAGAATGAGTACTGTCCTTTGGAGGCTCACGTAATGTCTAGGCTTACCAGACGCAATTGACTAGGAACACCATAGAAGCACAGCCAGGCACTTACTAAATTACCAAATATTTCATTGAAATCTTCCAGCAAACAAAGAGCTAACTGAAAAACTGAGCTGATTTACAAGAGGCTTACATTACGGCCATTGTTCGATGCATCCGTTACCTCGCTTCTTCCCAACCGACACAGACATGGTTTTATGTTCAGCGAGGCACAAAGTAAAAGCAGATCTTTCACCATGCCTGTCTATGAGTTGCCTGAATGACAGACGTAGCAGGTCAGAGGATCTGGGCTGCTGGAATTGCAAACAACCTTTCTGCAGACAGAAATACAAGAGTCCTAAGGACAATCAGACCCCTCGTCATTACAGCCGGCAAGAGGAAACCCAAGGAAGTTTAATTACAGCCCATCATTGGAGAGCTTTGCTTCTCTCTCATTCCCACAACCACACACACAGCCAGCCTGGGACCAGCCTACATGCAACAGAATAGAACATGTTCTGGCTGACTAATCCTTCCTTTACAGGTAAAAGTTTGTTAAATGTTCTTATTTATTAGTATCAAAACACAAAACTCACTTGCTGCAGAAAATATGCTTTTGAAACTCGTGGACAGAGATTGCTTAATTTCCTGAACTGACAAGACTTCCAATTAAATTGACACCAAGCCCTGAAAAAAAGCAACGTCAAATTTACCCTACTAGTTCTGGTTGCAGAATGATCTGATATTGGGCAATGTTTCCATGCAGCCAAAAGCAGATGTTTCACCAAAAGCACACACAGTGAGTAATGAACTGAATCAGCAGGTCAGAGTTCTCCCAGCACATTCTGTTACCTTGTCAACCCGCCAGGCAATGGTACAAACATATCACCCCCATCACTACCACCACCAGCCTGGGGAAGAGAGAGAAGGTCCCCAAGGGAACAATCCTCACCACTGACACAATGTGACAGGTGGCAACAGGGCTGGAGACACATGGTAGGATGAATGTTTTATAGTGCAATGACATCACACTGAAGAAAGAGGCAGAGAGAGATTGAGAGAGAGTGTGAGAGAGGGAGTGAAAGAGAGAGATGAATCATTTATGTGTCAGCATAGAGAGAAAGTAGGTCATGGTGAGGGTGGGGGATAGAGGGGTAGGTCCCCCCACTGTACTTTGCTTCTAATTATCGTCGATTCCTTCTGGCAGCTGTGTACGATGCTGTATAAAGAGGCACTTGCTAATTGTTCAGCAGATCAAATCTTCCTTTACATAATGTGTGGCTGGAGTCATAAGTGCCAATGGTGCTGATGAAATGGCACTTAGCTCTTTGATGTTCAACCATTTGGACTGACCAGATTAGAGGGTGGTGACATTTGCCCTTTAGTGTCTATTGTCAACAGCTCTGGAAGCCTGGAAAAGCATCCACTTAACTAGCTACAAACATACATGAATCGACTTTAAATCAATGGTTTTCTGATACAAATTGACATACTGGTAGCGCTGTTCAATATCCATGGACAAAAATGAATCATCCATATTGTGATCATTGCAACACTTATCCCCACCCCACCTCATCCGTATGGCAGTGGAACAGTCTTTTCTCCCATTGGGAGGCTCAGCCTACAGACTGTGACCCACTGCATCTGCATGGGAAAACCAATTGGCCCATAAATGGGTTTGGGTACACAAAAAGAGATAAACATCGTGTTAAAATCTGACCATGTATATTGTGAACATCCATATAGCAATAAATCCAGATTAATAATCCACAACATATCACGCAGCAGGCTGACAGATCATTGCTCAATTGAATATCACACCCGTGTCCTAAGGGCCATCTAATTAATATTCCTACCATGATCGCAGTGGGAGGAAGTGATGGCACAAGATAAGCCTCAAAAAGACAACGCGCAGTTGTAATTCAGGTACCCAATTCAGCCGTACATTAATCCAAAATCACACTCCCCATCTCTTGCTCTGCCCACGGTGAGGAGGAGAGAAAAAGGAAGTGTGACAAGTGAGGAGACAGACATTTAGCTGCCTCCCGCCACAGCATTTAGAAGCTTCTGCTGAGACTCTCACAGAGGGAACAGAAGGAGAGAGGAAGGAATGGAAGGAGGAATGGAGGAAGAAAGAGCCGACAGCCTCAGTCAGTGGCTCCGGCTGTGTGGGAATCACTCAGACGTGTGCAGTGGAGTGTGAATATTACACCCACAGTTCAGCCCATGAGGGCCACCTCCTCTAGGGAAGGCAAGGCAGGCAGTCCCTGAAGGTCAGTGAGCAAACCTGCTCCAGCTGGGCCCAGGCAGGGTAGCAGGGTAGGGAGATGAAGTGTACCAGACCACCTTCCTCAAAATACAAGTAAACTTTTCATAGGCTCACTTTAGGTAAAGGGTAAACTGGATGTATGGTTGACGAATGACCCTGTCACCAGATGTCCTGTCAGGAGCGGTAGAATGAGCCCAGCTTTTAATATTTGCTTAAATACAATAGGTTTTTTTAATGGTGCACCTTTTCCTTTTGAATGATAACAGTTTAGACTAACCCAAGCTGTTGTTATCAATAACTCACACACACAGCCAGACTGTTATGATAAAGCATTCCAAGTTGTTGCTTGACTCCGTGGATAGCAGACAACAGCCTGCAGTTCCAACCTCAGGAGTCACCATCTTGACTAATCCAACCATGTCATGACAAGGCAGAGTTGTGCCAAGAACTCTGATGCAGAACTTTTAAGGGAGCAAATAGTTTGGCCATTTAGTTCATGATTCCACCCCCTGCTTTCATAGTTTGAACTGTCCTTGAGGTAACAAAGATGGTGAAAAAAAGGCGGGGAGTACATAAAACTATAAAGCACTGTCAAAAGTAAAAGGCTGTCTCTTGCAATTAAAAGGCTCTGAGGTCATCTGTTTAAAGCAATCACCTCTGACTACAGCGGCTATTTTTGTGGCATTTCACTGTTTTCTTATTTTGTTTCATATAGCCATAACACAATCTAAAAGAAAAATACAATAATAGCAGTTATCATAGTTTACCACATACCATGTAAGTGGTGGTGGAACCACTTCTCCCAAAGAACTTTGGTTGGAAAACAAACATAGATTATTATTCTTTTTTTTTTTTTATCTTCTCATACCAGCAACAACCCATTTGTGGGGTGCAGCGCGGTCTCCAGTTTCAGGTTTTGCTACATGAGCCTACATTCTGTCAGCTGGGGAGCACTTCCTTTGGGCTGTTCTCACATGGGCCGTATGACTATGGAGGCTAATGGCTACCCGAAACCCAGCTCTTCAGTATACTGCTTCAAACAAGGCACCTCCTCGATAAAAGGGGGTAAAGTGACGTGGCTAACCAGTGACTATACACTGTGATGAAATGCCTATGTGCTGGAGTACTGTATTTCATTAACAAATTCATAATAAAAAAATGGGTTAGTTAGAACCAGTCCTTACATCTGACTCGCTGCAAAATGTGGCAAATGCTATTTCTTCTACCCTTTAGCATGACATTTGTTATAAACTACCTCCCCTCATGCTGGGCTCCCGAGTGGTGCAGCGGTCTAAGGCACTGCATCTCAGTGCAAGAGTCATCTACAGTCCCTGATTTGAATCCAGGCTGCATCACATCCGGACCTGATTGGGAGTCCCAAAGGGCAGCGCAGAATTGGCCCAGCGCCGTCTGGGTTTGGCCGTCATTGTAACTAAGAATTTGTTCTTAACTGACTTACTTGCCTAGTTAAATAAACAAATTGCTGATCTTACATCTGGCACCAAGCCTAAAGCTCAACTCTGGAGTACTAGCTTCATGGTTATGTTGAATGATCACATGGTGGAACTGATCAGCATGTTAACATGTGACCCAACTAGGCTGTCCCCGACTAAACTAAAACTTGGTTGACCAAAAGTCGTCTGTTATTTAGACCAATCGATTGGTTGGTCTAAATTTTAAAACATGTATTTTTTCAGAGACAGACAGACAGACTTGAAGTCAGAAATTTACATTCACCTCAGCCAAATACATTTAAAACATAGTTTTTCACAATTCCTGATATTTAACCCTAGTAAAAATTCCCTGTGTTAGGTCAGTTAGGATCACCACTTCATTTTAAGAATGTGAAATGTCAGAATAATAATAGAGAGAATGATTTATTTCAGCACATCACATTCCCAGTGGGTCAGAAGTTTACATACACTCAATTAGTATTTGGTAGCATTGCCTTTAAATTTGTTTAACTTGGGTCAACCATTTTGGGTAGCCTTCCACAAGCTTCCCACAATAAGTTGGGTGAATTTTGGCCCATTCCTCCTGACAGAGCTGGTGTAACTGAGTCAGGTCTGTAGGCCTCCTTGCTCGCACACACTTTTTCAGTTATGCCCACAAATTTTCTATCGGATTGAGGTCAGGGATTTGTGATGGCCACTCCAATACCTTGACTTTGTTGTCCATAAGCCATTTTGCCACAACTTTGGAAGTATGCTTGGGGTCATTGTCCATTTGGAAGACCCATTTGCGACCAAGCTTTAACTTCCTTACTGATGTCTTGAGATGTTGCTTCAATATATCCACATTTTTCTTCCTCATGATGCCATCTATTTTGTGAAGTGCACCAGTCCCTCCTGCAGCAAAGCACCCCGACAACATGATGCTGCCACCCCCGTGCTTCACGGTTGGGATGGTGTTCTTCGGCTTGCAAGCGTCCCCCTTTTTCTTCCAAACATAACAATGGTCATTATGGCCAAACAGTTCTATTTTCGTTTCATCAGGCCAGAAGACATTTTTCCAAAAAGTACGATCTTTGTCCCCATGTGCAGTTGCAAACCGTAGTCTGGCTTTTTTAATGGCGGTTTTGGAGCAGTGGCTTCTTCCTTGCTGAGCGGCCTTTCAGGTTATGTCGATATAGGACTCGTTTTACTGTGGCTATAGATACTTTTGTACCCGTTTCCTCCAGCATCTTTACAAGGTCCTGTGCTGTTGTTCTGGGATTGATTTGCACTTTTTGCACGAAAGTACGTTCATCTCTAGGAGACAGAACGCGTCTCCTTCCTGAGCGGTATGACGGCTGCGTGGTCTCATGGTGTTTATACTTGCGTACTATTGTTTTGTACCGATGAACGTGGTACCTTCAAACTTTTGGAAATTGCTCCCAAGGATGAACCAAACTTGTGGAGGTCTACAATGTTTTTGCTGAGGTCTTGGCTGATTTCTTTTGATTTTCCCATGATGTCAAGCAAAGAGGCACTGAGTTTGAAGGTAGGCCTTGAAAATACATCCACAGGTACATCTCCAATTTACTCAAATTATGTCAATCAGCAAGCTTCTAAAGCCATTACATAATTTCCAGGATTTTTCCAAACTGTTTAAAGGCACAGTTAGCTTAGTGTATGCAAATTTCTGACCCACTGGAATTGTGATACAGTGAATTATAAGTGAAATAATCTGTCTGTAAACAATTTTTGGAAAAATGACTTCTGTCAATCACACAGTAGATGTCCTACTTGCCAAAACTATAGTTTGTTAACAAATTTGTGGAGTGGTTGAAAAACGAGTTTTAATGACTCAAACCGAAGTGTATGTAAACTTCGACTTCAACTGTATACACACACACACACACACACACACACACACACACACACACCACACACACACACACACACACACACACACACACACACACACACACACACACACACACACACACACACACGTGTTTTCATAAAATCAGCTATATACACTACCGTTGAAAGTTTTGGGGTCACTTAGAAATGTCCTTGTTTTTGAAAAGAAAAGCAAATGTTTTGTCCATTAAAATAACATCAAATTGATCAGAAATACAGTGTAGACATTGTTAATGCTGTAAATTACTATTGTAGCTGGAAATAGCTGTTTTTTATTGGAATATCTACATAGGCGTACAGAGGCCCACTATCAGCAACCATCACTTCTGTGCTCCAATGGCACGTTGTGTTAGCTAATCCAAGTTTATTGTTTTAAAAGGCTAATTGATCATTAGAAAACCCTTTTGCAATTATGTTAGCACAGCTGAAAACTGTTGTTCTGATTAAAGAAGCAATAGAACTGGCCTTCTTTAGACTAGTTGAGTATCTGCAGAATCAGCATTTGTGGGTTCGATTACAGCCTCAAATTGGCCAGAAACAAAGACCTTTCTGAAACTCGTCAGTCTATTCTTGTTCTGAGAAATGAAGGCTATTCATTCATTCATTCATTCATTCATTCATCATATACCAGTCTCAACGTCAACAGTGAAGAGGCAATTCCGGGATGCTGACCTTCTAGGCAGAGTTCCTCTGTCCAGTGTCTGTGTTCTTTTGCCCATCTTAATCTTCTCTTTTTTTGGCCAGTCTGAGATATGGCTTTTGCTTTGCAACTCTGCCTTGAAGGCCAGCATCCCAGAGTCGCTTCGTCACTGTTGACGTTGAGACTGGTGTTTATTGTTTTCATATGCATATTAATTTAAATGTATTCATATCTCAAAATCATTGGTATGTGGTTAATAAAAATTCTATCCAAATCTAAATGAAAATGATACAAACCTAAAAAGTAACTTCTATTGCCAACTATGTAGAAATAGCCTAAAGCCAACAAATAAAAACATTGCAGCCTGCAGGTAGAAAATAAATATCCTTCTAAATCACATTGGCTATGCATGGCCTGTTTGCAGCGAACTTGAAACATTGTATCAACCATTACTTGGATCCAGTGAAACTTGTGCTAGCAAACTTGCAACATTGTATAAAATATTCTGGGCCCTCAGAGTTTCCTGCTCCAGCGAGCTCAGGACAGACTCAGTTGTAGGCTGTTTGCGCAAGGGATAACAAGTAATCAGGTAGGCCTATTTTATGACGTTTCCACTGGATGAGAGCATGACATTTCTCCCTTCCACGCCAAATGGTTATCGAAAGGGAGAGAGCTGAGTAACTATTGTCATTGGATGTAAAAACATACATTGTTTGCTTGCTGTTTGAGATGACAAAAGCATTACTTTGAGAGGGCATTACTTACAATCAGATGCCCAAATGGGCACATTTATGTCTACATTTGCGTACAGGCCAGGTAGCCTATAGGCGTACCTCTATATGCAATCAGGTGCATGTCCTTACTCAACATTGACAGGAGTGCTCCAAACAAAAAATATCTTTCTCAAATGTAGCATAGGTTGTGCGCTCTGAAAACAATGTGTCCACTGTGACAATGAGAACGGTAACACTGGAATAATAATATATTGAATGCATTAACAGAAATGGCCGTAACCAAACAAACATTGTAGATTAGAAATGATAGGAATTAACGATAAAGGTATTGCTGGTGATACATGTAATGGGGAATTGAGAGACACTAACAATCAAATGCAAACAATTTACACAATGAAGTTATGAAACAATGAATGTGCACAAATTGGTGGGAGAGAGCGCATTCTGGGGAGAAATGTGCATCTCAGCCACACTCCCATTCTTCTTGGACTGTGCCATCCCCGTGGCCTCCACAATGGATTAGTTCACTGAGATGGGAGCGAATAAGACTGGTGTCGCTTGTGCCATAAAAAAATAAACATTTATATTTGCTACAGCTCAACTTAAAAAAATCTTGGTCGACCAACAGCCTATTGACCAAACAATCGACAGGTCGACCAATTGGGGTCAGCCCTAGACCAAACCAACCAACCAACCAACCAAAGGCTCCTGATCATCTGGTAACATTGAAGGATGTGTTTGTGTTCGAAAATGTGTTATGAATTTGAATGAGTAAGCACATTGTTGATAACAATATGCTGCTATGAAATCAAAGCATTTGCAATTCAAGACAACTAGTAACAGGATGGTTTTAAATCTGGATATTCTTATCTACATTAGCCAGTGTTCTTCCCCAAGGACTAAAACAATGAGCCGTTTGGGGGAGCCTCTGTCCGCTTCACAGAGCAATTGGTTTGGAATACTGATTATAGAAAACTAAAGACAGGGACAGTCAGATATTTTATATGCTTGGAGAAAATAAACACTTTCTGGGACCCTTCACTGCTCATCAGGAAGCATTCAGCTTCTTCAGAAGAACACTGTTTTCATAGTCCTCACACAATACGAGGTGGAAAGGAGGAATGTCATGGTTTGGATCACTCACTACTATACTTGAAGTGGAAATGCAAGAGGAAAAGTGGATGGTTCAGACCAAATTTCGGAACTCTCTCTCTGTGGTACCTGCCTTCGACAAAAATGCTATGTATGACATAGCCTAGCTTGATCAATCATTATGTTTTTTGTGCAAACTAGGATACCTTTAGAAATGAAATCTTACTTTCCACTACATATCCGAGCCTTTTCTTTTTTGCACATCAGTAAGGATTTTTTTCATTAGTAAAAGGACAGTAGGATATGCTCCTTTTTCCCCTGTTATTACCAAACTATATAATTATCTGACTGCACCCTAAACCATATTCAACCAAATCTAGGCAATGTCCTATTAAACCACCACATTGCATGGCTGTTCAAAATCACTACTGTGCATTGCTGTTATAATTCACAAACAATGTGCTAAGATGACTTTACGTCTCCCCCACTCACAGTGACAGGCAGGCTCACAGTTGATGAAATAAGAGGAAGCATTCATCAGAGCCTCGGCTCATGCCCAGCAGTATTAAAGATGATAGATATCATTGTAAATTACCTTCTCCGTGAAGGTTGACACGGAACGGGGCAAGGTTAAATGCTGATGAAGCCATTTTAATTTTGCTGTTGATGGCTGCAGACACAGCCAACTGCTTCGTCACTGCACATCCAGCTGCACAGAGTCAGTATTAACTTCAGACTTGCACTTGGAAGCAAATTCTCCGCTTTTGGGCTCCTTGTCTCTTCTAAATCGGAATGATTTAAATGCAGTTAAAGCGAGGGCCTGTGGAGCATGAAAGACATTCTTCCAATCCTACAGTTGTAGCTATTATTAGTCAGTAGCTACTAGCAAATCAGCATGAAATGAAAACATGTTAAACACACTGAGGTATTACGCCAAACTGAATCAGACAGTCAGCTGATCACGCCAACGCGGATAGGTTCTGAAAGGAAAGAAGCAGGCGGGAGGATGAATTTATATTGGCCAATCATTTTGTTAAACAGAGACAAGGGCAAATTGGAGGCCTTCCACCTCACTGTCAATCAGGCTTGGCCTTTTCCTCACTCTCTCTGATCCAAAAGGTGTTGTCCTTCACCCATGTAACAGAAACCCAAATAATCTCCTGCACTCAGATGTGTAGCTGTGGGTTACTCAGGGAATATGAAACGTGGTGCCGAGGGGAAGACGACCTGAATTGCAATGAGCCTGCTTCATAAACAAGGTCTTTCTAACCAAACCGTTCAAAAAATATTAAATATTCTGGAGATGGAGAAGAGCAAGGGCAGGGTACAAAGGCTTTAAATGTGCAAGTGATTCCTATAAATAAGTCCTTGCAAATAGCAAGGATGACATTTTCAGAAGCATGGGATTTTTGGAACAGGCCTAACCTCAATTAAGGTTGTAACTAATAGGCTTCTCCATTCCTTGATTGCCTTAAAAGGAAAAGAAATCCATACATGTCTAGCAAGCTGATGTTGATAGCAAAGGGATACTTCAAACAACAAATCAAATATTAGCCTCATGTGCCAAATACAACAGGTGTAGACCTCACTGTGAAATGCTTACTTTTTAAATTTATTTAACTAGGGAAGTCAGTTAACAACAAATTCTTATTTACAATGACGGCCTGCTTACAAGCCCTTAACTCTATTTCTTGAACTGCATTGTTGGTTAAGAAAATATTTACTAAATAAACCGAAGTGAAAAATAAAATAAAAAGTATCCCAATAAAATAACAATAGTGGGGCTATATACAGGGGGCACCGGTACTGAGTCAATGTGCAGGTTTGTCGAGGTAATTTGAAGGTAGGGGTAAAGTGACTATGCATAAATAATAAACAGCGAGAAGCAGCAATAGCAGGGGTGTCAATGTAAATAGTCCAGGTGGCCATTTGATTCATTGTTCAGCAGTTTTATGGCTTATGGGTTGGAGGTAGAAGCTGTTAAGGAGCCTTTTGAACCTAGACTTGGCACTCCGGTACCAACTAACAGAGAACATAAAATATTTTTGGGGGGCGATTCATCGGGTTGATTTGAGCAACAACAAAAAAAGTTTCTCCGTTTTCATAATTCAACTCTGCAGAGCATCTGCCTTGGTGTTTCAATAGCTTCTGGGATTCAATCCAACGTAATAGGTTGGGATTGGCCAATTTCCCCTTTAAACTCTAGCCATTGGCAATTGGCATGAAGCAGAGCTCAGTTGTGGAATGAAAGAGCCTAGATTGGCCAAGGCCAACTCTCATTATCCAAAATGGCACTGAATAAAAGCCTCCAATGTCCCACCAAGATCACAAAAGGAGATGATTAGGGATAAAATCCAATAAATATCCACATCGTGTTGGTAGAACCAGCAGACACAGTGCAATCAATCTACAGGGGACTGATTGAGTCATGAGCCATCAAGTAGGCAGTTTTAAACATTTTCTTTAAAAAGACGGTATTTCATAATCATGATAATAACTCACGGCACGTTTGTTCACCTTCTCAAGGTAACGGCATGTTGTTGATTATTTCTTAACAGCTTGTGTAGATGTGAGGAGCAAGGAACTCTGTGCTGGCAGCCAAGGCTGTGAAGGTGAGTTGGGTCTGTGGAACGGGGGAGGCAGTGGTCACGCTCTGGATGACATAGCAAAGCGTTTGGGAGGCAAGGGGTTGTCAGGTGATGATGCATGGGCAGCACTGAGGAAGTCACAGGCTTGGCTCCAGCTCCCGGGAAACGTCTGCTGCAAGCATCAGATAAGCCCTGAAAATACAGCAGACACTCCCCAGCTGATAGTCCTGGGAAAGACCAGATTGTATCCAAATGAGTGGTGGCGGATGCAAATAGGCACTTCAGTGGAAGGGAAAATATCTCGGATACAAAGATCAAAATCACTGGAGGGACTGCGTAATTGGGTGAGGACTGTAGGGGGGGGGGCGACGACTGTGGATGGGTAAGGTCACCACTTAAGAGGCAGATCGGTTGATAACATTAAACAGAGATTATAAACTCCATTGAGAAGTTTGTACGCATGTACAGTAGATCCATAACATGACAATGATTAGACACCTTCCGAGCACAGGATGACTACAAAAAAGGATTCAATGAAACCTAAGCAAAACTATTTTGGATGAACAATAGAATTTTAATGAAAACACCAGATGCTTTGATAATTTGCTTATTTTTCTTATCTTTAACTCTGCATTGTTGGAAAAGGACCCGTAAGTAAGCATTTCACTGTTAGTCTACACCTGTACAATTGACTTAGCATTTATTCCATGAGACACAATTAAGATCTTAATTTTTATTCATCCCCATATCTAAACACAGAGCCAAGTTAGACTAAGTTTCACTCTAAATAGATGCCAATGAAAATTTATTTCAGATTTTTTTTAAGTAATCCTGGAGCTTTCCCATGGTATTGAGAGTCTCAACTGAAACCCGTAAGCTGCAGTCTCCAGAGGGGCTGAGGTTCCAGCCTGGGACAGTAAGGTTTCCCACAGTACAGCCAACGAGAATCAGCATATTAACTGTTGCTCATGTCTCCACTAAGTAGCCACGATGTGCATCATTTACTGGATGGGGGTTAAAAAGTTTGACAAAGTCATGTGGTTTGCCCAATTTCGCCGTTTCATCTGATTTGGAGGCTTCTATAAAATTGTTGACAGGTAGAAAAAAAGCAATGAGGGTTTAGCTACAGTCATTGATGGCTTGAGTTCAGCCTACCTCCATGCCAACGCAAACCACTGAGTGTAATGAATTTAACATATCCCCAGCAGTAGTACTGATTACATTTTTATTTTGGCATTCTCAAAAAGATCTTATTTGAATTGGAATGCAGACATTTTGGTTGGCCTGAGTGAGTTAAGAGTAGGAGTGCTCAGAAGCGTGACAGATACAGGGAGCAGGAAACATTTTGTTATTAGAGCCTGGGTCTCACAGACAGGCGGATGGCTCCCTCAACTGTCAATCCATCAGGATCCATGGGACCAAAACCCACTATTTTCCTTCTCTTCATTTGCCAATACCTCCCCTTTACTCCAAGAACATTGTCCTTGGTCCACCGTGATGGACCACCCTTGTTGCCAGCTGCGACTGATATTCTTTGCATGCCATCATTCACACACTCACGTTGCCAGTTTTAAGTCATTCTGGAAACGGTGCCTATAACAAATTCATGCTGCAAGCTCATTTCACAACAATCAATTCAAACAGTGTCCATTAAGAATTTCCCCAAAACTGGAATGAAACAGAGGTGTCATGTTAAAAAAGTGAAAGCTGACATGAATCAAATTTCTAAAACCCCTAGGAGAAAGATGGTGTTATAGATCAGATCAATAATATTTATATCTTTACTTGATTCAGTGATACACCAGTGGTAAAAAATCCTACCAAATCCTAAAGATAAAAATACATGTCTTTTCCCCCCCTTTGGAGACAGAGATTCCAGTGAAATTAGCATAGGGCAATCACGACTGTATCCCAAGACTGAGGCCTGTATATATCCATTCCATACTGCTTTATAGTGATTTTTGACAATATATCCTATCGCTTTGACAATATTGCCATATTGTTTTTGCGCTAGTTGGCTGTACCTGCACCAAAATTCCAGTACGCAAATTTATTTTCAGGACTTTTATTTCCATGACTGATCAAAACTCGTTCTCATGTCTCTCGCTTGTCCCTCTACAGCAGACATATGTGATCGACCACCTTGAACATTTGAAATAGTTATTATTATTTATTTTTTTTACATTTGGATGAAAGTAGAGACTCAGAGCTACAAAAACACCATCTAAAGCCTTGGCCCCACCCATCTCTTTAAGGATTCACATGAGACCACGTGCTAAACAGAGTGAGTAAGGTAGCTTAGTAAACAACTAAAGATAAAGACTAAAAGTTGTCAATGTAGTAGCACACAATAAGGAAAAACTCCAGGTAAAAATACACTTTATCTAGTCCTTCACATTACCGTCTCTGGTAAACACACACTATATCAAATAAAATCAAAGTTTGTCACATGCACAGATACAGAAGTTGTATACGGTACAGTGAAATAGTTACTTGCATATTAGCATAGTAGCAATATCAAAAACAGAACATGTCCAGATAAATATTTTATGAATATTTTGTAATTATTAGATGATGCTTACCCAGACAGACAGACTTGTCCAAATTGATGAGTCATATGAAAGAAATGCTATAACCCCCAGCCATATCTAGCTAAGTGGATGGGTCACTATTGTCTAGTCATGTACATAGGTAGGCCGTTATTGTAAATAAGAATTTGTTCTTAACGGACTTGCCTAGATAAAAGGTTCAATAAAAAAATCAAAATAAAATGTTCATGAAATACAATATTATGGTGAGCAACATGTTAGCAATAAAATCACAGTATTGAATTGTGAGAATCGCAATACATATGGTATCGGCACCTACTGTAAATATTGTGCTACAATACATATGGTATCGGCACCTACTGTAAATATTGTGCTACAATACATATGGTATCGGCACCTACTGTAAATATTGTGCTACAATACATATGGTATCGGCACCTACTGTAAATATTGTGCTACAATACATATGGTATCGGCACCTACTGTAAATATTGTGCTACAATACATATGGTATCGGCACCTACTGTAAATATTGTGCTACAATACATATGGTATCGGCTCATACTGTAAATATTGTGCTAATATCCTATCGAGGTCCCTGGCAACTCCCAGCCTATTGATTTAGGAGTTCAGTCAGGCTTAAAGTCATTGATAGAATAAGATGGGGATCAGGGACTCATTAATGGTAATGCTCATTTTGTATGCACAAGTAAGGCAGAGAGGGGCTGTTCGACCTTTTCTCTGCAATGGAATTACTTGGTTTCAAATCAGAATGATTTTGGAAGAACGGGGAAAGAGCTTTTGCCTCATTGTGTTGTTGCAGCCATGGAGGGAAACAAAATACAAAATGTTCTCCATCAAGCCAAATGCAAACAACATCGCTTTATATTGGTGCTTATTTTTTAGGAAGGTGATGTGATATTAATTGACAACATGCCTGAGATATATTCTAAAAATATTTTTGTGTTGTGCCTTAATGTATTCGTGGTCTTGTGGACACCGAACAAGAGGGGTGAAATGTATGACTTCCGCTTGTGATCTTCATTGCTCAGTCAAATCATGGCCTCTAGAACACTGGTTAGCCTAAACATCCATCTTCATTCATTAACTGTAACAGCAGCTTAATTTGCTGTTAAATTAACTTATGTCAACAGCAAAAAATGACATTTGAATTTTTTCTCAACTGTGATAGCGTTGTAACAATCCACTGATTTACATTCGTTTGCCTCAGTAATTTCCGCTTGTTACAGACAGTCGTCTTTCTCTGGATGTCTCAAAGTTGCCCCCATGTTTCATTGCTAAGCCAGGTTTTCATGAGAAATCTCAAATGTGACAATTTACAGTATATCAACAGCTGCTAATGTCACAATGTTTTTCCTAGAGCTCTCTGCTAGTACATAAACACCTGGATTATGTATAGTTCAGTACAACTCAGAGCAACAACTTGTGTTGACTGTATCTCACACAATCAGGTTAGTTGTAAACTGAATTTAAGATCCCATTCATCTGAATTCTTATCTGTCTTGCTTCCCATATGCTCAAAATCTAAAACGTAATATCTAAATATAGCAGTGATATCAAAACATGGATGTCTCTGAGAGCTGGGTTTCTTATAAACTTAGAGCAACGAGTCGGATGTATATAATCATCATGGTGTTTGAATGGCATGGCCTTACAGCATTTCCTGATCTATTTGCAGGTTAGTCTGGTTAACCAATAGCAACGTGTCACCCATGGAATTTACATCCCAGCACCTAATATAAGGACTTCTCTGAAGAAGCACACAGCTTCAATATACAGTATTTAGGTATTTTTAACTTAGATTTAGGAACCCTAAAAAACAATTTTGTGCAGTGTGGATCTACTGTAAAATGTATGGCTAGGGAGTGAACATTATTTAAATAAGGGTTACTTAGAGAAAATCTGACCTTAAAATGGATAGCCCTCCATTCAGGAAAACAGATTTCAGCTATAAAGCCTCCCTGAACGCTTGAAAAAACAAGTGACCCTGCTCTATACCCAAAATAATCATTAAAACAAAGTGGATAGCAGAGAACATGTCTGCTGTTTACCCTCACTTCTTGGACAAACCACAGCCTTAGATATGTTCTTCGTCCTATAAGCATTACATGGCAACGCAGAAATTGTTGTACCGCACAGGGCTACGGGCCAGAAGGTTGTGGGTTCACATGGACAAGAGTAGGGGTGGAAAGATCTCCTTGATAGATTCATGCCATGCTTTTACTATCATCGTATTTACAGGTCTGAGAAAAAAGCCTTATATAGAAATTCATGCAATTATACGTAATTGTACATATTACATATTTTTAATACCACACAAATTACCTAAATGACAGGCTAACAATGGACAGAGAGATAGGCGTGTGTTCATCTTATCGTATTCCTCCAATGCCAAATCAGTGTGTCTTGTTTGCAACAAATCTGTCCCCGTTTGCAAATCATTGAATCTGAGAAATCATTAGGAATCTGAGCATGGTACTTTCAAAGTTAGGCCTTCCTTTCCATCCCAGACAGAGTAGGCCTCCCAACGCAGAAAAATGTCAGCTTTAACTGCTGGCTACTCTTCTCCATGGCTTAACCCAACAAGTGTTTCCCTAAAAGCTGTCTGGGTTTAAACATTGATTGTACAGAAAGTGAATAGCTTAATCAATTGATAGTGACAGAATTAGATTACTTCCCAAGCAAAGTCAGCCTCAATGTCAAAGAAACTAAACAATGATATCCCCATATGCATCGGAGTCACGTCTTTCCCAGGTATTTTACAGCTTGTTTCTAGCATAAAAAGGATCACAGACCAAAGCACTGTTATAGATCACTTTAGATAATTGGATACTTTTCTTCCAAATCTTAAGTTAACAAGGGTAGGCCTGTGCTTTGTCATTTTCTTTAATAAAAAAGGTAGGCCTATGGCATATTGTCTCATACGAGTCTTGGTTTTAACTTAACAGCCCTTCACTGACATGGCGTTAGGCTATTTAGAGTGTGCATGGTGGGTGGAGGAATTGACCGACAAATCTAAGGATATAGCAGCCTATAGCCTAATGTCGTCTGTGAAACAGGTAGGCCTAACTCTTATTTCTTAAATAGGAATAAATGGGCTCCAACAGAAAGCCCGCTTGTTGCTAGTAAAGTCTAATTCAAATGAAGACAGTTTAAATGAATGTTTCCTACTTGCAGCACCATGAGCTTTCCATTTCCAACTGATTGTGCCGTGGCTACGTAAGTTACTCAAAATCGGGCTTATTGGCAGGTCAATAACTCTGATAAATACATCATGGGTGAGAAACATTGTTTTTAATCAAATTAATTATAGTAGTAGCAAGCTATCAAAGTTGACCTCCGGTCCTCCTTCTCAAACTGAACAGAACAAAGGCTAGTCCGCACGCAAGATGCATTTTTTGGACTAGGCCTAATCAACTATTTTTGGAATAAACCTTCGACTCTCCTGCTGAACTGCCACTGGTTAAGCAGTACACAAAAAAGTTTATGATTAGCGGGGCTCAGGGTTGGAATATCCATTGCAGTGTTATTTAGATCCCTCCCAGCAGCTATCTTAGAAATCTAACTTTGCTCTCTGCTTCTCCGAGCATGCACTTTGTAGCCTATAGGCTATGGCTCATTTAATTGAGACTACACTAAATAGCCTATAGACGCACTTGATATTGCGCGGCAAGTGGAGAATTAGAGATCAGGGGCGGCATCGGGCACACATCGAAACATAGCCTAATAAGCAAATAATTCTAAAACAGAGAAATATTGAAATTATCAATTAAATTTTGATCCATCCAGTAGTGAGTAAAATAAAGTGGTAACGTTTAGCTAAATGACACTGTTTTTCAGGGTAATATCTAATGACCGATGGATGTGAAAATTTGACAATTTTTCTTAACGTTTAAACTGCCATTAAAAAACCCCATTTAAGTTGAAAATGTCAAAATTCCACATCAAATACCACCCGAATACAACCTTTAGGCCTAATTCACGTTGACTCAAGTATCCCTGACATGGGATACTCAAACACAACTATAGACGAGCCACATTCCTTGCCAAATCATGACAGCTTTATCACAAATTCAAAATGGACTGGTTGTTTAAAGTAGGTGATTGTGTTCCAACCGTCACTGCTGCAGAAATGTTTTGGTACCCTTCCCCAGATCTGTGCCTCGACACAATCCTTTCTCAGAGCTCTACAGACAATTCCTTCCACCTCATGGCTTGGTTTTTGCTCTGACATGCACTGTCAACTGTGGGACCTGAGACAGGTGTGCACCTTTCCAAATCATGTCCAATTGAATTTACCAGATGGACCCCAATCAAGTTGTAGAAACATCAAGGATGATCAATGGAAACCTGATGCACTTGAGCTCAACTTCCAGTCTCATAGCAAAGGGTCTGAATACCAGTTTTTGCTTTGTCATTATGGGCTATTGTGTGTAGAATGATGAGGAAACTTTTTATTTAATCAATTTTAGAATAAGGCTGTAATGTAACACAATGTGGAAAAAGTAAAGGGGTCTGAATACTTTCCGAATACACTGTATGCGCCCAACTCTCATTGGTTGACCACTTTATGGATAAAGTACTAGCCTGCACAGATAATTTACATAAAAAGTCAACTTTCTGACCAAACATTTCCCTAATCCTTTCTAAATCTACCAATATTTAAAAGTTAGGAGTGTAAAATCTGGTGTTTTGTCTAGGTCGAACACAAAAAAAACAAAAAACAGGTAAAGTAGGCATATTAATTAAAAAGAGGACGCCATCAGCGCAAAAAGTAGTTATCTGGCCATGGTATGGCTCAAGCCAAATGAAAAAAACCAAGAGGCAACAGATACTACAGCTCTTGAAATTACACTGAACAAAAATATAAAATGCAACATGTAAAGTTTTGGTCCCATAATTCATGAGCTGAAATAAAAGATAACAGAAATATTCCAGATGCATAAAAAAGCTTATTGCTCTCAAATTGTGCAAAAATGTGTTTAGATCCCTGTTAGTGAGCATTTCTTCTTTGCCAAGATAATCCATCCACCTGACAGGTGTGGCATATCAAGAAGCTGATTAAACAGCATGATCACTACACAGGTGCACCTTGTGCTGGGGACAATAAAAAGTCATTACAAAATGGGCAGTTGTGTCCCACAATACAATGCCACAGATGTCTCAAGTTTTGAGGGAGCGTGCAATTGGCATGCTGACTGCAGTAATATCCACCAGAGCTGTTGCCAAATAGTTTTACGTTCATCTCTCTACCATAACATTGTTTTAGAGAATTTGGCAGTACATCCAACCAGCCTAACAACCACAGACCATGTGTATGGCGTTGTGTGGGAGAGCGGTTCACTGATGTCAAATTTGTGAACAGAGTGCCCCATGTTGGCCGGTGGGGTTATGGTAGGGGCAGGCATAAGCTACGAATGAACACAATTGCATTTAAATCGATGGCAATTTGAATGCATTGAAATACCGTGATGAGATCCTGAAGCCTAAAGGAAAGAAAGAAAATCCAACATTGTCTCTAAACCCCATCCATACAATAACTGAATACATAACAAAAATCTTAGATACCGTAAAGATTGACAGTAATAAGTAATTCAAGCTATATAAAAATATACTTTTTTTGTCCTCAGATCTTCAGCATCTGGTAAGCTACGTACTGTAGAGCCAGAGATTTTATTTTATCTTTATTTAACCAGGTAAGCTAGTTGAGAACAAGTTCTCATTTACAACTGCGACCTGGCCAAGATAAAGCAAAGCAGTGCGACAGAAACAACCACAGTGTTACACATGGAATAAACAAGAGTACAGTCAATAACACAATAGAAAAAAAAGAGTATATATACAGTGTGTGCAAATGGCATGAGGATGTATGGCAATAAATAGGCCATAGTAGCAAAGTAATTACAATTTAGCAGATTAACACTGGAGTGATAGATGAGCAGATGATGATGAGCAGATGGTGTGCAAGTAGTGATACTGGTGTGCAAAAGAGCAGCAAAGTAAATAAAAACAATATGGGGATGAGGTAGGTAGATTGGGTGGGCTATTTACAGATAGACTATGTACAGCTGCAGCGATCGGTTAGCTGCTCAGATAGCTGATGTTTAAAGTTAGTGAGGGAAATGTAAGTCTCTAGCTTCAGCGATTTTTGCAATTCGTTCCAGTCACTGGCAGCAGAGAACTGTAAGGAAAGGCGGCCAAAGGAGGTGTTGGCTTTGGGGATGACCAGTGAGATACACACCACCACCCCCACAAACCTCTACAAGCAGCGACATTGCTGATAACTACTTTGTTGAGTGAAAATGTACTTGCTCCGATTGTAATATGTTGTTGTCTCACCTAGTTATCTTAAGATGAATGTACTAATGTAAGTCGCTCTGGATAAGAGAGTCTGCTAAATGACTAGAATGTCAATGTCAAATGTAAGAAGCGTATATGGCCAGGGGAAAGGACAGCAACCCACGAGTGCTAGAATGTAACGGGTGCATTCTTTTCAATTCACAGTGAGGGGAAACATCCACACACGACAACATTTAAATCTGAATATCAAGTATGCGACAGCACTAGGGCAAGGGTGTATTTTTAAACTCTAACGCTGAAATTTGGCTGGCAAGTGCATTGTTCATCCTTCCACTAAAACAAAGCACGTCATTGTTGAAGAAGGCTAGGAATAGGATCAAACCTTTTCCATGTTCTATAAAACTTCAACATGCATGATTAGCCTAAGGCAAATACATTGCAACACGGTCTTAGGGCAAATCTGAGGCAGCAGCACTGTCATTAAAAGCACAAAGAGGCTCTTACAGTTAAAGCTGCTAGTCCTCCGCTCATCACTACTGGCCTGTGGCCTTCACACAATCCCAAACTCTACTGTGAAGTGCAATCTCTCAAACACATGAGATTGTAACAAACTCATTCTCAGCTACGACAAAACAAAAATACACACTGTTCACAATGTATTTTACACACTGTCAAGTGTGAACAAACAAAAAGTGAGACATTTTTTAGGGCTGTGGCTCTCTCTCTCGCTCTCTCTCTACACAAGCAGTGAAAGCCCAGGAGGAAAAACCTGTTTTATCAGCAGAGTAGTGAGGGTGGCCTGTGTGTTAAATCCTCATGTCAAAGTACACATTCCTGCTGGTGCCATCCCTGGCCAGTCCCTTCAGAGTCCTATTACTGTCTTATAGTGGCTTGAGCCCCGTGTTAGATGTAATACTGTCAGGGAGACAATCTCCTCATTTATCCAAGTATCACAACCATGTGTGGGTCACCAGAGTCTAAGTCAAGATGTTTTACTGCCCTCTATTATACAGAGACTGAACATTGCAATACTTTGTTAATACCTCATAGTAAGCACTGAGGATATTTATTTCTTACAAATTACTATGAACATATTTTAAACTTGCATGCCTAATCTTTACAGTCATAATACACTGGCCTTGCTTTACACTCACATGATATACACAAAAAATATAAATCAAATACAAGTCAACCAGCACTTGCAACGCCAGAGTAGTGGGTTTGACTCCCGGGACCACCCACACATAAAATGTATGCACGCGAAGTCGCTTTGGATAAAAATGCCTGCTAAATGGCATGTATTGTTCTTATTATAATATTACCTGTTATGTAAATCAGCAGTGATGAATATGTTCTATGAATGCTTTATTATGAGAGTCAATGCAATCCTTCTCATGGTCGTGGTACATCTTTATATCGACAGGCCCTATGGAAAATAGAGCCATTGTGTATAGGGGCAGCGCAGACGAGTGGGGTTATACCCAAAAGAGCCTCTGGCTCACTTGACAGAAACGTGCGGTGGTGAAGCATTTGTGATGATGAATCGAATGAATACGGCTATGAGCTCCAAAATCATTTCTCCACTCAAAGCAGCATTCCTCCCTCGCTTTTGTCTTTGTCAAATATCTCCATTGAGCATTGGTGGAAAAGGTACCCAATTGCCATACTTGAGTAAAAGTAAAGATACCTTAATATAAAATGAATCAAGTAAAAGTCACCCAGTAAAATAGTACTTGAGTAAAAGTCTAAAAGTATTTGGTTTTAAATATACTTAAGTATCAAAAGTAAATGTAATTGCTAAAATATACTTATGTATCCAAAGTTAAAGTCAAAATAATTTCCATGAAGCAAACCAGATGGCACCATTTTATTTTAGGAAATCCAGGGGCACACACCAACACTCAGACATAATTTACAAATGTGTGTTTAGTGAGTCCGCCAGATCAGAAGCAGAAGGGATATTCTCTTGATAAGTGCGTGAATTGGACCCTTTTCCTGTCCTGCTAAGCATTCAAAATGTACTTTTGGGTCTCAGGGGGGGGAAAAAAATCTTTAGGAATATAGTGAAGTAAAAGTTGCAAAAAATATAAAATTGTAAAGTACAGTCTTCCCCAAAAACTAGTTAAGTAGTACCTTCAAGTATTTTTACTAAAGTACTTTACACCACTGCCATTAAGACGTAGTGATACTTGTCAAAATACTATGCCTAATCATCTGTCCCCAATACCTATGATCATAAAAAACATGCGTAATTTGTCATTCATGGACGTCACAGAAAAAGGTCAGTTATATATCTCTCCGAAGTTGTATATTTCTCGGGACAGGAAATTAGTCAGCAAAATTAAAGCAGTATACAACATTTTTCATTTCAAACCTCACAATGGGATATCAAAAAACGAATGATTTCTGTGTCAGCTACTTTTCCTCATCATGGCACTGAGTGGCAGCACTGCTGGAGGTGAATGACCAGCTCATGGAAGAACACTAGCAGTTTTGTTCATCAGTGGAGCTCCTCGAGCATGGCAGATCAGGACAGATGAGCTCTCTGAAGAGCAGAGAGTTAGTGCTCCAAACCAGGTCCATTTGTATGGCTTAGCCTGGCAGCAGATAAGAGCAACACACATCAGATAAATAAAGGTACACAAACAACCTACAAAAAATAAATGGTCCAGGGTGCCCTTGCTGATTAGAAGTGTTTATTAGTCACATGCACATGTAATTGCAGGGTACAGTGAAATTCTTAAGCTCCAACAGTCAAAAAGAAAAGTGAATGAAACAATGTACATGTATTTACAACTGTAACAATGACACCGTAAATGTCTATTGGAGGGTGAAGACAAGGTTATTGCCATGATGCTCCTATACGGCCCGCTTCTGAATGATGGAAGGGTGAGAACAGGCAGTGGTTCGGCTGGCTAGATCATCTTCTGGCAAGATGGCGCCGACGAACACGGTAGCCTCGCCTCAAGCTCCTACAAAATTTGCAGGTTTCTACTTTTTCTTGTGTTTTACTCAAATTTTCTTAGACCCGGGTAGAACTATTGGAAAATGAATCACTGGTTACTTCAAATCCACCCAACCTTCCTGAATTCCCGGAGATGGCAGAACAATGGCGCCGGGAAGCATGGGAGTCCTACCGGAGAGAAGGAAACGAAGATGCCGACGAAGAGGCAGACGTGTAGGGGTCTTTGTGAGATTGAGAAGCCGGATGACCCATCCTCCATTACAGCGCACTACCTCGCCAATGTTCAATCATTAGTGAATAAACTCAGCGCGAGGATCTCCTTCCAGAGGGACATCAGATTACGCATCATTCTCATACTGCAACAAAGTATAGTTAGCAGTTTTTCTGAGAGTTTGCTTTCCTCCAACATCCAAATGGATTATATAAAACCAGCAGGTTTTACAGTTCATCAACTGGATAGGAAGCAGGCTAAGCGGTGCAATGGGGGCAACGTACAGGAACTTGTGAGCTTCTGCTCTCCTGAGTTGGAATACTTGGTCATCAAATGTTGCCCTTTTTACCTTCAGAGGGAGTTCTTAGGGACTATCGCCGTGTATATCCCGCCCAGGGTTTCCGTTAGGAAAATGTGGCGTAAGACACTTGACCGGCAGTATTTTAATTTACTGGACCCATATGCATTGTTTGCATAACCTGAGTAGGGCATCCACCCACAGATCTCAGAAAGACATGAATTACCATAAACTAAATGTGATTTATTTTAAACAAGCAACTCTGATGCAACCGCATGCCTTACCGAACTCCGATGAGCCATTTGAAGATGTTAGAATAGATAGGCGGCGCATCCATAAGGCTCGGGGAAGCAAGGCTTTCCCTAAAGTGAATTGAATTAAATTGCCAAAATGATATAGCCTAATTAGCTTACTCCTGTCTATACAGAAATAAATAAAATCATTCAAAATAGGCTACTACACCAGAAAGCATGATTTGGCCACAGAGGATCATTAGTTCAAAAAAATACAAAATAAACTAGATTGTTTTAAATCGCATAGCCTACAGTCAGAAGGGCCCACAATTTGCGCAGAGCCCAACGCAAATACCAAATCGATGATTGTAAATCACTGAGTCGCAACTCAACAAAAACGACCCAGCAAGGCATATCGCAATATTTAAAAATGCAATCGCTGAAAAACTGTTGGGAAAACAAATGACTATTGCTGTAAAGAGAAGACAATAAGAAGACTCCAATCAGTCTTTTAGTTATCAAAATTCTCAACTTAATTGAGCAAAAAGTAGCACATTGGCACCAGCAGAGAACATGAGCCAAATCCCCAGTAAGTGAGCATATTCACTGTCTTTATCATTGGATCAGTGCCACTTTTGTTTGTTTTTGAAAAATCATTTCCTCCTCCAGGTTAGATGGACGTCATATTGCATTTGACTTTTTCCACATTTGGTTAGGTTACAGCCTTATTCTTAAACTGATTAAATAACTGGTTTCCCTTATAAATCAAAAGGAATTGGCCGTAGAGCTCCGAGACAGCATTGTGTTGATGCACAGATCTGGGGAACGGTACCAAAACATTTCTGCAGCATTGAAGGTCCCCAAGAAGTCTGTGGCATCCATCATTCTTAAATGGAAGAAGTTTGGAACCACTAAGACTCTTCCTAGAGCTGTCCGCCTGGCCAAACTGAGCAATTGGGTGTGAGAACGGCCTTGGTCAGGGAGGTGACCAAGAATCCGATGGTCACTCTGAAGGAGCTCCAGAGTTCCTCTGTGGAGATGGGAGAACCTTCCAGAATCCCAATCATCTCTGCAACACTCCACCAAATCAGGCCTTTTTATTTATTTATTTATATATATAAAAAAATAAGGCACGACAGCCCACTTGGAGTTTGCCAAAAGGCACTTCCCAGATCATGAGAAACAAGATTCTCTGGTTTGATGAAACCAACATTGAACTCCTTGGGCCTGAATGCGAAATGTCACATCTGGAAAAACTATGACACCATCCCTACAGTGAAGCATGGTGGCAGCATCATGCTGTGGGGATGTTTTTCAGCGGCAGGGACTGGGAGACTAGTCAGGATCGAGGGAAAGATGAATGGAGCAAAGTACAGAGAGATCCTTGGTGAAAACCTGCTCCAGAGCCTCAGACTGGGGGGGGGGGGGGGGGGGGGTGAAGGTTCACCTTCCAACAGACCAACGGCCCTAAACATACAGCCAAGACAACGCAGGAGTGGCTGCGGGACAAGTCTCAAAGTTCTTGAGTGTCCCAGCCAGAGCCCGTGCTTTAACCCGATCTAACACCTCTGGAGAGACCTGAAAATAGCTGTGCAGCGACGCTCCCCATCCAACCTGACAGAGCTTGAGAGGGTCTGCAGAGAAGAATGGGAGACCCTCCCCAAATACACGTGTGCCAAGCTCGTAGCGTCATCCCCAAGAAGACTTGAAGCTGTATTTGATGCCAAAGGTGCTTCAACATAGTTCTGAGTAAAGCGTCTGAAAACTTATGCAAATATGATATTTCACATTTTATTTTGTATTTTTTTGCAAAAGAAATCTGAAAAACAGTTTTTTCTTTTGGCATTATGGGGTATTGTGTGTAGATTGATGAAGGAAAAAAACAATTTAATCCATTTTAGAATAAGGTTATAATGTAACAAAACGTAGGGGAAAAAAATCAAGGGGTCTGAATACTGTCCGAAATGCACTTTATTCAATGCCAAAGTGACAAGGAACACTGAAATATTAGAATCAAATTTGTGAAAATCATTATTATCATCACAACAATTACTCTAGCAAATCAAACATCTAGTAACCTGTTCAAAAATGTAACCTGAAGATGATCAGTTATGATACTCTCTGTCAAGCGTAAATCATAGTCCTGAGATGTGATAGTCCGGCGTCACTGTCCGCAGGGGACAGGGTGCATAACTCCCCACCATACCAAACCAACGTGACTCCGGTATGAGTCGTCTTTTCATTTCAATGTATTGACAGATGGAGAAATTGCATGAGCTGCGCTGAGAAAAGTATGAAAGCCAACGGTCCAATATTCTAGAATGCTGCTGTGCGTACGCGTACACATTGAAAAATTCTCAACCTTTTCTTCAAACACACTTTTTCATTTACCTTTCTTAATACTTTCAAATGAATCAATTCCAAAAAGACCTTTGACTTAAAGCTGAGGAAGCACAGCATGGCCCTTCTTTACACTAGTGGGCACAACTACACTGTTGGCCGCTGCGCAGAAGCAGAACACTCAGTTTGTCAATAATTGTGTTGCAGAGTGGAAATCAGATCAAACCCTTTGAAGCAAGAGATAAAAGCTGACAATCTGGTTACCATACACATCCAGTGAGTGCATTCTCACCAAGCCGCAGCAGCTCCCAATACAATCAAGTGGGAGGTTGGGGAAAGCACCAATCATCTGACCTGGCTGCTTACATTGAGGATCTCAAACCTGCCATGACTACATACGCCTAATTTTAGGCCTCTCAGTGTATAGTTTCCTCAGTTCAAGGCAGCCACTCTCTGGCGTCTTCACAGTGAAACTGTTGGTCTGGAACTGTAAATGTCTGGGTGACGTTTGTTGGTTTGCGTAAAATGTAGGTCTGTAAACTATTTCCTTGGTGGAGAGCAATAAATTAAATTCAATTTCAATGGTTAGAGGCCTCTTGAGCTGTCATACAGATAGAAGCCTAAACATCTTCTGTATATTCCATATCACACGATTCAAACTAAGATGCAGACTTTCTCAGAAAAAAAGCATACTTAATGTGATTCATTCAATTGAAAACATGTTTAAGTGCCATAAGGATATAAATACATTCTAGATAAAATTGGAGTACTACAGGAGCAGCAGTAAAGGGAACTTTCAATAGCCCAAAACAGCAGAGGGATCCAGTCTGCAGGAGCCTGTCGACAGCCCGAAACAGCAGAGGGATCCAGTCTGCAGTAGCAGGAGTCACAGGACAAGAGGGAGCATAATGGTGTTTGGCTCTCTGCTACTGTGGGCACATTTTACTGCTGCTCTCCTGCAAAGCAAAATCTTGGGAAGGTGAAATCACAGACAGACACCTCAGATAGACCTACAGCTAATGGACTAATTGTAGAGATAGCAATAGCCTGTCTAACATATGGATAGAACTACAATGAAAGTGCATTCTGTTTAGTGATGAGGGAAAAAACTGATAGTTACAGTGCCTTCAGAAAGTATTCACACCCGTTGACTTTTTATACATTTGTGTTAAAGCCCAAATTTCAAATTGATTCTATAATATATATATATATATATATATATTTAAAAAAAATATTGTCACTGTCCTAGACACAAAACCCCATAACAACAATGTGGAATAATGTTTTTCCAATTTTTTTTTAATGAAATTACAATTGAAAAGCTGAAATGTCTTGAGTCAATACGTATTCAACTCCTTTGTTATGGCAAGCCTAAATAAGTTTAGGAGTAAATATTTGCTAAACAAGTCGCATAATAAGTTGCATGGACTTACTCTTTGTGCAATAATAGTGTTTAACATGATTTTTGAATGACTACCTCATCTCTGTACCCCACGCATACAATTTTCTGTAAGGTCCCTCAGTCAAACAGTGAATTACAAACACCGATTCAACCACAAAGACCAGGAAGGTTTTCCAATGCCTCGCAAAGAACGGCACTTATTGGTAGATAGGTAAAAAATAAAAATAGCAGACAATGAATATCCCTTTGAGCATTGTGAAGTCATTATTACACTTTGGATGGTGTATCAATACACCCAGTCACTACAAAGATATAGGCGTCCTTCCTAACGCAGTTGCTGGAGAGGAAGGAAACTGCTTAGGGATTTTACCATGAGTAAATGGTGACTTAAAACAGTCAGAGTTTAATGGCTGTGATAGTTTTCTCCTAAAGATGGATAAACAACATTGTAGTTACTCCACAATACTAACCTAATTGACAGAGAAAAGAAGGAAGCCTGTACAGAATAAAACATATCCAAAACATGCATCCTGTTTGGAACAAGGAAGTAATACTGCAAGAAATGTGGCAAAGCAATTCATTTTTTTGTGTTATGTTTGGGGCAAATCCAATACAACACATTACTAACTACCCCTCTCCATATTTTCAAGCATAGTGGTGTCTGCATTATGTTATGGGTATACTTGTAATCATTAAGGACTGGGGAGTATCACGATAAAAAAAAAGAAACTAATAGAGCTAAGCACAGGCAAAATCCTTGAGGAAAACCTGGTTCAGTCTGCATTCCACCAAACACTGGGAGATGAATTCACCTTTCAGCAGGACAATAACCTAAAACACAAGGCCAAATCTACTAGTTGGTTACCAAGAAGACAGTGAATGTTCCTGAGTGGCCAAGTTACAGTTTTGACTTAAATCTACTTTAAAATCTATGGCAAGAACTGAAAATGGTTGTCTAGCAATGATCAATAACCAATTTGACAAAGCTTGTAGAATTTCTAAAAGAATAATGGGCAAATATTGCACAATCAAGGTGTGCAAAGCTCAGAGACTAAAAGCCAATTTATGCTTCATCCCGACATGTGGTCGGAGGCTCCGTATGGAGGGTGTGACGCAATTGCGGAGCCTCCGGAGGCATGCAGAGGCCAAATTGAGCTCCGTACTGCATCACTATGTGCCTCCCAGATTTTGTAACAATGCGGAGGGCACCGTATAGCTCCGCATTGACATGATTGGTTGAAGGTAGGTGGGTGCGAGAGGTATTGTATAAACACAAACTCACTTCCTTGAAGCACAAGAAGTATGAATGCCCTAACTTCTGCAGAGGCTGTATCACCATAAATGCTGCACAGCAACACAGATGTCAGATTGACCATCCAGCACCTTTTACCCAGAAAGACTCACAGCTGTAATCCCTGCCAAAGGTGATTCTAACATGTATTGACTCAGGGGGTTGAATACTTAAGTAAATTTGAAATATCTGCATTGTATTTCAATACATTTGCAAACATCTCTAAAAACATGTTTTCACTTTGTCATTATGGGGTATTGTGTGTAGATGGGTGAGAAAAAAATATACAATTCGAGCTTCTACTTTTAAAAATCCACCTTTCCAGAAACAAGTCTCTCATCGTTGCCGCTTGCTATAGACCACCCTCTACCCCCAGCTGTGCCCTGGACACCATATGTGAATTGATTGCCCCCCATCTATCTTCAGAGCTCGTGCTGCTAGGTGACCTAACCTGGAACATGCTTAACACCCCAGCCATCCTGCAATCTAAGCTTGATGCCCTCAATCTCACACAAATGATCAATGAACCTACCAGGTACAACCCCAACTCCGTAAACACGGGCACCCTCATAGATATCATCCTGACCAACATGCATTGCCGAAAATCTGATATCAACTTTGGAGGGGACAATTACATGAAATTTTCTCAAGAGCAATTCCTGAGGGGGACACCAAAAGTAGTGCTGTAACACATAGCCTAGATTGTAATATGGTAAATGTATATTGAGGAACCAAAGAAATAAGGTGTTTGCCGTACTCCTAACTACCGGTACCCAAAACTACACAACTAATCACAACAGCAATACCATTGCCTTTAACAAATCTTAGTTCAGTCACCAGTTTAAGTTGAGAGTGGGGGTATCCATGGCATTTTCCAATTATGTTCCTATTTTACAAGTAAAAAAAATTGAGAACCTTTCATAATGTTGCCAAACAAAGACTCAACAAACTTACCTGAGACTCCCTGTCTCTGCCAGTCTGTCCCTGCATATCTGTCCCCAACTCTGCTGTCTGTGTACCATCTGTTGCCTACTCTGCCTAATGAAATCATTGTGAAACATTTCCATTAGAATTTCATTTCTTTCTTATGAACATTTTATCAACTAGTCTTTGAGATATTAGGCTACTAGGGTTCTTACTATGCGTTTTGGTGTATTGAAAAATACTCGGATGTCCGTCTTATTTTTCTGCCATTTTTCTACCTGGCTGGCTGGCTGGCTACACACACACACAGTGTGTAGGTTATTTACAGTAGGAGATGGGCTTCTATCATCTTATCTTTTATCATTCTATTTGGGCTTCGATCTAAAAAGGTAGCTAGCAAATGTGAAATGGATTAAAATGACAAGAGTTGACAGCTGTATGAGTCCCCCATTTACACAACATATGCTGCAACCTTTTGTAATTTTAATAGTTTGTTTCATATTGGCTGGCTTCCAACAATAGCTGAATTTGCAAAACTAGCGCGCATCAATTCAGTTTCAGTGGTGTTTGCTATAATCTTTGCTACCCGGGTTAAATAAAGGTAAAATAAATAAATAAAAGTTCACTTGCGACAATTTAGCTTTTGCAACGAGACCATTAAATATATTTAAGACAATGGTAGAAGAGAGTGTAGTTCTGTTCAGTTTGGATTACAGTTTATCGCTAACTGTATCACAGGGACTTTGAAGCACTAACTTACATCATCTGCATGCTGATTCCATCTTTGACGACGCCACATAAATGGAATAGGTACTAGCTAGCTTAATAGTTAATATTTGCGCGCTAGCTCTGCATATTCAGCTAGTGTGTGTGCGCGATTGACTGGATTAACCTCACGTCAGTTACGTAGCAAGCTAAGGAACTGGCAGTGGATCAAACCATTGTGAGGCAAAGGGTGGGGGGGTTGCAATCTTTTGAAACTTAAAAACGCGCTATTAAGTGTCTATAATCAGCACAATTGCTTTCATTGCGTATTATTAATATTATTTAAATTACATAGTTATGTTTCAGTGATATATTGGGGGGGGACAAATCATATTTTTCCCAGGATGGGGGGGTCGTGTCCCCCCCGGGATTTCCGCCCCTGCCAACATGCCCTCCAAATACACCTCCGCTGTTTTCAACCAACATCTCAGCGATCACTGCCTCATTGCCTGCATCAGTAATGGGTCTGCGGTCAAACGACCACCCCTCATCACAGTCAAACGCTCCCTAAAACACTTCAGCGAGCAGGCCTTTCTAATCGACCTGGCCCGGGTATCCTGGAAGGATATTGACCTCATACCGTCAGTAGAGGATGCCTGGTTACTCTTTAAAAGTGCCTTCCTCACCATTTTAAATAAACATGTCCCATTCAAAAAAATTGAACCAGGAACAGATATAGCCCTTGGTTCACTCCAGACCTGACTGCCCTTGACCAGCACAAAAACATCCTGTGGCATTCTGCATTAGCATTGAATAGCCCGCGTGATATGCAACTTTTCAGGGAAGTTAGGAACCAATATACACAGGCAGTTTGAAAAAGCTAGCATTAGCTTTCCTAACAGAAATTTGCATCCTGTAGCACAAACCCAAAGTTCTGGGACACTGTAAAGTCCATGGAGAATAAGAGCACCTCCTCCCAGCTGCCCACTGCCCTGAGGCTAAGAAACATTGTCACCACCGATAAATCCACTATAATTGAGAATTTCAATAAGCATTTTTCTACGGCTGGCTATGCTTTCCACCTGGCTACCCCTACCCCGGTCAACTGCCCTGCAAATCGCCCAAGCCTCCCCCATTTCTCTTTCACCCAAATCCAGATAGCTGATGTTCTGAAAGAGCTGCAAAATCTGGACCCCTACAAATCAGCAGGGCTAGACAATCTGGATCCTCTCGTTCTAAAATTATCTGCCGAAATTGATGCAACCCCTATTTTACTAGCCTGTTCAATCTCCCTTTCGTACCGTCTGAGATTCCCAAAGATTGGAAAGCTGCCGCGATCATCCCCCCTCTTCAAAGGGGGAGACACTCTAGACCCAAACTGCTACAGACCTGTATCTATCCTACCCTGCCTTTCTAAGGTCTTTGAAAGCAAAGTTAACAAACAGATCACCGACCATTTCGAATCCCAACGTACCTTCTCCGCTATGCAATCTGGTTTCAGAGCTGGTCATGGGTGCACCTCAGCCACGCTCAAGGTCCTAAACGATATCATAACCACCATCGATAAGAAACAATACTGTGCAGCCGTCTTCATCGACCTGGCCAAGGCTTTCAACTCTGTCAATCACCACATTCTTATCGGCAGACTCAACAGCCTTGGTTTCTCAAATGACTGCCTCGCCTGGTTCACCAACGACTTCTCAGACAAAGTTCAGTAGGTCAAATCGGAGGGCCTGTTGTCCGGACCTCTGGCAGTCTCTATGGGGGTGCCACAGGGTTCAATTCTCGGGCCGACTCTTTTCTCTGTATGCATCAATGATGTTGCTCTTGCTGCTGGTGATTCTCTGATCCACCTCTACGCAGACGACACCATTCTGTATACTTCTGGCCCTTCTTTTGACACTGTGTTAACCTGTTATGGATAGGGGGCAGTATTTTCACGGCCGGATAAAAAAAGTACCCGATTTAATCTGGTTATTACTCCTGCCCAGAAACTAGAATATGCATATAATTATTAGCTTTGGATAGAAAACACTCCAAAGTTTCTAAAACTGTTTGAATGGTGTCTGTGAGTATAACAGAACTCATTTGGCAGGCCAAAACCTGAGAAGATTCCAAACAGGAAGCGCCCTCTCTGACCATTTCTTGGCCTTCTTGATCATCTCTATCCAAAACAGGGGATCTCTGCTGTAACGTGACACTTCCTACGTCTCCCATGGGCTCTCAGAAGGCGGCAAAAAGCAGAATGATGTCTTTGCAGGCCCTGGCTGAAAAACATTAGCGCATTTAGATAGTGGTCGATCAGAGACTGGAGGCGACACCATGTTTTTATTCTTTCGTCTTCGAACGAAAACAACGACTCCCGGTCGGAATATTATCGCTTTTTTACGAGAAAAATAGCATAAAAATTGATTTTAAACAGCGGTTGACATGCTTCGAAGTACGGTAATGGAATATTTTGAATTTTTTTGTCACGAAACGCGTCGGGCGCGTAACCCTTCGTCACCCTTGGATAGTGTCTTGAACGCACGAACAAAACGCCGCTATTTAGATATAACTATGGATTATTTTGAACCAAACCAACATTTGTTATTGAAGTAGAAGTCCTGGGAGTGCATTCTGACGAAGAACAGCAAAGGTAATCAAACTTTTCTAATAGTAAATCGGAGTTTGGTGAGGGTCAAACTTGGTGGGTGTCAAAATAGCTAGCCTGTGATGGCGAGCTATCTACTCAGAATATTGCAAAATGTGCTTTCACCGAAAAGCTATTTTAAAACCGGACACCTCGATTGCATAAAGGAGTTCGGTATCTATAATTCTTCTAATAATTGTTATGTTTTTTGTGAACGTTTATCGTGAGTAATTTAGTAAATTCACCGGAAGTGTTCGGTGGGAATGCTAGTTCTGAACGTCACATGCTAATGTAAAAAGCTGTTTTTTGATATAAATATGAACTTGATTGAACAAAACATGCATGTATTGTATAACATAATGTCCTAGGCGTGTCATCTGATGAAGATCATCAAAGGTTAGTGCTGCATTTAGCTGTGGTTTTGTTTTTTGTGACATTATATGCTAGCTTGAAAAATGGGTGTCTGATTATTTCTGGCTGGGTACTCTGCTGACATAATCTAATGTTTTGCTTTCGCTGTAAAGCCTTTATAAAATCGGACAGTGTGGTTAGATAAAGGAGAGTCTTGTCTTTAAAATGGTGTAAAATAGTCATATGTTTGAAAAATTGAAGTTTTGGGATTTTTGAGGAATTTGTAATTCGCGCCACGCCTATCATTGGATATTGGAGCAGGTGTTCCGCTAGCGGAACGTCTAGATGTAAGAGGTTAACTAACCTCCAGACGAGCTTCAATGCCATACAACTCTCCTTCCGTGGCCTCCAACTGCTCTTAAATGCAAGTAAAACTAAATGCATGCTCTTCAACCGACCGCTGCCCGCACCTGCCCGCCTGTCCAGCATCACTACTCTGGAGGGTTCGGACTTAGAATATGTAGACAACTACAAATACCTACAGTTGAAGTCGGAAGTGTACATACACTTAGGTTGGAGTCATTAAAACTCCTTTTTCAACCAATCCACAAATTTCTTGTTAACAGACTATAGTTTTGGCAAGTCGGTTAGGACATCTACTTTGTGTATGACACAAGTCAATTGTTTACAGACAGATTTTTTCACTTATAATTCACTGTATCACAATTCTAGTGGGTCAGAAGTTAACATACACTAAGTTGACTGTGCCTTTGAACAGCTTGGAAAATTTCAGAAAATGTTGTCATGGCTTTAGAAGCTTCTGATAGGCAAATTGACATAATTTGAGTCATTTGGAGGTGTACCTGTGGATGTATTTCAAGGCCAACTGTCAAACTCGGTGCCTCTTTGCTTGACATCATGGGAAAATCTAAAGAAATCAGCCAAGACCTCATAAAAAAAAATTGTAGACCTCCACATGTCTGGTTCATCCTTGGGAGCAATTTCCAAACGCCTGAAGGTACCACATTCATCTGTACAAACAATGGTACGCAAGTATAAACACCATGGGACCACGCAGCCGTCATACCGCTCAGGAAGGAGACGCATTCTTTCTCCTAGAGATGAACATATTTTGGTGCGAAAAGTGCAAATCAATCCCAGAACATCAGCAAAGGACCTTGTGAAGATGCTGGAAGAAACAGGTACAAAAGTATCTATATCCACAGTAAAACGAGTCCTATATTGACATAACCTGAAAGGCCGCTCAGCAAGGAAGAAGCCACTGCTCCAAAACCACCATTAAAAAAGCCAGACAACGGTTTGCAACTGCACATGGGGACAAAGATCGTACTTTTTGGAGAAATGTCCTCTGGTCTGATGAAACAAAAATAGAACTGTTTAGCCATAATGACCATCGTTATGGTTGGAGGAAAAAGGAGGAGGCTTGCAAGCCGAAGAACACCATCCCAACCGTGAAACACGATGGTGGCAGCATCATGTTGTGGGGGTGCTTTGCTGCAGGAAGGACTGGTGCACTTCACACTTCCTATACAAAATTTGTGGGAAGAACTGAAAAAGAGTGTGCGAGTGAGGAGTCCTACAAACCTGAGGAGTCCTACAAACCAGTTACAACAGCTCTGTCAGGAGGAATGGGCCAAAATTCACCCAACTTATTGTAGGAAGCTTGTGGAAGGCTACCCAAAATGTTTGACCAAAGTTAAACAATTTAAAGGCAATGCTACCAAAAACTAATTGAGTGTATGTAAACTTCTGACCCACTGGGAATGTGATGAAAGAAATAAAAGACTCTCTACTATTATTCTGACATTTCACATTCTTAAAATAAAGTGGTGATCCTAACTGACTTAAGACAGGGAATTCTTACTAGGATTAAATGTCAGGAATTATGAAAAACTGAGGTTAAATGTAGTTGGCTAAGGTGTATGTAAACTTCCGACTTCAACTGTAGGTGTCTGGCTAGATGGTAAACTCTCCTTCCAGACTCACATTAAGCATCTCCAATCCAAAATTAAATCTAAAATCGGCTTCCGATTTCGTAACAAAGCATCCTTCACTCATGCTGCCAAACATACCCTCGTAAAACTGACCATCCTACCGATCCTCGACTTCGACGATGTCATCTACAAAATAGCCTCCAACAGAAATTGGATGCAGTCTATCACAGTGCCATCCGTTTTGTCACCAAAGCCCCATATACTACCCACCACTGCGACCTGTACGCTCTCGTTGGCTGGCCCTTGCTTCATACTCGTCGCCAAACCCACTGGCTCCAGGTAATCTACAAGTCTTTGCTAGGTAAAGCCCTGCCTTATCTCAGCTCACTGGTCACCATAGCAGCACCCACCCGTAGTACGTGCTCCAGCAGGTATATCTCACTGGTCACCCCCAAAGCCAATTCCTCCTTTGGCTGCCTTTCATTCCAGTTCTCTGCTGCCAATGACTAGAACAAACTGCAAAAATCACTGAAGCTGGAGACTCATATATCCCTCACTAGCTTTAAGCACCAGCTGTCAGAGCAGCTCACAGATCACTGCACCTGTACATAGCCCATCTGTAAATATCCCATCCAACTACCTCATCCAAATACTGTATTTATTTATTTTGCTCCTTTGCACCCCAGTATCTCCACTTGCACATTCATCTTCTGCACATCTATCACTCCAGTGTTTAATTGGTATATTGTAATTACTACGCCACCATGGCCTATTTATTGCCTTACCTCCCTTATCTTACCTCATTTGCACAAACTGTATATAGACTTTTTCTACTGTATGTTTGTTTATTCCATGTGTAACTCTGTATTGTTGTATGTGTTCTACTGCTTTGCTTTATCTTGGCCAGGTTACAGTTGAAAATGAGAACTTCTCAACTAGCCTACCTGGTTAAATAAAGGTGATAATAAATAAATAAATACATACAGACATACATACATACATACATACATATACATATACACACACACACATACATACATACATACATATACATACGTATACGCATACATACATACATACATACATACATACATACATACATACATACATACATACATACATACATACATACATACACATTTAATCAATTTTGAATTCAGGCTGTAGCACAACATGTGGAATAAGTCAAGAGGTATAACTACTTTCTGAAGGCACTGTACATACCGGGACATTATGTTTGACAATATATTGTACCGTTTTGACAATAGTGCTAGTTTGCTGTACCTGCACCAAAACTCGAGTAATTTTCCGTCATAGCTTGTCCTCCATCTTCTTTTTAAAATCGGGAGCAAATTTGTTTGGCATTTTTCTTTCCATGACTGATCAAAACTCATTTTCTCATGGCTCTCTAGTCTCTCTGCAGCAGACATATGGTGAGCAATATGTTGGGAACATTGAATCACAATAAAATCACAGAATCGAAATCGCTAAACATATAGAATCGTAAAACATATTGTATATCGGCACCTAAATATTGTGATAATATCGTGCGGTCCCTGGCAATTCCCAGCCCTATTTCTGTTGCAGGCTCATCTCCCTCCACAACAAGTCAGACATCAGATGCCCCCTTCCCACAGACAGGAAACCAGCAGCATTGTTATCACCCCTATTTGAGTCCAACGTGGGAGCTTAGCACAGTGGTGGCGTTCCTGAGCAGTTCCTTGTGATTTAGCCTTGAGGTATCCCTCTGCCTTGCACTCGCCAGGGTAATTGGAAACTACTCACTGATAACTGCCTTTAGTGGAGACTGGGCCTTTGTTAATCAAATCAGAATGTCAATAGGTCCCTTATCTAGCTGCACCACCTATCAGCATAATGTCAAATGAAAGGTGCCAAATGACAGAGCACACACTGACAAGAGGAGAGCAAATAGTGGCCCAATAAAAGGGACAGGTGTTATCACAGGGGTCGGTTACATGATAAACCACTTTAATATATTTGCTGAATGCACAACTTAACAATAAGTGATGTTTGACCTCGTCATTTATGTTAATTAACGGTAACAGAGAAAGAGTGAAAGGCTTGGGAGAGAGCTATACAGTACTTAGGTTATAAACTACAGGCAATAGCCTATTCCTCACTTGTAATCATATGACCATAGATAAGCAGGGGTTTTAAACAAAGGCAAACAACACAAAAGGTTGGCATATTTTGTTGCAATGTAGCCGATATAGCCTACTTCCTGCCACTATTGCAGCAGTCATAGTTGAATTAAGGAAGTGGTGTGTGCATTAAACACAGCTCTTGATAAAGTGGTTACAATGGCCCAGTTATTCAATCACACATCAAAATGATAGGCTATGATTAGTCCGATTAATTGGTATATACAGCCTGAAGCTAATGCCTGAAAAACTTGAGTAAATGTTCCTTACAAGCTAGAATGTTGAATTAAATTACATTTAAACTTACTCTACCTGTTGTCTGTGTGGTTTGTCATTCAGCTGCTCGAAATATCCACAGGAAAGTATTGTTTACCTGACTTTTTAGAGATCAGTAGGTAGGTTATATGTTTGGCTCCAAGGTCAAATTAGTTTTATACTGGATAGTCGGTTCCCTCGTCATTAGCAAATTAACCAAGCACGCCGTGACAATGAAAACGGCATATCCTGAATCAGGGGAGGATGTGTGTGAATTGTGTGAATTGTACATAATTATTCAGATTTTAACCTTTAAAAAATGCACTATTCCCTAAAATAAAAGTGTGGACTGTTCTCCACTCTCCCTTAAATCGATTATGAACTGGGCAGTTCGAGCACTGAATGCTGATTGGCTGACAGCCGTGGTATATCTGACCATATACTGCGGGTATAACAAAACATGTATTATTTTTACTGCTCTACCTTCTTTGGTAACCAGTCTATAATAGCAATAATGCATCTCAGGGGTTTGCAGTGTATGGCCAATATACCATGGCTAAGGGCTGACCAGGCACTGCGTTGAGTGTTGCCTAAGAAAAGCCCTTAGACGTGGTATATTGGCCATATACCACCCCCCCACCCCCCCCCCCCCCCATGCGTTATTGCTTAAATATACGATTTTCATGGCATGCTTGGTTCAATACCTATTGGCTAAAGAAAACCGAATATCTAATTAAAAACTAATTTTATATCGGTTCCCGAACCATACAGCCTACCGGCTCTCTGAAAAGTCGGGTAAACTATACTTTTCTTTGGACAATTTGTCTCAAATTTCGAGCAGTTTAAGGACAAACCGCAAAGACAACCCGTGGATTAAGTTGAACATGTAATTGTATAAAACATTATTGCTTGTAAGGAACATTTACACGATTTTGTAGGCATTAGTTTCAGGCTGTATATACAAATTAATTGTGTATTACAGCCTGATTAATCAGAATACGCTACGATTAGCTACCAGACAGCAACGTTCAAAGCATGCAATAGCTGTATTCCTATTAAGCAAATAAAAATAATCTAGTTGATCATGGAAACAATAGATTTCTTAACGGTATACAATCGGAATTTGCGTTCCATAATATTAGCAGACTATCAAAATAGCCATGATAAAAATCTACACAACATGCTTCGCTTTTGTCTTGAAACCATTCCATGTACTGAATTATTGTGGAAGCGAGCTCTAATGAATTTTCAATATGCTCAGAAAAGAGTCGGGGAAACATACCTTTCGACTCAACGTTGTTCCTGAATAGAAATAATATGCTATGCCAAGCACCCAGAGGACAGCAAAGCATAGTAATATCCTCGATTTCCTTCGCATTGCTGTCTGTTTGAATGTGAAATAATTGTCTGATAGGCTTTTGCTTTGATTAAAGCGTCCGGTATCTGAGCTGTGTTCAGTGCAGCTTCGGCAGTCGAGTAGAGAGAGCAGGAAACAGCCAACATCACCGGGTTAGAGGGGAAAGGGTAACCGTCTCTAATCCAATCACACTCCGTGGAGACACCATCGAAGGAGGAGTGATGGGGGTTTGAGACGCTTGCCCATGCATTCTCGACTTTGACAGAATAAACATTGTTTACAATATTGTAGCGATTTATCAGAGAATGTATCATTTGAGCGTTTGCAACATTGTCGCAGTGGATTATAAAACGACCCAGCAGTTTGTGTAACAGATTAGGCGGAGCCTACCTCCATGGTCAGTGTAGATGAGGTGGTAGCCAGCAGATCTGACCAGCTTTTTTACAGCTCCAATAGGGTCGGACAGCATTCCTGTGTATATTAAGAGACCACGGAACGGTGTAAAATATTGCTCATAAAATGTACCTTAATCCGGGGATGAGAAATGTGTTGTACTCCGAATTGCTCATTATCCCAACTGTTTCACCGGGAAGATTGAATGACTGCTAGTTTAAATAAACTGCCATTTTCATCCTCATGCTTGCTAGCAGCAACAGCAGCCACTATGGAAAAATTATCCCAGCCATTATCACCTTGGCTGCTATTGGTTCATGCACCTCAGTCATCTGCAAACACATAGCCTATTAGCTATAGTGGCATACAATTGTAATGTCATACTCCTGAAAGGGGGGAAATATGAGAAATGATTCATACTGACACATAGCATCAGCGACAACCAAACATATTAATTGTTTTTAACTGTAGCCTATTTGCATTTTGATGTAGCCAAAGCCTATGTGGAAGATGGGACATGTGGAGCTGTATATATATATTTTGTAATGTATTTAAAGTCCCTAACTTGTTTGATAAAGTTTTCTCAGAGGACCCCACATTTAGGAACCACTGTACTAACCTCTCTCTCGGTCTCCACTGCGTCCTCCTGCATACATTGCAGCCTGCCTCAGCTTCACCACTGAGCGCCATGCCAAAACACATGAAAGCTGTGATTGAAAATCAGGGTTATTCCACCAAATATTGATTTCTGAACTCTTCCCAAGTTAAAACATTAGTATTGTGTTGTTTAAAAATGAATATGAACTTATTTTCTTTGCATTATTCAAGGTCTTTGTTGTTATTTTGACCAGTTGTCATTTTCTGCAAATAAATGCTCTAAATGACAATATTTTTATTTGGAATTTGGGAGAAATGTTGTCAGTAGTTCATAGAATAAAACAAAAATGTTAATTTTACCCAAACACATACCTATAAATAGTAAAACCAGAGAAACTGATCATTTTGCAGTGGTTTCTTAATATTTTCCAGAGCTGTATATATACTGCACATCCTAGATCTGAATGAAAGAAATAAAGGAATTAAATACTTTTTTCTTTACATAGTTGAATGTGCTGACAACAAAATCACACAGAAATAATCAATGGAAATCCAATTTATCAACCCATGGAGGTCTGGATTTGGACCACACTACAGGCTGATCCAACTTTGATGTAATGTCCTTAAAACAAGTCAAAATGAGGCTCAGTAGTGTGTGTGGCCTCCACGTGCCTGTATGACCTCCCTACAACGCCTGGGCATGCTCCTGATGAGGTGGCGGATGGTCTCCTGAGGGATCTCCTCCCAGACCTGGACTAAACCATCCGCCAACTCCTGGACAGTCTGTGGTGCAACGTGGCGTTGGTGGATGGAGCGAGACATGATGTCCCAGATGTGCTCAATTGGATTCAGGTCTGGGGAACGGGCGGGCCAGTCCATAGCATCAATGCCTTCCTCTTGCAGGAACTGCTGACACACTCCAGCCACATGAGGTCTAGCATTGTCTTGCATTAGGAGGAACCCAGGGCCAACCGCACCAGCATATGGTCTCACAAGGGGTCTGAGGATCTCATCTCGGTACCTAATGGCAGTCAGGCTACCTCTGGCAAGCACATGGAGGGCTGTGCAGCCCCCGAAAGAAATGCCACCCCACACCATGACTGACCTACCGCCAAACCGGTCATGCTGGAGGATGTTGCAGGCAGCAGAACGTTCTCCACGGCGTATCCAGACTCTGTCACGTCTGTCACGTGCTCAGTGTGAACCTGCTTTCATCTGTGAAGAGCACAGGGCGCCAGTGGTAAATTTGCCAATCTTGGTGTTCTCTGGCAAATGCCAAACGTCCTGCACGGTGTTGGGCTGTAAGCACAACCCCCACCTGTGGACGTCGGGCCCTCATACCACCCTCATGGAGTCTGTTTTTGACCGTTTGAGCAGACACATGCACATTTGTGGCCTGCTGGAGGTCATTTTGCAGGGCTCTGGCAGTGCTTCTCCTGCTCCTCCTTGCACAAAGGCGGAGGTAGCGGTCCTGCTGCTGGGTTGTTGCCCTCCTACGGCCTCCTCCACGTCTCCTGATGTACTGGCCTGTCTCCTGGTAGCGCCTCCATGCTCTGGACACTACGCTGACAGACACAGCAAACCTTCTTGCCACAGCTCGCATTGATGTGCCATCCTGGATGAGCTGCTCTACCTGAGCTACTTGTGTGGGTTGTAGACTCCGTCTCATGCTACCACTAGAGTGAAAGCACCGCCAGCATTCAAAAGTGACCAAAACATCAGCCAGGAAGCATAGGAACTGAGAAGTGGTCTGTGGTTACGACCTGCAGAACCACTCCTTTATTGGGGGTGTCTTGCTAATTGCCTATAATTTCCACCTGTTGTCTATTCCATTTCCACAACAGCATGTGAAATGTATTGTCAATCAGTGTTGCTTCCTAAGTGGACAGTTTGATTTCACAGAAGTGTGATTGACTTGGAGTTACATTGTGTTGTTTAAGTGTTCCCTTTATTTTTTTGAGCAGTGTATATATATATATTTTTGGGGGTAGATCAGTTTTTATATTGCAGATAGATTGTAGCTTCCATCAATGTAATTGTCTGCATCATTTCCAATCCCCCATATATTTTTGGGTAAATACAGTGCCTTCGGAAAGTATTCAAAACCCTTTACCTTTTCCACATTTTGTTATGTTACAGCCTTATTCTAAAATTAATTACATTCGTTTTTTTCTCCTCATCAATCTACACACAATACCCCATAGTGACAAAGCAAAAACAGGGGTTGGGTCATTGTGCTGTTGAAAAACAAATTACAGTCCCACTAAGCCCAAACCAGATGGGATGGCGTATCGCTGCAGAATGCTGTGGTAGCCATGCTGGTGAAGTGTGCCTTGAATTCTAAATATATCACAGACAGTGTCATCAGCAAAGCACCCCCACTCCAAAACAACTTCTCCTCCATGCTTTACGGTGGGAAATACACATGCGGAGATCATCCGTTCACGCACACCGCGTCTCACAAAGACATGGCGGTTGGAACCAAAAATCTCCAATTTGGACCCCAGACCAAAGGACAAATTTCCACCGGTCTAATGTCCATTGCTTGCGTTTCTTGGCCCAAGCAAGTCTCTTATTCTTATTGGTGTCCTTTAGTAGTGGTTTCTTTGCTGCAATTTGACCATGAATGCCTGATTCACATAGTCTTCTCTGAACAGTTGATGTTGAGATGTGTCTGTTACTTGAACTCTGTGAAGCATTTATTTGGGCTGCAATGTCTGAGGCTGGTAACTCCAATGAACTTATCCTCTGCAGCAGAGGTAACTCTGGGTCTTCCATTCCTGTGGTGGTCCTCATGAGAGCCAGTTTCATCATATCCCTTGATGGTTTTTGCGACTTTCCGGATTGACTGACCTTCATGTCTTAAAGTAATGATGGACTGTTGTTTCTCTTTGCTTTTTTGAGCTGTTCTTTCCCTCATATGGACTTGGTCTTTTACCAAATAGGGCTGGCTATCTTATACTCCCCTACCTTGTCACAACACAACTGATAGGCTCAACGCATTAAGAAAGAAAGAAATTCCACAAATTAACCTTTAAGGCACACCTGTTAATTGAAATACATTCCAGGTGACGACCTCATGAAGAAGGCCTTATGAAGAGAATGTCAAGAGTGTGCAAAGCTGTCATCAAGGCAAAGGGTGACTATTTGAAGAATCTCAAATATAAAATATGTTGTAATTTGTTTAACACTTTTTTGGTTACGAAATGATTCCATATGTGTTATTTCATAGTTTTGATGTCTTCTCTATTATTCTACAATGTAAAATATAGTAAAAAAAAATTAAAAACCTGGAATGAGTAGGTGTGTCAACATTTCTGACTGGTATTGTGTATATAAACACACATACATATTTATATACATACATACACACATAAACAAATTAAAAATATAGATTTTCCAATATATATACAGTTGAAATCGGAAGTTTACATGCACTTTGGCCAAATACCATTCAATTCAGTATTTCACAATCCCTGACATTTAATCCTAGTAAACATTCCCTGTTTTAGGTCAGTTAGGATCACCACTTTATTTTAAGAATGTGAAATGTCAGAATAATAGTAGAGAGAAGGATTTATGTCAGCTTTTATTTCTTTCATCACATTCCCAGTGGGTCAGAAGTTTACATACATTAGTATTTGGTAGCATTGCCTTTAAATTGTTTAACTTTGGTCAAACGTTTTGGGTAGCCTTCCACAAGCTTCCCACAATAAGTTGGGTGAATTTTGGACCATTCCTCCTGACAGAGCTGGTGTAACTGAATCAGGTTTGTAGGCCTCCTTGCTCGCACACGCTTTTTCAGTTATACCCACACATTTTCTATAGGATTGAGGTCAGGGATTTGTGATGGCCACTCCAATACCTTGACTTTGTTGTTCTTAAGCCATTTTGCCACAACTTTGAAAGTATGCTTGGGGTCATTGTCTAATTGGAAGTCCCATTTACAACCAAGCTTTAACTTCCTGACTGATGTCTTGAGATGTTGCTTCAATATATCCACATAATTTTCCTCCCTCATGATGCCATCTATTTTGTGAAGTGCACCAGTCCCTCCTGCAGCAAAGCACCCCGACAACATGATGCTGCCACCCCCGTGCTTCACGGTTGGGATGGTGTTCTTCGGCTGGCAAGCCTCCTCCTTTTTCCTCCAAACATTACGATGGTCATTATGGCCAAACAGTTCTATTTTTGTTTCATCAGACCAGAGGACATTTCTCCAAAAAGTACGATCTTTGTCCCCATGTGTAGTTGCAAACAGTAGTCTGGCTTTTTTATGGCGGTTTTGGAGCAGTGGCTTCTTCCTTGCTGAGCGGCCTTTCAGGTTAAGTCAATATAGGACTCGTTTTACTGTGGATATAGATACTTTTGTACCTGTTTCTTCCAGCATCTTCACAAGGTCCTTTGCTGTTGTTCTGGGATTGATTTGCACTTTTCGCACCAAAGTACATTCATCTCTAGGAGACAGAACGCTTCTCCTTCCTGAGTGGTATGACGGCTGCGTGGTCCCATGGTGTTTATACTTGCGTACTATTGTTTGTACAGATGAATGTGGTACCTTCAGGCATTTGGAAATTGCTCGCAAGGATGAACCAGACTGCAATGTTTTTTCTGAGGTCTTGGCTGATTTCTTTAGATTTTCCCATGATGTCAAGCAAAGAGGCACTGAGTTTGAAGGTAGGCCTTGAAATACATCCACAGGTACACCTCCAATTGACTCAAATGATGTCAATTAGCAAGCTTCTAAAGCCATTACATCATTTTCTGGAATTTTCCAAGCTGTTTAAGTAGATGTCCTAACCGACTTGCCAAAACTACAGTTTGTTAACAAGAAATTTGTGGAGTGGTTGAAAAACTAGTTTTAATGACTCCAACCTAAGTGTATGTAAACTTCCGACTTCAATTGTATGTATGCATGCATGCATGTGTGTATGTATATATACTACCGTTCAAAAGTTTGGGGTCACTTAGAATTGTCCCTGTTTTCCATGAAAACATACATGAAATGAGTTGCCAAATGAATAGAAAATATAGTCAAGACGTTTACAAGGTTATAAATAATAATTTTTAATTGAAATAATTGTGTCCTTCAAACATTCTTTCGTCAAAGAATCCTCCATTTGCAACAATTACAGCCTTGCAGACCTTTGGCATTCTAGTTGTCAATTTGTTGAGGTAATCTGAAGAGATTTCACCCCATGCTTCCTGAAGCACCTCCCACAATTTGGATTGGCTTGATGGGCACTTGTTACGTAACATACGGTCAAGCTGCTCCCAGAACAGCTCAATAGGGTTGAGATCCGGTGACTGTGCTGGCCACTCCAATACAGACATAATACCAGCTGACTGCTTCTTCCCTAAATGGTTCTTGCATAGTTTGGAGCAGTGCTTTGGGTCATTGTCCTGTTGTAGGATGAAATTGGCTCCAATTAAATGCCGTCCACAGGGTATGGCATGGCATTGCAAAATGGAGTGGTAGTCTTCTCTCTTCAAGATCCCTTTTACCCTGTACAAATCTCCCACTTTACCACCATCAAAGCACCCCCAGATCATCACATTGCCTCCACCATGCTTGACAGATGGCGTCAAGCACTCCTCCAGCATCTTAACATTTTTCTGCGTCTCACGAATGTTCTTCTTTGTGATCCGAACACCTCAAACTTAGATTTGTCTGTCCATAACACTTTTCCTCTGTCCAGTGTCTGTGTTCTTTTGCCCATCTTAATCTTTTCTTTTTATTGGCCAGTCTGAGATATGGCTTTTTCTTTGCAACTCTGCCTAGGAGGCCAGCATTCCGGAGTCGCCTCTTCACTGTTGACGTTGAGACTGGTGTTTTGCGGGTATTATTTAATGAAGCTGCCAGTTGAGGACTTGTGCGGCGCCTGTTTCTCAAATGAGACACTCTAATGTACTTGTCCTCTTGCTCAGTTTTGCACCGGGGCCTCCCACTCTTTCTATTCTGGTTAGAGCCAGTTTGCGCTGTTCTGTGAAGGGAGTAGTACACAGCATTGTGCGAGATCTTCAGTTTCTTGGCAATTTCTCGCATGGAATAGCCTTAATTTCTCAGAGCAAGAATATACTGACGAGTTTCAGAAGAAAGTTCTTTGTTTCTGGACATTTTGAGCCTGTAATCAAACCCACAAATGCAGATATTCAACTAGTCTAAAGAAGGCCAGTTTTATTGCTTCTTTAATCAGAACAACATTTTTCAGCTGTGCTAACATAATTGCAAAAGGGTTTTCTAATGATCAATTAGCCTTTCAAAATGATAAACCTGGATTAGCTAACACAACGTGCCATTGGAACACAGAAGTGATGGTTGCTGATAATGGGTCTCTGTACGCCTATGTAGATATTCCATTAAAAATCAGTTGTTTCCAGCTACAATAGTCATTTACAACATTAACAATGTCTACACTGTATTTCTGATCAATTTGATGTTATTTTAATGGACAAAAAAATGTGCTTTTCATTCAAAAACATGGACATTTGTAAGTGACCCCAAACTTTTTAACGGTAGTGTATATATATATTTTTTCCCTATATTATTTCCCACTAACCCTACTACCCTTCCCATAATTGGAGTAAACTAATCAACACCAACACTTAGGCTTCTACTTCCAGCTTTTACATACTGTATACATTTTACGAACACAATCTATTTTACAATAGTTATATTTTGTAATTTTTTTCTTACAGATTGTTGTTTTAAATACAACTAGCATCCTACTGGCTTTCCAATTGGACCACTGTTGGTTACTCCATGTTTTTATATTTTTATTTGATCATTAAATGTACATAGAAGTCTGTTCATGTGAATAAGCCTACATCAAATTATCTGGGATACATAATAAAGCCTGCAGGCTTATTTCCACTGTGGTCGTCTCGTAAGTTGAGCACAGCCAGATGGTACTAAATCCATTAACAAAGCATTGTTTAGTAACTGGAGATTCTATTTGTATTATTTCCAACATTTATTCACAAGTTTTCTCATATCAACAACTGTTGACCCACAGTGAAGAGGCTCATTGAGCATTTTGGCTAATGTAACTAGCCAATAGTATGTCAACTATTTGTTTCCCCACAATTTCATGATAATGATTGAGAAGGCTGCAGTAATATCTACTTCATGTCTTAAACCTTAAATGCTGTGCATTAATCCTTCTCTGGCACTAATATAATTAATTATAATGGTCTAATTCATGTGGTCTCACTCTCAAAGTATCACATCCTAGCGTAGGCTACTGATCATAGAAGTTCACACAATTATAGTTAACATTCTCATCACCAAGGCTTTGCAGCCACCACATCTCTTTGTACTCCTCTCTAATACTTGGCCCAACACTGCCTAATAGCCAAAGTCTTTCCCAATTAAATGCTTTACAACATGTATTCAGCTATTCCGTCAACATAAAAAAAGAATACAAATGATTATAGCACCCTGTTATCCTCTAATAGGAGGCCTTTTTCCAAATATATACATAATTCATTCTAGCAGTATCAAGGAAAATCTCTTTTTGCATGACATTTTTCAGACATCAGAGAAGGCATCTCTCTAAATAACCTTTCCCTTGTGCTCAGGGCACACAACGTAGTAATTAGTATCTCTCTCCATCTCTTATTATGAAAAGGAAGAATAGAAGGTTGAACACGCCTCTGATTGATCTCAGTGAATTTAGCTTCGCATACAAACAGCTTAATGAATCAATTAGGCTCCATACAAATCAACATTAGAGCATCAGTGAGAGGTAAGCCCAAGTCAAAATAGATTCTATTATTAAATTGGGCTTTTTTTGTCGATAGATTAAATGGAGACAGCAAACTGTATACCGCAAGTTAGTTTGTAGGCCTACTTTGGTTCCTTGTTGTAAAACCACAAAGCTGTATGCAGGGTCAGAGAGCTTTTCCATGCAATTAATCAACACCTATGGTGAGGTGGCATCTGTTACTACAGAGTTACTGACTCACAGAGGCCTGCATCTCTAGGCGGGACTTCCAAACTCCAAATAACTCTACAGAAATCCGCCCTATAATTCTACATTACTTTCCCACCCTGAGCAAACATCATTATAACAAATGCATGGCATAAATGGAAGCCATTGTAGCTTCTTCTGGGACCTTCCTACACAATCTTGATATACATTGTTAGTTGGACAGAATCAAATCAACTCATTATATATTAGTTGATAGATTAGTTTACTTAGCTTTACCTTATGGAGTGGAATTAATTTAACATGTTAGTTCACAGTGATTCACATCCTACAAGCAGCCATTCTATTCTGCTTAACTTTTCAATATTTAACTAACACGAATTACAGGTTTTCAGTGATGCAATAAGATCTTGCAATAAGATCTTGGAAGGTTAGTGCCTTCACTGAATACCTTGCTTTTTGTTAAACATAGACATAGACTTCCCTCTCTTTTAGAATACACCTTTAGTAAAGGCCATAGTTGCACATTGTGAAATCCTTCCTGACATTTTTCCATCTCATCCGTTGCCAAAAAATATTTACAACAAAATGCCTTGTGTTAAAAGGGAAACACATTCCACCAATCCCTTACTAGTACCTGTACACCACACCAATACACTATCTATACCCCAACAAACACTGCACTTCATTCCTTGCACAGACAGTGTGCTGTTCAGAAAGGCCTCGTCTTTATTTGTAGTACCTATGGTTGGGTGGCAGTACCATTTTTTACTGTACAGTGATAAGGATGCATGTCATTCCCCCAGCCTGGCTGTATAAGCCTGAAGCTTCTCCCTTGTTCTCCACCCACCAATCCCCTGACATCTGAAATGTTATGGCTAACACACTCATACCCAATCACACATCACCCATGCTGCTCCGAAGGGTCTACCAGTAAGATCAGAGACCCCAGAGTTTGTGCAGCTGCAGGAAATATAGAAAAGGGGCTCTGAGCCCTCACTGGACCAGCACACACTGCTCCCTCTCTCAGGGGCGTCATACACCCCCAAAATCTGAGGGGGCACAACATATGTGAGGATGACTGGGGGGGGTGTTCAAGTTGGAGAATTTAGCATTTTTTAAACACCTGAAACATTCTCCTGCAATCTAGAGCCAAAATCATTATGCTAATCGAAGTTTACCTCGAGCCGTCTGTATCCTGACTGGTGGTTCTTTTTTTAGCATCTCTGCTAAAATCTGGGTAAAAGATTGAAAGGTGTGTGAGTCTTATTCAGTACATTTAGTTATTGCTTGCTTTTCTAAAGTCTACCAACCTTGCCACCAGGCATGCCAGCTTAGATAGCTTTTTACTCTAACTTGATTGATAGCCTAAAATGGCTTCTTGGTAGCTAGTTATAAGGTTGGGAACCTATCTGGGCTAGCTAAAGCTAACTTCATAAAATTGCTAGGTGGCTAGTAGCATTACAGAGAGAAAAAAAAAGGACAAATCTGATGGGGCACCTGCCCCTGTGCCCCTTCTCCCCATCCCAGGTCTACTACCCAGACAGGAGGTATAATATAATTACATAATGACCATCCATTTTATATAGCTATACCATGGGTACAAGTTGTCCGTTTACCCTCTCTAGTCATTTGAAGGCCATAAGGGATATTCACTAACACAATAAGGCCCATATATGGCACCCTGTTGACACACAGCAAACCTATGAGAATAGGCAGACAGTAATTGTTCTAATTTCTTTGTGTTGTGAGGCAATGTCAGGGTTATGACTTTGGGAGAACTGAGAATGGGAAAGATGCCAGCAGAAGGCTCGTTTTAGCAAAGTAAGGAGGGAATGTGTAAGGGAGCCAGAAATGCCCTGCTTCATTATTTAAAGCAGAAGTCTTTCCACTTCGCCTGGATGTCACTGGCCTGCAAGTTTTATATAAACTTTTGGCCAACTGTCAGTGACTGCAGTTGCCATTCACTCTAATTAAATAACCAGTTTAATTAAATAAATGAGCTTCATTGAATCTTATAGGAAACCTTGCCAGGCGAGTTGGTAGATTCAGGCATTGTAAATCATGACAGTTGCAGAAAACCGCAGGGAGAAATGGCAGTCCTGCCAGATATCTGACCTGGCTAAGTAAAAGCTTTGGCTAAATAAACAAAGTCTAAGACAAAAACAATCCGTGTTCATGTAATTACTTCACAATATGTGTTTATGAGATTTAAGAGTAATCAAAATGGAAACTACATGACCATGGTGCTTACCTACAGAACAGCAAGAGGAACTGCCCCTCCCTACCTTCAGGCTATGCTCCAACCCAACACCCAAACCTGAGCACTCTGTTCTGCCACCTCAGGTCTCTTAGCCCTCCCACACATACCCGCTCAGCCCAGTCCAAGCTCTTCTCTGTCCTGGCACCCCAATGGTGGAACCAGCTTCCCCCTGAAACTAGGACAGCAGAGTCCCTCCCTGCCAATCTTCCGAAAACATCTGAAACCCTACTTCTTCAAACAGTATCTTAAATAGTATTAAACAGTATCTTTCAATCCACCGCATCCGCCTATGTCGCACTTCTGCATCTGCGGTGAAAGGTGACAGAGCTAGAGCAGTGTTTGTCAGACCATGAAAGTTGGTCTTCTCACACAATAGTCTGGAGCATCTGAACGGTTTTGGATAAAAGGAAACCGAATAGAGCTAAGCGCAGGCCAAATCCTAGAGGAAAACCTGGTTCAGTCTGCTTTCTAACAGACACAGAGACAAATTCACCTTTCAGCAGGACAATAACCTAAAACACAAGGCCAAATACACACTGGACTTGCTTACCAAGACAACATTGAATGTTCTTGAGTGGCCTAGTTACAGTTTTGACTTAAATCTACTTGAAAATCTATGGCTGGACTTGGAAATGGCTGCCTAGCAATGATCAACAACCAACGTCAGAGCTTGAAGAATTTTTGTTAAAAATAAATGTGCAAATATTGTACAATCCAGGAGTGCAAAGCTCTTAAGAGACTTACCGAGCAAGACTCGCAATTGTAATCACTGCTAAAGGTGATTCTAATATGTATTGACTCAGGGGTGGGAATACTTTATTTTTATATTTGATTTATTTTTGTCATTATGGGGTATTGTGTGTAGATTGGTGACCGAAAAAAACATTTCAATCCATTTTGAATTCAGGCTGTAACAATTTTTAATAAGTCAAAGTGTATGAATACTTTCTGAAGGCACTGTAAATCAAATCTTGAAAATTGGACAGTCTAAAGTTACAGTACATTAGCCATCAATACAAGAAAGACCAAACAAGGTATTCAAATAAACACACTTGAGACATGATTTGTTGTCAATTACCTTTTTTTTGTCCCATTACTAAACACACAAACATAAAAAAATCAAATTTACATGTTTAAACAGTTGTTTAAAAAAAAAAACTTGGCTGCTATAAAGAAAAAGTATTTCTGGAAAGCGAGATGGTAGAGGGGAGTATCAGGCTGTGTATTTCTCCTCTCCTTGCCGCTGGGTTTTATGGTAATGAGTATAACTGCCATAAAGTTCGTTGAACACCTCTCTGACACCCATCTGGAGGGTGGTATTCAAAAACTTAACGTCCTGCTCAACACAAAGGTCCAGGATCCTGTAAACTCCCTCTGTCAGGTGGCTCTTGATGTCTGGTTGCAGAGTAACCTTGAGGGCGTGGAGGAGAGCGGAAAGGAGAAGGGAGGCAAGGGTTTCAATTTGACAGAGTGAGGCTGGGGAAGGGGTATTAAAATGGACTAAGAAACATAATGTTGGTGTGATGAGTGAGCTGGCTGATCAGTGTTTTGCAACTTTTTTACACCTTTATTTGTGAATGCAGCTGCAGCAGTTCTGAAAGCCTGGTAGGAACATAATGTACTGCCAGCTGGAAACTGGACAGTGCCTCAACAAAACCTCTTAGAGATGCCAAGGCACATACGGAGGTGTGTTTCTTGGCTTAGTTTACCTGGAAAGAACAATGGTAGCGTTGAACTACTGCTTTAACCAATCCTTTGTTTAATCCTTACTCAAAGAGTTTGCTATTACAAATCAATCCTCATGCATCTTAGAGTTTGCTAAATGACATGTTAGTCATTTCATTTAGCAGACGCTCTTATCCAGAGCGACTTACAGTAGAGGGCATACATTTTCTTCCCTCTCCCTGCCTGTTCCATGGAAAACGCTGACTATGACACGCAGTCATGTAATGTGAATGCAGTCTCGTAGACCCTAGGAAGAAATGTGGTTTTTCCACATTGAGACAGTGCCAGATATGCTCAGACGGCATCACATAATGAGACAGACAAATATTCTACCAGAGTCTACAGTAAGTAGAGTCCTTTAGAGGACAAGTTGGCGCAGGTTGGGACAAGATTATGGCGGAAATGAAAATGTTGACTTCTTTCCTTCAAATCTGAGAAGTCCAGAGGACTTGCCTTAGCAGCTCTAAATGCAATACCAAGCATGGTTTAACTCCACAATAACAAACAGCAATGGATCAAATTAAAATCCTGGTATTCAATGTGCAGATAGTGTATTTCCTTCAGATGTAAGGGCTTGTGAGGGATGATAAAGGAAAGAAGGAAGATCTGGAGGCCATTTAAGGCCGAAAATCCATGTTGTTTTCAACCTGCAAAAGTATAATAAAATAGCCTAATCGCCTTTTAAAACTGTGAGTGAAACGTCGCGGCCATCTTCCTTGATGAGAGAAAACCAGAGATCTTACCTTCTGTAGCTCGCTGACGTACTGTGCTACCATAAAGGAGGAGAGGATAGTGAAGCCCTCGGCTGTGGTGGCGATGTGGGAGTACATGCGTTCCACCAGACGAGCACACTTCAAAAGCACCTCCGCATCGATCTCAGGAGCTGGGGAATAGAAGAGCAAAGCGTTTTGAAAACTAGACCACACCAAACACTGAAGGCTAAACATTTATTTCAGCCAGAACTCCAGAAGTGGTACAACTTCTACGAAATGGTGACTGAGCGATGCAGCAGTGTGTGTTCAGAGTGTACGGTTCTCCTAAAACAGACATGGGCTGTATTTCTGATGAAAGCGCAGCATTTGAATCAAATCCCAAGGGTGCGGGCTGAGAATGAATATATTGTGACAGAGCAGTACAATAAGAACAGGGTTTTGTCTAAACTGAGACTTCAATCATGATAGCTAAGAGCAGAATATAGAGCAACAAGAGCCATTTAACCATTCTAATTGTGTATAGACTAATGTTTATGCTCACAGTCTGCATAAAACAAACAGTTTAGCCCATTAGATAACAAAGGCCCGGTTGGAACAATTTATCCATCCCTTTTTTTCCTCTCGTGACTCATTGGATGTACAGTATAGCTATAGCCACAGAGGAGAAATATGGCCACCATTGTCTGGGTGGCAGGTATTGCCAAACAACCCAGTCTCCATGAAATGTATCCCCTGTGAGGGTTACTATATTTCGCAGAGCCAGCCAGGAACTAATTACATGACGCGCTGAGCCTGACATGCTAGTTAAAACGAATGAGCTGCTCCACTCTATTTTTCCTTCTTGACCCTTCCTCCTCTGTCTGGAACAGGGGAGGTCAGCCCAGATGTCTGCAGTGGTGGCCTCCTTTGGCTATGGAAGACGAACACTAACATTCTTCTCATTAAGAACGTGTTATCTATGATATCAAAACAAATAAACCCCACCTGAAGACGATTACTGTTGAATAATTGAGTACGTCATTATTTCCTTTTCGTCAATAACGTCAGGTAAGCTCTGATGTTGTTCCTTTCAGAAACAGGAAAACAATGTATCCTGAATATGCTGATCACATAGCTGAATACAGCTCCTCAACAATGATTAAACTCATACGGGATGCATTTAGCAGTACAGGATTACAGGGTTTTAACAAGGTGTTCATCCACGAGCTTGGCTGGGACTCCAGCTGTGCACTGTGCTTTTCATGTCTCCTTCGACAGTTCTGTCACCCTCAGTGGGATTTTTTGTTGTTGTATTTCCCTCACGTTGTTTTTAATCCAGTCCACGGGGACCAGCAGGGCATACAACCAGCAACAGAAATGTAACATTACTGAAGGAGAAACCATTCTTCTCCTTTCTCTCTTCCCACTGGGTAAGGTCAGCGGATTAAAATAGGCCCAGCTTCATGTGTAGTCTGCTTGGGAATGTGGAGCGGGCACGACCACCTCTTACATAGTATAACATCATACGACTCACCTATAACATAATTCAATGCCTTGAAATACTCTTGCCCAATTAACAGGACTGGTTAGCCTGGTGACAGTATGCTGGCGTCGTTTGACACTGACAGCACATTTCTACAGAGGACTCCCTTGGGAGGAACCCAGGCTAAATATCATGTCAACTTTTAAAACAACAGGCGGTGTCATATTTATCAAGGGGGTGTGATGGTTAAATGCTGAAAAATACATTTAATACACATGAAGATGGGTGGCTGGTCCTCTTTAAATGGGAACCAACAGGAAAATAGAAACTGCTAAATAATTTACTGGAAGAACACTTAGCCAATTCCTGTAAACGCAAATGTCATTCCTATCACTTGAGGTTATGAGTTAATGGGTGAATACTTAGATTACTGTATGAAGTGGTGGATGGGTGAGTGAATAAATGATTGAATGCATGAACCGATGGCCTTACCTCTCTCGGCCTCGCCCTTCTGTCTCCCCTCATGCATGATGGAGACCACCAGGCGGTAGAAACAGTTGAGGAAGGACGGTGCCGCTTTCAGCATCACCTGGGTACATACCAAAATAGGGCCACGTTACAAAAAGTTCAACTTTGACAACATTGCATTTGCAAGACATTTAGATTTGATTAGATTTAGTCATGTGCCATCAGTCTCTAAACAAGAGAGAAAGAGAGAGGAAAAAAAACTGGGCCACATTTCTCAGGCGCTGCGATATTCCTATGAGTCATCAGTCAGCGAGGTAATAGTTTCCATGCACCCTCCAGTGTTCACGCCAAAGACGTGCCCCTCTCCAGAGCACATCTGCCTCCACTTAAGCGCCCCTCTGGCACAGACCAACAGCCCTTTCCAGAAATTGATTCTGAAGTTTGTCTCTGAGAAAAGAAACTGCTTCATTGCCTACAGCGGGAGGCAGTGGGATATTTTCCCTGGTTACCACCCTCAAAATATGTTCAATGTCAGATTGAAACAGGCTAACTTAGGTGCTGGCCTGGATCCAAGGTTGACGGAGAATAATAGTCGAGGCGAATGGGGAAGGGGTAAGCTAGTCACTGCCTTGGGTACTTGTGTGAAAGGCTGAATCAAGCCAGGGAAAGATTCTGGTTGTGTTCCTCTGCTCAGACTTTGCTGACGCATCTTTCAACGTCTGGATAGGTATTTTTTGTATCAGCTAACATCATATGTTACAGTAACCTGGTGCCCGACGGGATTGAGACTGAAAAACCTGCAGCATAGTCGTTGTCAAAGTACTGCAAATAGGATAATGTTGTGAATTTGGATGTATGATTCAAATTCTGATACAGCGAGAATTGTTCTTATAAACCTGAGTTGCCAGACAATCTTTCTAAGGGTCAGTCCGTAGATCAGTGGACACTGAATGCACAATATGATTTCCTGGGTAAATGATAAAACACTAGCAACGGTCATCGAAATTGTTAAAAACAATTCTAATAAATGTAACAATTGGACAATGGGTGAAGATTTGTAAAATTTTTATAATCCCCAGATATTGACTGAATTATACCACAGAATTTTTTTTTACTGGCATGGACAAATAATGAATGTTCAGGGATTTTTGTGGGAATTCAGGTATTACTTTTTTCCCCTTAAAATGCACTTGTATATTTTCTTATTGTATCAGGTATTTTGTGTGTGTGTGTTAAAATAAAGAAAACGGGTGCCTCCCGGGTGGCGCAGTGGTCTAAGGCACTGCATCGCAGTGCTAGCTGTGCCACCAGAGATTCTGGGTTCGGGGTCTGTCGCAGCTGGCCGCGACAGGGAGGCCCATGGGGCGGCGCACAATTGGCCCAGCGTCATCCGGGTTAGGGAGGGCTTGGCCGGCAGGGATATCCTTGTCTCATCGCACACTAGCGACACGTGTCGGGCCGAGCGCAGTGCACGCTGACCAGGTTGCCAGGTAAGAGTGTAGAGTCCATGACGAATTAAGGCTGTTCTAAGGGCAAAAGGGTTCATTATTAGGTATTTTGATATTTTAATGGACAATAACATTTGCTTTTCTTTCAAAAACAAGGACATTTCTAAGTGACCATAAACTTTTGAACGGTAGTGTATATGCATGTATGTATCTATACTACAACAATACTGAATGAAAACTTATTTTAACTTCATATAATACATCAATAAAATCTATTTAGCCAACAAAAAAATTATGAAACATGTTCAATTTGGTTTAAATAATGCAAAAACAAAGTGTTGGAGAAGAAAGTAAAAGTGCAATATGTGCCATGTAAAAAAGCTAACGTTTAAGTTCCTTGCTCAGAACATGAGAACATATGAAAGCTGGTGGTTCCTTTTAACATGAGTCTTCAATATTCCTAGGTAAGAAGTTTTAGGTTGTAGTTATTATAGGAATTAGAGGACTATGTCTCCTTCCTGAGCCGTATAACAACAGCGTGGTCCCATGGTGTTTAAACGTGTACTATTGTTTGATCAGATGAACGTGGTACCTTCTGCGTTTGGAAATTGCTCCCAAGGATGAACCAGACTTGTGGATGTCTACAATCTATTTCTGAGGTCTTGGCTGATTTCTTTTGATTTTCCCATGATGTCAAGCAAAGAGGCACTGAGTTTGAAGGTAGGCCTTGAAATACATCCACAGATACATCTCCAATTGACTCAAATTATGTCAATTAGCCTATCAGAACCTTCTAAAGCCATGACATCATTTTCTGGAATTTTCCAAGCTGTTTAAAGGCACAATCAACTTAGTGGATGTAAACTTCAGACCCACTGGAATTGTGATACAGTGAATTATAAGTGAAATAACCTGTCTGTAAACAGTTGTTGGAAAAATTACTTGTGTCAGGCACAAAGTAGATGTCCTAACCAACATGCCAAAACTATAGTTTGTTAACAAGAAATTTGTGGAGTGGTTGAAAAATGAGTGTTTACATACACTCCAACCTAAGTGTATGTAAACTTCCGACTTCAACTGTAATATTGCCTGCTAACATGAATTTCTTTTAACTAAATATGTAGGTTTAAAAACAATATACCACTGTGTATTGATTTTAAGGCATTGATTTTTATGGTTAGGTACATTCGTGCAACGATTGTGCTTTTTTTGCGAATTAGCTTTTGTTAAATCATCCCCCGTTTGGCGAAGTAGGCTGTGATTCGATGATAAATTAACAAGCACAGCACTGATTATATGCAACGCAGGACAAGCTAGTTAACCTAGTAATATCAACCATGTGTAGTTAATCACTAGTTATGTTAAGATTGATTGTTTTTTATAAAGATAAGTTTAATGCTACCTAGCAACTTACCTTGGCCCCTTGCTGCATTCGTGTGGTCAGCCTGGTGGTCAGCCTACCACGCAGTTTCCTCGCGGAATGCAATGTAATCGGCCATAATTGGCATCCAAAAATGCCGATTGCCGATTGTTATGAAAACTTGGAAATCGGCCCTAATTAAATCGGCCATGCCAATTAATCGGGCGACCTCTAATCTTGACAAACAGACAATACATCCCTCCCTACCTTGTAGGCTTACCCAGTATTGAAGGCTTGGCAATCTCCGAATGTCATTAAAATGTTTGGTGTTTCGTAACAGATGTCTCTTTCCATTCATCAATTGGCCTCTATACAGTTTGGATTGGTTGATTCATTTTATTTATCAATTAAAAAAAAGAAGTTTGGAGACCTACTCATTCAAGGGTTATTTTCACTATACTGTAGAATAATAGTGAAGACATCAAAACTAACTTCATCAGACGGCTACTGCGTCTGCTATACGGACAGACGTACAGATTTTCGATCCAAATAGTTTGTACAGAGATAAGCATAATATTGTTAGATTATAGGTGTAACTCTTGTAGTCTTCCTCACCTGAAGTTCAAATCAGTTGGAGCGCTGGGGCTCCCGAGTGGCGCAGCGGTCTAAGGCACTGCATCTCAGCGCTAGAGGCGTCACTACTGACACCCTAGTTCGAATCCAGGCTTTATCACAATCGGCCGTGATTGGGAGTTCCATAGGGCAGCGCACAATTGTCCCAGCATCGCCCGGGATTGCCCGGTGTAGGCCGTCATTGTAAATAATAATAATATATATATATATATTTTTTTTTAAATAGGCCTGCAGTAGCTAAAGCTTAATAATAGCCACACCATACCAAACCTTCACAAACATTTCTAAACTTTATTAGGGTAATATCAAAAGTAAGTCAAGCTATTGTTTATAGGGAAAAAACGAGCAGGAAAGCAAATGTAAAGCAGGGAAAATAAACGCAGTACCATCCCGTGTGCCCCCCAAAAAACCCAAACTTCAGCAAAAAATAAAAATAAAAGTTTGCCCCTCCCCTATTTTGGATCACCCCTCGCCCCATTAAAATTAGATCTCTCCCTAATAATTTTTTTTTTTTTAAATCACACCTATACTTTACATTGTTTGCGAGATCAAACATATCATTATAATTCGAGTGTTCATTTTCGGAAGTTGTTTTAAATTCAGCGCATCTAAATTTGTAAACATTTCAATTGTATGTTTTTAAAATTCCACAAAAAATGAACACCCATCAAAATAAAGTGATCTTTCTTCTCTTTCACTCTAACATGCTAACTACACTGCTTTCCTCGCGTGCGATTGCAAAATAAATGTAGACATACATGTTATTCAATTATTGCACCCACTCTGCTCGTGTGCGCCAATGAGCGTCTGATTTGTCAACGGCTAAAATAGAACTCAGTTCTATTTGTGACGCTGATCGCGCAAGTCCTGCCTCTCATCTCCTCATTGGTTTATAGAAGCAGACACCCACGTGCCATCTCCTCATTGGTTATACCCACGTGGGTGACTGAAAGATCGGTGGTGGTAATACACCTTTTATGTAAGTTAGTTGCCAATCGCTATATTAGTCCAAAGAAGAAAACCCTGGAAGGAGGAGAGATGACTAGAAATGACTCGGTTGACCGTTTTATCTGTGGATTAATTGTCGAGTAGAGGACCTTGTGCATTTCAGGTAAAATAAACGTTTATATCCCAGGACAAATTAGCTAGCAACAGCAAGCTAGCAACATAGGACAAATTAGCTAGCAACTGCAAGCTAGTTAGCTAAATTGCCATAATTGTTTAATGCTTTTCAACTTGTCCCCAAATTAATATAATTGGTTCAGAGTTTGTTTTGATATTTTAACCTGCGTGTCTTGATTGCGTTTGGTGTGGGGGGACAAAATCAATTTGCGCACGATGGCATGTGCACGGCCGGTTTGGGTACGGTCTAAGTGTCGAGACGGTATGTTAAATCCCTGAGAAGCTTTAGCGTTCTTATAGATTCAACAGAAAAACAATCTATTCTATTAAGACCATTTCAGCCATTACTGGAGTGTGTTTGATAGGTAATTACAAACGTTTCCGCGGTTGTAACGTTAACGGGTGGAAAAAAACAACAGGAACAAGCAAAAATATGAAAGTCACAGGATTAAAATGAAAGCAATCAATCCAAATGCGATTGAAGTGACAAGTGGATTTTGCACTCCTCGAGCACAGTAAATAGATGGCTGAAAAAGACATCCTCAGGTGGACGGTGCATGTGCGTTGCTAAGAACACAAGGCATGCCAACTGTTTCGCTTGCCAGGAGAGAAACTAATATTCCCTTTGCTGCAGTGCACGTCTGCGCTAGCATCTTAGCATGCAACCGTGGTATCCATCTACACGTCTAAACCTTGCATTACATTGTTTATGACACAATAAAGGAAATGCTGTTTTGTTCGACGTGAACAGCAAATGAAACAAATCAGGCACTTGGTGCATGGACATTTTAAAGTGTTCAGGCTTTCGATTACCGAGAAGCCAGGCTTGAGTTTTTAGCATACGGGAAGGAGGGAAATGGAGCAATCCCCCAGCACTGACAATGATTCATCCTCACACCCTGAGGGTGTCTGGGTGAAAGGGACAAATGAGAAGGCCATATTTGTGAATATGAAACTAATCCACAACGAGAGATTAGAAGAGCACAAAACAGGGACTCTTGTGTTGTACTTCAGAGGGGAAATGTGATGCAAACCCCAGGCAAAATGTGCTCTGCTGTAGTGTAATTCAGCACAAGCCACCCTCCAAAATATATCAAAGAACACAGTGGGCAAAGGGCATATTGAGAGACAAGGGTAGCACCATAGTGTTGCCGGAGGACAGCAAGCTTCCGTCCACCTTTGGGTACATTGACTTCAATAAATAACCTAGGAGGCTCATGGTTTTCACCCCCTTCCATAGACTTACACATTAATTATGACAACTTCCAGAGGACGTCCTCCAACCTATCAGAACTCTTCCAGCATGAACTGACTTGTCCACCCAATCAAAGGACCAGAGAAAGAATCTAGTTCTGAAAGCATAAACTACATCTAACTAGCACTACAGTGCATAAAATGTGGTGGGTAGTTGACTCAAAGACAGACAATAGTTTAACAATTAAATTTCTTTAAAAAATGAAGAAGCAAGAGCTATATTTCATAATTTTCACTTACAAAGCTAGTAAATGCAGCTAGCTAGTTTAGCCTACCCAAACACCCAGTTCAAACAGAGGGATGCTATGTAAGCTAGCTGGCTATGACTATCCAACAACACAAACTCTTCCAAGCCAAGGTAAGCTTTTGATTTTGCTTAACGTTACTGCACGATTGTAGCAGATTTACTAATGCGTTAATTATATTAGCTACGTTGGCTATGATGTTACTTTAGCTAATATGGTAACAACGATGTAGGCTGTGTGTAGCAGTTATGCTATGGTTTGGAAAGTCTTTTTTTTTTGCTTGGTCACATACAGCTGATGTGTTGTGCATTGAAGTCCACAAGCGAAGGGAAAAGGTGAGGAGGAGCGCGCTTAGAAGCGAGAAGGAATACAACGTGGCTGCTATGAAAGTGACTCACTAAACACAAATGCTTTGTTTGTAAATTATGTCTGAGTGTTGGCGCGTGCCCCTGGCTATCCGTAAATAAAATAAATGGTCTGGTTGGCTTAATATAAGCAATTTGAAACGATTTATACTATTACATTTGATCGTTAAGTATATTTTAGGAATGACATTTACAGTACTTTTGCTACTTAAGTATATTTAAAACCAAATACTTTTACTCAAGTAGTATTTTACTGGGTGACTTTCACTTTTACTTGAGTCATTCTTTTAAAAGGTATCATTACTTTCTCAAGTAAGACAATTGGGTGCTTTTTCCACCACTGACCATCCGTGTGCCCAAGGTTGAAGTAGAAACATAAAAGATGCATGAAGTGACATTTATCGAACCCAGGCCACTAACCTGCGGGTGACACTGGATGACTGCAAACAGAGCCTCGTGAATGGCCTCAAAGGTAGTGTGGTAGATTTCCATCGTCAGGTGCTCAAGGGGGACAAACTGCAGGGCCCCCAGCACCATGGTCACGTGGTGGGGGTTGGAGAGCATCCCCTCCCCCTGACGGAGCATGGCTGTCAGAGTGTCCAACACTGGCACGGTCAGAGCAGCAGTCAGGGTTGGCTCCTTGCCAGCCTCCTTCACTAGAAACTGAGAGAGAGCAGAGAGGACAGTGGGAGTTGAACCAGAGATGAATATAATGAGGAATATGGATTTAAGATGGAGGACAGAAAGAGAGAAACTAGCAAGGAGTGAAGTACTACATCCTGTATGGGTTCTCAAAATGTGATGTCTCAATGTTTTACTATGGTTGTTGACAACAATAAGTAAATAAATGTGTCAATTAAGCAATGAAAGTTTACATTTGGATTTGGCAATAGGGCTAAGTAACCCATAGAGAGAACAGAGAAAAACTGATATACTGGTAGACCAATTAAGGTATGAGACAACATTCCTGTTTGTAAGTGTTGTGAACACAGTGAGGGATTGTAGTTGTGTTGTAACACCTAACGTTAGTTATTCCTGCAGAGTTGCAATGAGGTGAGAAGGGGCAATATTGATAAATTAAACCAGATTCAGCTTGATTAAATGGGACAGCAACAGGGAGGGAGAGACACTTACTGCTGCAGCCCAAAATTGGCTTTCCCCAGCTAAATAAATTCTTCCCCTGTATCAGATCCAAGACACAGGAGACAGTGCAGCAGAGCAGAAGCGTGACATGCTTTGTAACGGACAGCCAGACTGTGGTTCTAATTACAGTGCTCTCTGCAATGCCCAAAGGGGGTTTCTACGTTAGATAGGAAACACATTTACCCTTTAAGTCGATGATAAGTCTATGCCAAAGCCAATGCTTTGTCCCTCTTGAAACATGGATGCAGGTTTAAGTGAGAAAGACGCAGGTTTTTAAGTGAGAAGGATACATTGTACCTTCAACATAATTGGATTTTGAGTGATTCTAGCTCAAATAATATTTTTCAGTGGCATCAATTGATTTGGATAAACAATCCTTGTTGATCCAAACCAGCACATCAAATGTCACAGTGAATACTTACTACTAAGGCAGATATGATCTGAGGTGCAATGAGCCAGAATGCCTTTAAGCAGGTTTCTGGAAGCAGGCTGCTGGCAAGCAACTTCATTATCGTCACAGTTGAAAGGACTTCCTGCAAAATACAGTGTGCTCTTTGTAGTGTGTCAACAAAGCCCACATAAACATTTTTGGGAAAATCTCTGTAGAGGAGAACTGAGAAGAGGGAAAATTGAGGGATTCCTGTGCTGAAGTATTTATTAGGAAAACTATATGGCTAGGTTTTAAAGGTGGCGTTAACTACAATTTAGTAGCCCATATAGAAAATGTTATCCAGACTTCAGTGTTTAAGTATTCAGGACACCAAATACAGTAGCTTGTAACTCAGATAGCATAATTTTACAGAAGCTAGTAATATCACAACTTGTACAGTAACACTTGCAGTAAATATAACACTTACCCTATGACAGCCGCTCCTGAACTTGGAGGTATCCAGTCCGTCTCGGAGCAGCAGCAGCAGAAGGTGGAACTGTTCTGGGGTACTCCTGACCATCAGCTGGTCCAGAAGCTCCTTTACTGGCTCCTCCAGGTACCTCACCTCTGATACTGACAGCCATGGGGCTAACACAGAAGAGTTATGGTTAACATAAAATAATAGTATCTATCCATAAAGCTATCATTTTAATTTATCCATTACTGGGAAATTGAGATGGTTTCTAAATGTACAATTCTTTTGAATAATATTTTTTTATAATAATTTGTATTATTATTTTGTGTTCAAGAGAAATTCTGTGCAAATTCTTAATTATGTCTGTTTTAGTTATCAATGTCTGTCAGCGATGGTACAGGAAATGTATTTTGACATTTACTTGAGGGCTATTTTACAGATATTATGAGCAGCAGGAAATCACACAACGCACACACAGGTGAGCATCTCAGAATACACTGTACCAAGTCTGATAAAAAAAAATGTTCATTGTTGTGGAATAAGAGCGCGTACCTGCAAGCAGTTTGTGGACATTCTGCAGAATTGCCACAAAGAGCTCCTCCTGGCCTAGTGCTTTGGTAATCTCTGCAGCAGCGTAGTACGCTGAGAGGAAGTGGAGCGATGAGACCAGGAAGTCCATGGGGCGCTGGGACGGGCACAGCTCTCTGAGGATCTGCTGGCTGAAGCTCCTGTACATGCCCATGTGGCTTAGACTCTCCTGTGTGATGCCCTCGCTAGGCTCATCTTGGGGGTAAGCACAGGCCAGCTCGCTCCTCACCATCCCGGTCACCACATCCACGGAGAAGGCCTGGTCTAGCAGACTGCCTGTCTGAGCCCTCAGGCTGGCCTGGATGGCAGGGCCCATGACAGCAGTGGTCTTCCCCAGTAATTGACTCAGGGTCTCATCTAGCTGCTTGGTTGTCCTGAGGCTGGATGTCATGGCCTGGCACAGTGTGTTCATAGACGCAAGCAGGAGCTGTATGGCGAACAGGCCCCCTGTTTCAATGTTTCCTGGGAGAGAAGACAAAGCCATAACGGCCACCTCACTATTGACCAAGTAGGTGGTGAATTTCTCCAGGTTAAGGCGGACACTGCTCTTTCTGTGGATTATCAATAGGATCAGGGACTGGATGAAATCCTGGACGGTTTTTAGGAAAGTCAGCCAAGCAGAGCTGTCTACAGTTTGAAAGAGGCCCTTATTGCTGTGTGAAAAGAGAGCTGTCAAAGCTGCCTCCAAGAGGCTACTCCCATGCACAATCTTTAAAACATGATGGGAATTATTCCCTGCCAGAAGCAACCCCATGAGACTGAAGAGCTGATTCAGCAGATGTATTGTTACGGCAGGCTTCACATCATTATGTAGCTGTGTGTCTGTGACCATGAGGATTAAGAGCAAAAAGAGCCCTGAAAAGTCTTCAGAGGACATTCCATCTGGGTTAAGAGCATTGGTGACTTGAAGTAAGCTTAAAAGGTTATCGGCTTGACGTTGAGATAGGGTTATAGAGGCTCCAGTCGTACTAGAGTTCAGTATGTGTTGGGCTATGGCCTCCAGTCTCTTCAAAGCAGAATGGGATTCACTGACATCACCGTCTGACTGAGTTACTGCACTTCCTTTGTCTCCGGCTGTTGAACAGCTTAATTCACTCAACTTCATGAGTGCAGGACAGACAGAGGCCATGTCTGGGTTGCCGTTGAGAATCCCCAAAATCCTTTGAGTGACACATCTGACAACAGCAGAGTAAATAGTGGGTAACTCGACAAGAACAAGGCTCTCAAGCAGATCTTTGGAAATGAGAGAGACAGACAGCCTCTCAGTGGTGTCATCTGGTGTCTTCTGAAGTAGGGAGCTGAGGAGAACATCAGCTATATGACACACTTCCTCCTCAGTGAGGAATGGCGAGATCATTGGTAGGTTTGTGGTAACGAGGTACCAATGAGCCACTGGGTACGTGCTGGCATCCACACTACTGACCTGACGGTCCCATAGCTGGTCACTCTGCTGGCAGAGTTGAGGATCTCCTCTCCCCACAATGTACTGGGCTGCTAAGCGGAGAACATCTGAAGCTCTACTCTGTGCCAAGAGCTCGTTACTTAGGATAACTTTCTTCATTTGTTGGAGAGTGAGCAGTTTTTGCAGGAGGTGGGTCATGGGGCTACAGTCCTGGCCGATGGGAGAGGCCTGATCTTCACCTGTCGCCATCACACCAGAGAGGAGAATACCTATGTCGTCTAGTATGTTAACGCTAGCTGGGTCCACTGGAGATGTGTATTTCGTACAGTGAATCTGAAAGAGGGTGTCCACCTCCACCCAAGTGTACTTTAGCAGAAGGCCTGCGTCTTGGACTTTCTGACACCCAGGAACGTCTGGGGCCTGGCCTTGAGCCAGCTGCAGCACTGGCTTCACCACCTGGAGCATCTTCTCCATCAGAGCCTGGGTTTGCCTCACAACAGGAACTGGTGTGCTGTTGTCCAAAGTTTTCAGGCTGAACAACACAGAGTACAAGAGCACACTCAAGGAGAACAACTTCAGGGACATGTCTCCGTTTCCTTCCAGATCCGGGAGTACATTGCTTGTTACGTTCTCTAAAATGAGGCAGCATATTTCCAGACTCTGGCTGGTGGGGTTGTCCAGAAGGCATGTACTGAGCGTTCTATGCACTGCCTCTGGGAGAACGGGCTGTCGGAGCTCATCCATTGCTGGGCGGCAGATGACAGCCAGGAGCTCCTCGAAGAGCTTGGGGAGCTGCCTCAACTTGGCGTAGATCTGGAGAACAGAGGAGATGAGGGCCTCACGTGCCTTCCTAACCCGTGGCTCTGTGCAGTCGGAATCAATCCATCCTGCCGACAGCAGCTCGTCCAGGTCCGGCTCTATGATCAGGTGGTTGAGACTGAGCAGGGCTTTTAGACAGCGGTACCATGCTGATATGCTGGGCTGGGCATTGTCGAACAACAGCCTCACCACCTTCCTGTAAAAAATCAACTGAACCTCCTTGTACTTTATCCTGTCAGCCGCCACATTGTAAATGTCTGCCGTCAAGCATAAATTCAAGAGGTTCTCCAAAGCCAGCAGAGCTAAGCTCCAGTTTTCACCATCAAACAGGTCTTTGAGAGTAACCTCATTTGTGAAATCCAAGGCAGCGATTAACTGTGTTAACATGTGAAAGCAGAGTACTTTATTATCTCCTCCTTTACAGTAGGCATCCAGAGAGAACTTGAAGAGCAGTGGGAGGGAACTCGACCTGACCGCAAAATGGAGATCAGTGTCACAGTACCCTTGTGCACAAAGCTTTGAGAGTATTGAGTTGACTGGGGAGAGTAGGCCCTTCCCTGCTGCTCCCTTCTTCATCCCTGGCTCCTCCTTTGAGAGGAGCTCCTCCTTATAGGCCTGGAGGTGGTCTGGCAGGAAGAGGGCAGACTGCAGGATGGTGTCCACTTTCCCACGGATGTCCCTACTCAGGTGCTGGCGGACACGGGGGTCATCCTCAGCCATCCAGGCCCTGGAAGTCAGTAGGTGTCTGAGCAGGAGGAGGTGCTGGAGCAGGTGTGTTGTGACTTGGGCAAACACGCGGTTGGCGTTGGCCTGCTGCTTTTGGACCGCGAGGTAGCTACTCAGGGTAAGGAGGAGGACCTCAAACACCTGGGGTGTCAGGGGGTCTGTGGCTTGCTGCTGACTGAGCTTGGAGCAGCCCAGGGCACACAGCTTGGCCAACAGCTCCACCAGTAGCTCGTACTTAGTGGTGAATGTGACAGAGAGGACTGAGGAGGAAAGGATGCCCTGACAGCAGCTCAACACGGTGGAGACAGACGCTGAGGAGGTCCCTGAGGCAAACTCCTGAATCCTTTCAATAATAACCTGGAAAGAAAAATCACCTGTCAAAAATCAATACATTCAATAAAACAGGAGTGCTTTTTTTTTTTTTTACAATTATTTGACTAGGTAAGTGAACTGAGAAGACATTCATTTACAGCAATGACCTGGGGAATAGTTACAGGGTAGAAGAGGGGATGAATGAACCAATTGTAAGCTGGGGATGATTAGGTGACCGTGATGGTATGAGGGTCAGATTAGGTATTTAGCCAGGACACCGGGGTTAACACCCCTACTCCTTCAATAAGCGCCATGGGATCTTTAGTGACGACAGAGAGTTTAACATCCCATCAGAAAGATGGCACCCTACACAGGGCAATGTCCCCAATCACTGCCCTGGGGCATTGGGGTAATTTTTTTTTAGACCAGAAGAAAGGGTGCCTCCTACTGCCCATTCAACACCACTTCCAGCAGCATCTTGTCTCCCATAAAGGGACCAACCCTACTTAGCTTCAGAAGCAAGCCAGCAGTGAGATGCAGGGTGGTATGCTGTACCATCAATGTCCTTATCTTGAAAAGCATCAAACTAACTTAAGCTGTTAAAAGTGTAGCGATTACATACTGATCATCGGCACTTACGACCAACTTACTTGCGCTACTGCCAAACGAAGGCTGATGGTTTTTCCTTGGCTCAACACACTGTGTAGCTTTTTGCTGTGCAAAATATCATCCAGGTAGATCCACAAGCCTTCCACCACCACCTGTGGCAACTCCACTTTCTTACTGTAAAAGCCTGTCAATGCATGACTTATCCAATCAAAGAGTACCTGTAAGGAGATATAGGACACAGCACTTCAATATAAAAACAAATAAGGTTTACAGAGACAATACGATAAACATGCTGGTGTAATTCACCTAATATCTGATGACGGGCAGATGTGTTACCTGTTCTTTGTTAGGAAGTAAGCACTGTGATGAAATCCATGCAAAACGGGCAAGCTTCAGTTTGTCCACCCAGGGTGTCTTGGGGTTTTTGAGCTTCAAGTGAATACCAGAGTACATGGCAGCCATATCTGAAGCCTGGCCTGTGGAGAAATTGACCTGAGTCAATACAGTCTTCAGACTAAAGGACTTATCTTATTTGGCCAGTAGAGGGAGACGTTTACTTAAAGTTAAATTCTGACTGCTTGGTATAATGGAGCAAGCTAGTGAATGGACTTGAAACCGCAAGAATCCATATGATTGTGAAATAAAAATAAAATAAATGTGTATGTCATATGCACCATATACAACCGGTGTAGGTAGACCTTGCCGTGAAATGCTAAATGTACGATGCCTGGAGTGCACTGGTCAAACAAACGTGTAATCAGATTTGTTTTATAGCAAGTAGCATTGACATAGTATTACTACATGATGAGCTATTACTGTTCTAGTACAGATATACAAATATTTAGTACTAGCTTTAGTTACTAACTCGCCACGGTTGTTTCTGCAATGCTAACATCTGTCAAAAATGACATGTCAAGTCGAAAGAAGTAAATAATACAAGTTAAAGTCATTCATATTTAGTGTGTCATGAGGTTGTAACAAAATCGAAAGAGACGCTAGAAAGAACAAGCGAGAATCTACTTGATCAACGGCTAGCATGCACGGCTAAGCTAAATCATGTTAAGCTAATCATGGGTCTTTCAGCTGTGCTTTTAACTAAGAAAACACGAGGCAATGTCTGAACAATTCAAACACTACTCATTTTAATAAAATTATGAATTATAAACCGACTTTGTTAGCAAATTATGTTAGATGTTACTTACTATTTTAACACCAACACGTGTTCCGGTGTTTTTACAGACAAACTTTAACCTTTACCCTTTGAACTCCACTGTCTCCAGACAAAAACAATCGAGTGCTGATGATTGCTCACTTTTTTTAAACGTAAACTTAATTTAACTAGGCAAGTCAGTTAAGAACAAATTCTTATTCTTAGTTCATAGTTATTCACGGGAAAAAATTATGCCATTTGTCCATATACATTTGAGAAATTAACCATCTTTAAAGCACTTAAAAGTGGAACATACTGAGAAATATTACAGCAAATGATGGATAAATTACTTTATATAATTTTATAAAAATTATTTGGTTACTTTTTCCACTATTAATAATAAACTCAGCAAAAAAAAGTTACGTCCCTTTTCTAGGACTTTCAAAGATAATTCGTAAAACTGTAAATAACTTCACAGATCTTCATTGTAAAGGGTTTAAACAGTGTTACCCATGCTTGTTCAATGAACCATAAACAATGAATGAACATGCACCTGTGGAGCGGTCGTTAAGACACTAACAGCTTACAGACAGAAGGCAATTAAGGTCACAGTTATGAAAACAGGACACTAAAGAGGCCTTTCTACTGACTCTGAAAAATACCAAAAGAAAGATGCCCAGGGTCCCTGCGTGAACGTGGTTTAGGCACGCTGCAAGGAGGCATGAGAATTGCAGATGTGGCCAGGGCAATAAATTGCAATGTCCGTACTGTGAGACTCCTAAGACAGCGCTACAGGAAGGACAGCTGATTGTCCTCGCAGTGGCAGACCACGTGTAACAACACCTGCACAGGATCAGTACATCCGAACATCACACCTGAGAGACAGGTACAGGATGGCAACAACAACTGCCTGAGTTACACCAGGAATGCACAATCCCTCCATTAGTGCTCAGACTGTCCGTAATAGGCTGAGAGAGGCTGGACTGAGGGCTTGTAGGCCTGTTGTAAGGCAGGTCCTCACCATACATCACCGGCAACAACGTCGCCTATGGGCACAAAGCCACCGTCGCTGGACCAGACTGGACTGCCAAAAAGTGCTCTTCACTGACGAGTAGCGGTTTTGTCTCACATGGGGTGATGGTCGGATTCTCGTTTATCGTTGAAGGAATGACCGTTACACCAAGGCTTGTACTCTGGAGCAGGATCGAGGTGGAGGGTCCGTCATGGTCTGGGGCGGTGTGTCACAGCATCATCAGACTGAGCTTGTTGTCATTGCAGGCAATCTCAACGCTGTGCGTTACAGGGAAGACATCCTCCTCCCTCATGTGGTACCCTTCCTACAGGCTCATCCTGACATGACCCCCCAGCATGACAATGCCAGCAGCCATACTGCTCGTTCTGTGCGTGATTTCCTGCAAGACAGGAATGTCAGTGTTCTGCCATGGCCAGCGAAGAGCCCGGATCTCAATCCCATTGAGCACATCTGGGACCTGTTGGGATGGAGGGTGAGGGCTAGGGCCATTCTCCCCAGAAATGTCTGGGAACTTGCAGGTGCCTTGGTGGAAGAGCGGGGTAACATCTCACAGCAATAACTGGCAAATCTGGTGCAGTACATGAGGAGGAGATGCACTGCAATACCTAATGCAGCTGGTGGCCACACCAGATACTGACTGTTAATTTTGATTTTGACCCCCCCCCCCCCCCCCCCCCTCTTTGTTGAGGGACACATTATTACATTTCTGTTAGTCACATCTGTAGAACTTGTTCAGTTTATGTCTCAGTTGTTGAATCTTGTTATGTTCATACAAATATTTACACATGTTAAGTTTGCTGAAAATAAACGCAGTTGCCAGTGAGGACGTTTATTTTTTTGCTGAGTTTATATGTTTCTGTGGAAGATGACATCGATTAATCGAGTTCGCTTAGCAATGTCTTTCAAAGTTTTTCTTATATCGTCGGCCATTGATTTCCGTCAGGGACTTTAACAAGAAGCAGCTTGGTTATTTTCCGGGGGTCACCTTTTCTATTGAACAGAGCGGTTTTTCTTTTCGTAGAGTTGTGCACTTCTGACAGTCGGTTACCGTTAGGCTGCCTTGTCGCCTGCAGATTGTGTCGACATGTCACTCCTATCGACAGACATATTGTTGTGACAGGGCGCTCCCAGCGCGATAAAGATAACTTCGCCTAAATGTGGCTGTTACGAACAGATAATGATGAATAACCGCCAGGAACCCACAATATAATAGACATTATCATTTGTCGTTAGTGTTGGCTGGACACGAAGGAGGACGTTGACCTAACTGTGTTCTTATGTTGGAATTCGCTGGCCTCATCGTATGTGAAATGTAACATGCTCGTTCGCACTTTCTTGCTATGTTCTGGTCATTTGGTACCTAGCTGGCAAAACAACGCACTGGAGTTTGTTTTTCTTGCTTTTATGTGTCTGAGTCGCTCACTAGCTGTCTTGCAGAATGGGACTGTTGCTGTTGCAGTTGTCAAAATGTCCAGGCGTCGCGCTTCACTCCCGTGTACATAAACTATTTTGGTTAGAATGCCAGACGTCCAGGGGACAACGAAAGGGGCGAGAGGTGAGTGGGAAAAGGTTCGAACCTGTGGCACGCTCTTCGCTTTTACACCCGAGGAGATGTAACTCTCTTGTGCCCTGTGTACCACTTAGACAGTTCACCATACCCCCCCATTTGTTGAGGAGGTCATGGACAACAACTGTAAACTTGGCCAACTACAGCTCTTCAACAGACTCAAAACAAGCAACACAACAAGAAGTTGACAGCAAAGATCTGCAGTCAACGGAAACAAAACAATCCCCAACTCGGATACCCACTGAGGATGTCAAAAGGATTTTACAACTTGCCCACCCTGAGCGCTTGCGACTGTCAGGTAGGCCATGTCATTTAAGGTCACCACAGGGATATCTTCGAAAATGACCACTGAAATAATGATGTTATCACCAACTTGTGCCTGTGGAGGGTTGACTAAATTACATAGTTTATTCCTTACTTGGGCCCTATTTGTTGTCATGAAAGTTTCCCTTTTTAAACAATAATACAGTAACGATACTTGTTTTGATTCTTATATTTTATTTTCTATACTATCGTCCTCAGCGGCTGTGGGCTTCTTAATGGTCTCCAGTGCTGTCACAATGTCGGCGCCCTTCTTCCTGGGCCAAGTCATTGACACTATCTACACCAGCTCTTCAGAGGACTTCAGTGCCTCCCTCCGCTCTCTGTGTATCATGCTCTCAGGGGTATTCCTTTGTGGGGGCGCCGCTAATGCTGCCCGTGTCTACCTCATGCAAATCTCAGGTGAGCGTCACCGTTTGCTTTCAGTGCATGCAGAGTGGGTTTACATATTAAACAGATGTCCATCTCTGGATTTTTTTTGTTATGACTATCGTGACTTTGATGCCATACAGAGGAACTAATCAAACATTTCAAAAATATGTGACTCTTGCAGGGCAACAGATTGTGAGAAATCTACGTGTATTCCTATTCTCCTCGATTCTGAGGCAGGAGGTGGGTTTCTTTGATAAGACCCGTACCGGGGAACTCATTAACCGCCTATCTGCAGACACGGCGCTCATCGGCCGCTCCGTCACAGACAACCTTTCAGATGGGCTCCGCGCTGTCGCCCAGGCAACAGCTGGGGTCAGCATGATGGTGAGAAACAGCCCTCTCCCCACATTTGTTTGTAAAGGGTGTGTTAAAGTCCATTCTACTCTGTACTGGGATCAGTTCTAAGATTTTGAGTCACATGGGAATGCAAGTTGTATTCAGATGTAAAACTGGTTTGACATTAGGAAGATGTGATTTTTCATTCTTTCATGTACAGCTTTCCTTAGCGGTTCCATTGTTCTGGTTACTGTCATTGTTCTGGTCCCCCTACATAGGATCTGGTTTGACCCAAGTTCTTCATGTTACAACAAGTATATTTAGAATTTGAGTTAATTCCTTGAGTTTCCTCCTTGGTTACTATATATTCCTAGGATGTAATTTCTAAAAAATATCCTAACTCATTTATCATAGTAAATATAGTACAGTTGAAAACATTCATGATAAATATGTTCACACATCCTCTCCAGTCGTTAGTGGCTTTACAGGTTCAAAATCCCTTTATAAAAAGGTAACCGAGCAGGCTTAAGACTTGAGCTGAATTGCCTCCTCACATTTCCTGGCACCTCGTTCTCTGCCAACAGTTTTACGTGTCACCAAGTTTAGCAGCCTTTGTGCTGCTGATTGTGCCTCCTATGGCTGGCCTAGCTGTCATATATGGGAGATACCTGCGCTCCATATCCAAACGTACACAGGACTCTCTGGCTGAGGCCACACAGGTAAGACGAGACCCGTTCTAACTGCACAACATTAGTCATTACTGAAGCATTGTTGCGCCGTAGATTATTCTCCAAGCAGACTACATAGACACCAGGTTTTTTAATCATACTTTTTATTTTTTATTATTGAAACCAATTGATCGGACTGATACTGTGTTGTCTTGTAGTTGGCAGAAGAACGCATCAGCAACATGAGGACAGTTCGGGCGTTTGGTAAGGAGCTGACAGAGGTGGCCAAGTATACGGAGAAGGCCAACTATGTTCTCCACCTGGCCAAACAGGAAGCCGTTTTGAGGGCTGGCTTCTTTGGCGCGGTGAGCATCCAACAATTCAATGTTGCCCAATGTTCCCTAAAGAGAAATGGAGTGGTTGTTAACATTTTCTCAGTCAACGTTAGTTGAAATGTAGTCAAGCCCTTTTGGTCTTTTGAAAGACTGGAACCACAGAGTTGTGCGATCTGTGGTGGAAGCTTCTGCTTTTATGACCTGTGTTTCTTCGGGGGTCATTGGGTTGTAACTGGTTTTGTATGAGTGTCTTTTAGACTGGACTCAGTGGCAACATCATCATCCTGTCAGTGCTGTATAAGGGAGGGCTATTGATGGCCAGTGAACACATGACTGTGGGAGAGCTCTCTTCCTTCCTCATGTACGCCTTCTGGGTGGGCATTAGCATTGCAGGTAGGGCATATATAATTGTCTCATTGCCTTTGCATTCTGAGGAAAACCCCCGCTCATTAATCAATGAACAAATCACACTGTTAGAATTTCCATTTTAATAAGAAATTGATTCTCTCTATTCCCTAGTCTGTCTGAGCAGCTGTTTAAATGTCTGTTTCGTTGAACAGGTATGAGCTCGTTCTATTCTGAACTGATGAAGGGCTTTGGCGCAGGGGCACGGCTTTGGGAGCTACTGGACAGGAAGCCCGAGTTCCCCCTCAATGGTCAGCATCAAGCCCTGCCATTCTAGACCACACTGCGAAAGCATTGTGCAAAAAACCTTAATTACATCACACTTGTCTAGTAGTCCTCTGCATCTAAACTGGCATGTAAACTTACATGTCCATGTTCCTCCTCATTTCTCTGAAGAGGGTATTGTGCTGAGGCCGGAGCAGCTTAAGGGTCAACTGGAGTTCCAGAATGTCTCCTTTGCCTACCCAACCCGCAAAGACGCCCCCATCTTCCAGGACCTGAGTCTCTCTGTGCCTGCTGGCTCCGTCATGGCCGTGGTAGGGCCCAGCGGATCGGGCAAATCCACTCTGGTCTCCCTGCTGCTCAGGCTCTACGACCCAGTTGCAGGTGAGGACTACAGCTGAGGACATCTCTTACAGCAGCTTCATGTCACTGTATGTCTTCCATTTCATCAACAGTCTTCTGATTTAGAGATCCTTTTTTGCTGTATAGGTGTGATCACTATCGACGGGCATGATGTGAGAGATTTGAATCCTTATTGGCTGAGGAGTCACATTGGAACTGTTAGTCAGGTAATTGGTCACATGACTATTATTAGTAGGCAATATGTTCCCATTGTTGTGGCTAAGTTGTGCTTTGACATGTGGTCTAACCCTGTGGTATTCTCCCTCTGTGCGTCTGCAGGAGCCTGTACTCTTCTCCTGTTCCATTGCTGATAACATTGCCTATGGAGCGCCCGACTCTGGCACGGTCACAGTTCAGGAAATCCACCGGGCTGCACAGATCGCCAACGCTTATGAGTTTGTCCAAGGTTTCCCAAAAGGCTTTGACACTGTGGTGGGAGAAAAGGGTGTTCTACTGTCAGGTGAGACAAATGCATGCATATCAGGAATTTTCTTTGATTTTGTGATGTGATTATGTAGTTGATAGGTGTTCCTAAAAAAATAAATTGTAATGGTGTTGGACTTCACTGGGCATTCTCAAACCGGAATGATCTAACTACAGAGTTATTGTTCATAACTAAAACCATCGCTTCTTTAACAGCTTTAACGTAATGACTAGTTTTGCTTTAACCAACAGGTGGTCAGAAACAGAGAATTGCTATTGCAAGGGCTCTGCTTAAGGTAATTTTAATTACACCCGATTACATGCATCAACAATTTTATGTTTTAGTCAAATGGACAAATGTTGTAATGTATGCATTCTCTCCCTTCCCTCAGAACCCCAAGATACTTCTACTTGATGAGGCTACAAGGTAAGACACTGACTGTGCATGGTCTAATCACATTTTACATGAGTCGCTCTTCCTCCATTTTGGACAGTTAAGCAAGGTCATTCAGCTGGGTGAAGCAGGGTCAAACAACCCAATGACATGTGCGCTATAACTCATGGACCTCTATTCACTTTTGCCCCCTCTTTTCCATCCCCCTCTTCCTCAGTGCTCTGGATGCAGAGAATGAGTTCCTGGTACAGGAGGCTCTAGAGCGGCTCATGGATGGGCGCACAGTGCTGATCATCGCCCACCGCCTCTCCACTATCCAGAACGCTGACGCCGTGGCTGTGCTGGACCAGCGGCGTGTGGTGGAGTGTGGTCAGCATGCACAGCTCCTGGGCAACCGCCAAGGCCTCTTCAGGAAGCTGATGGAGAAACAAGCCTTCCTTCAAGAGGGGCAAAAGCAAGCGTTGCGTTGAAAAGAGCTGTGGTAGGGGAGGGGGGGCCTTAAATGTAGAGAAACTGCCTTTAGTTGTGTGGTGATGTGCTAATCACGCTGCGCTCTGCTACACTCCTCAGTCTGTCAGTGGTGTGTGTGAATCAGTTTAAAGCTATTTGCAAGGAAGCATTTGAATATCAACTGGAACATGGATGATTTTAATATTGCAGAGCCATCTCGTAGCGCTGACGGGGATTCATTTTGAGACAGCCAGTAGGTTTGGATTCTCTTCTTTAGGACACCCAACTTGAGTATCATTCTTCAAGCTGCAATATGTAACTTTTTGGGTGACCTGACCAAATTTGCATAGAAATGTTATAGGTCAGTCACTCATTGAAAGCGCAAGTCTAAGGGGTAAATCTGTTCTATGTGTGCTATTTCTATGCTTCCTGTTAAGTTTCGTTTTTACACCTTTTACTTTCGGTTTTGTACACAAGCTGTAAATTATTCTAAAAATATATTTCACAGTGGTTTAGATGGTACAATGATTCTCTACACGGTGCTTCCTAGTTTTGTCACACAAACTGAAATTAAGCAAACTATTAGTTTCAGCCACCAGGAAATGGCGGCGCGAGTTCTGCATAGTGCATCTCTGAGGTTAGGATATGCAGAAAATATGAATGACACCAAAACTTTGAAGTACGGCCTATGTCAAGTAAATATTATAAATTAGTCACTATGCCTTTTCAAGAAAGCAAAAGCTGTCTTTTTTGTATTAAATAACTATTTACCGGAATGAAAAAATATACACTCAGTGGCAAGTTTCTTAGGTACGCCAACCCTTTCTCAAAATTGGGTCTTGCTTTCAGATAGTGAGTCACGTGGCTTGCTATATAAAGCAGGTGGACTGTCATCGAGGCAATAAGTTATTGTTCAATTGAAGGTTAGAATGGGTGAAACGATTGACCGAAGCGACTTTGAGCATGGTATGATCGTCGGTGCCAGGCATGCAGGTTCCAGTATATTAAACCGTCGGCCTCCTGGGCTTTTCACGCACAACAGTGTCTAGGGTTTACCGAGACGGGTGAGACAAACAAAAAAACATCCAATCAGCGACAGTCCTGAGGGCGAAAACAGCTTGTTGATGAGAGGTCGATGGAGAATGGCAAGAATAGTGCAAGCTTACAGGCAGACCACAAACAGGCAACTAACGGCGCACAACGACATCTCGGAACGCTCAACTCATCCGTCCTTGTCACGGATGGGCTATTGCAGCAGACGACCACACCGGGTCTCACTATCAGCTAAAAACAAGAAGCAGCTCCAGTGGTCACGCAATCACCAACACTGGACAATTGAGGAGTAAAAAAAACATTGCCTGGTCTGACGAATCTTGATTCCTGTTGCGTCATGCGAGAGTCAGGATTTGGCGTAAGCGGCGTGAGTCCATGGCCCTGGTGTCAACGGTAGAGGATGATGGGGGTGGTGTCGGGAATGTTAAGTCCCTTGATAACAATTTAGCAATGTTTCCATGCCCTGAAGAATTCCGACTGTTCTGGAGGCAAAAGGGTGTCTGACTCGGTACCAGATCGGTGTACCTAATAAACTAGCCACAGTGTGCATTTATTTGTAACAAGTTATCCAAAACGTGAAGCTAGCATTGTCAATTATGTAGGCCTATTTCAAAGACAATGGCAAACATACAGAGCACTGATATACAAGGAACGTTGACATAAATGTGGATGATAATCAAATATCTTACATTGCAGTTGATAAAGCAAACAATAAACCACCACTGATCAGTTATCAAAATTATGTGCATATCCATGCAAATCTTATGCTATTTCACCTATTTGACCACTGGCTATTATTTCATTGATGGATTGTATGCTGGATGTTTGATTTACATAAAATACAATCACAAAATGAATCTTCAAAGATGTTTTTGGGCCTTCCATTGGTACCAATTGTACATTTCTGAACATTCAATAGGTAGAATTTGACCAAATCCAGGTTATCTTGACAGTATGACTGAAAGAAAGACCTTGTAGACTTTTAGTATTTGGATTTAGAGTTCAGCACAATCCTTTATACTAATGGGATATGTAGATTTTAACATGTGTCATTATAAGCTCACAGTATCAAATAACATTTATTTTCCTATCTGACACTGGTGAATACATTTTTCTCACTTACCTGTGACACTGGATGTACTGTGCCTGGATTGTACTGCAAAGAAACATTCACTGCTCTGTTTTGTGCAATTTTGCTCCTCACATTTGAATCTTGGATTCAGTAGTCACCCTTGTGCAATAGAAAGGCAAAAACAAGAATGGTAGGGAGATTTGAATTAACATTGAGCTTCAACCAATGCCATACCAATGTTTTTGTGTGTAAGTCCTATATAAATGTTATCTACAGAAGGCTCCTGGGTAAAATCACTATGTTGTAATAATGTATTCAAATATGATATTTTAATGATTTTGTGTGCTAAATTATTAGGCCTTTGTGAAAAATAAAATCTTATATTCTGTGATTTCCTTTTGAAATATAAGCCCATTAATAAAGAACCTTACTATGCAGGAAAAGTTATATTAACTGTAAAATGTTTTTTATATTATCTCAGACTCAGTCATATCTTCTCAGAAAATATTTCCTCTAACCTAATCTCTTGTGGACAGATGAAATGGCAAGAAAAAATGAGGAAATGACTAACTTTCGCAAGATAATTTTACTTCTGGGTAACCGAAATTACCAAAAGAGGGTACTATTAACCTATTGTTTTCTCTCTCCAATCTGTATGTGTTTAGAAAAGTTATATATCAACTGAATTAAATTCTAAATGTTCAGTCGAGACAAATGTGGACCATCCAAATAAATTCCTTGGATTTTTGCCTCATCCATTCTATTCATACACCTTTGTCACCTCTTTCAGTGTTCAAATAGATCAGTTCAGTGCCCATGACATGCACTGGCGTTGCGTACCAGACACCTGCGCTGCCCCCGCAAGGCAGTAACCCTTCAAAAAGTCTGTCATAAAGCTTTTTAATTTCAATATGTACTAGGAAGCTAAGTACTTATTTCTTGGCGTCAAATCACATATCTACCGTAGCTTTGATTGGACTGATCATGTCAACATCATACTTTCAAAATCTAGGCTAGCAGTCTAGACATCTTCAAAAATCAAGCCAACAATCTACTGGCAAATCCTGTTCAATATGAAGAGAAATTATAGATAAAACGTATCGTTGCTCATCAGCCATTGGACATAAACATTACACAACAAGTTGGAAATTGCAAATTCAACAATGAGTGGTTTGGAAGGAATCAGTGGCTAACTGCAAGTGTTGCAAAGCAATCACTAGCCTGCTACTCAGTGGAGAGGGTGTGTGGTCCAAGTCTGGGTTTAAGGGTCTCTTTTCAAGGATAAACATTCACATGCAACACCATGGGCCAGACAAGGTTGAATACATTGGCCATGCTGTCAATCCAGAATGACTTCTGCCGCATTCAAAACAACTGGAAACTCGGAACTGGGAAATCTCAGACGTCAGTGAGTTCAAGACAACTGGGAACTCAGGGAAAAAATGAGCCCCGACTGGGAAAATACATTTTGAACAGTCATTCAAGTCGGGAACTCAGGCCTCTTTCTAGAGCTCCGACCTGAAGATCACTGATGTCATGATTCAACCTTGTTTTGTTTCAGAATTCCCAGGTGTCTTTTTTTTGTATTTTACCCCTTTTTTCTCCCAATTTCAATTACGATCTTGTCTTATCGCTGCAACTCCCCAACGAGCTTGGGAGAAGCAAAGGTTGAGTCATGCATCCTCCGAAACTTGACCCGTCAAACCGCACTCTAACACTCGCCCGCTTAACCCAGAAGCCAGCTGCACCAAAGTGTCAGAGGAAACACCGTTCAGCTGACGACTGAAGTCAGCCTGCAGGCACCCGGCCCGCCACAAGGAGTCACTAGAACGCGAGAAGCCAAGTAAAGTATTTATCCTACGGTTATGACTTGTGTACAGGGAGATTACTGTAAGAACGGTCCATGTTCTGAATTCTGTTCCTGTACATTTCAAAAGTGCTGAACAAATAGTTATATTGACTACGTCCATCCTAGCTCGCTCATTCATGTCTTAATCGAAATTACGGATTGCCTCTGATCAACTGACAAACATCTCAATTGTCAGTAGAATCCACATTTGTTTAAGCAAGTCAGCCATATCATCTATGTTTTTTAAAAAGGCAGTAAATGAGGCTGAATTAACTGTTTCGCTGCCAGACAAGGCTCCGCTGATAGCCAGGTGTAGCATTGGTAAGGATTCACTCCACTCCAGCTCTGCTGTTAGGACAGCTTTATGTAGGCCCTAACAGTTTGTGGGCACCGTTTGTCACCATTATAGTGCAATTAATGTATTGTTTAGTGTTGTGTTGTGTAGTGGCTTTGCTAGCATGCATCAAAATATTTGGGGAGAGTTTGCCCCACCAAAATCTACATGCTAAAATCGCCACTGCACAGGCCTTGAAAAAGAAATGGCCTAACTGGACTGATGGAAAGTAAGTGGATTTCGGTGAAGAAATGCCGTGGTCAAGGCTACGATGGTGCCAGGGCAGAGTGGAGCCTACTCCGGTGTTCAAAAGCACATATCAGACCGGGAGCCTAATGCTTCGTTCTTAGGTAGTTCTTTATGAGTTTTAGTTTAGAAAACCATCTCTCCGCAGAAGCGACAGTTACAGGGATGGTTAAAAACAGCTTGATTGCCATAGCAACATCAGGGAAACAGGGCAGAAAGGACGGTGATTCAAATACAGCAGTTCTGTAACATCTTTAATTGAGCCTCTCATTCTCCTTAAATGCCGTCCTCAAAACGTTATGGAAAGAGATTAACTGTAGCCTATAGGATGTTTTGGGACAGGTCCACCTGTCAGATGCAAACAGACACCCCCCCCCCTCCCCACTAGTAAAGGTCTTTGATCCCCACATAGAAGACAAGGAGTCAGGAAAATGGATGAGAGACTATTACTCTATTAAATTCATTAGATTTATTTGATATGAGTAATAATAGTATGATATATATTGGCTGTTCCCCTCTTAGGATCTTCTTAAGTGCTGTGTGTGTGTGTGTATGCCACCTTGTGATTGAGGCTGCTGTGCTTTGCTGCCTGAGTGGTGATCTTCATCAGGTCTGTGTCCTGCAACCAATCAAGAGAACTGGAGAGAGAGAGAGAGAACTGGAGAGAGAGAGAGAGAGAGTACTGGAGAGAGAGAGAGAGAGAGAGGTACTTGACAGGTTAGAAACAGATTATTCCCTCCACTTTTGATATTTAAACCTTACATACACCTTACACTTATCTTCCCTTGTAATAAAACAAATTATAGTTACCTTACGTTACTCTAAAGTTGTGAGATACAGAGCAAGATATACACAGAGAGAGACACAGAGAGATACAGAGTGAGATACGAGAGAGATAAAGAGGGAGAGATACAGAGAGAGATACAGATAGAGATACAGTGTGCCAGGTAGCCTAGCGTTTAAGAGTGTTGGACCATTAACCGAAAGGTCCTTGGTTTGAATCCCTGAACTGACTAGGTGAAACAAAATATGACGGTGTGCCCTTGAGTAAGGCACTTAACCCTAATTGCTCCTGTAAGTGTCTGTTATATTACTCACATAGAGAGATAAGAGATAGATGCACTCCTGCCATCAAAGACTGTAGAAGGACCAGATAGTCCACATCCTTACACATTTGCTTTTATAATAGTTATTTTACTTTACTACTAAAGTTTTGAGTTTCATTGGTCCTAAGTGTTGAGAAGAGAGGGGTAGAGGAGGAGTGGAGGAGGGAGACAACCATTTAAATACAGGATAAGGTAGGATGAAGGAGTACTCACCCTGGTCAACGAGCAGAGGCAGCAAGTCTGTGGAGTAGCTGAACTCTAGGAAGGCAGTGTGTGGGCCACCTTCACAGGCTGAAGGGTCATGAAGAGGTCCTGGACAAACTCGGCCGTCAGGCTCTCCTCCACCAGGGTCATGTTGGCAGTGACCTCATCTGGAAGGAACAAACATACTGACATCATCCTGCAACTGAACAATCTGCAGGGAGAGAGTGAGGGAAAGAGAAAGAGGCAGGGAGAAAATGCAGAAGGGGAGAGATCAGATCAATTGAAAAATCTGTTTATGAACAACAAGAATAACTTTTTATACCAGGCTGTGTATTTACTGTGCAGCCCAGTTTCACTGGTGAATGGTTCTGGGTCATCATGACAATGCAGGTGAGTGCCTCCCCATCTGGCTGGAAGTCCTCCATCCCTCTACTTTGACTGAACTGAGTTATCCATCTATCTACACACACACGCACATAAGAGCCGATAGGTTAAAGGTGACAACAACTCAGGAGATGAAATAAGGACTTGAACCCCAGCCCTCGAGTACCTTTGAAGTAGACAACACCCAGAGCAACCAAGGCAGCACTTCTTCACATGGGCTTTGTCAGGATGAGATCCACCTTGCAGCCAATCTGGTTGATTGCATTAATTGTTGTGCCTGTTTTCAATCTTTCCGCAAGATGACGCCACCTCTCCATGTTTTGTAAATGCTCAGTACAATGCTCATGTGCTTTCAAAATGGTCCCGTATTCTCCCACTAACAAAAAACGTCACTGCTCAAATGCGTCTCTTTTCCAAAAATGCGACAACAAAAACAAAAAACAGCATCTGATATACTTGAATACACAAGCTATGTCCGTGTAATTCTTTAAAAACAGCATCTGATATACTTGAATACACAAGCTATGTCCGTGTAATTCTTTAAAAACAGCATCTGATATACTTGAATACACAAGCTATGTCCGTGTAATTCTTTAAAAACAGCATCTGATATACTTGAATACACAAGCTATGTCCGTGTAATTCTTTAAAAACAGCATCTGATATACTTGAATACACAAGCTATGTCCGTGTAATTCTTTAAAAACAGCATCTGATATACTTGAATACACAAGCTATGTCCGTGTAATTCTTTAAAAACAGCATCTGATATACTTGAATACACAAGCTATGTCCGTGTAATTCTTTAAAAACAGCATCTGATATACTTGAATACACAAGCTATGTCCGTGTAATTCTTTAAAAACAGCATCTGATATACTTGAATACACAAGCTATGTCCGTGTAATTCTTTAAAAACAGCATCTGATATACTTGAATACACAAGCTATGTCCGTGTAATTCTTTAAAAACAGCATCTGATATACTTGAATACACAAGCTATGTCCGTGTAATTCTTTTTCAGTTTTTCATACATTTTCATAGTTGTCACTAAATCTCAGAGGGACTGGGTCCCCACTTTGAGGGAATACAATATCTCTGAAATGTTTTCACCCTTTTTGACAAGATCACACCTCTGTTTGTCAGACGGTGCCTCTGGCCACAATTCTGCATCATCACTTAAACGCACTCATGTTCTGTAGTAGGTCCACAAACTGGTCTTTTTGTGACTCTGGAACAGCAAGGGCTGGGGGTGAATCAGACTCTGAATCCGAATTTGCATGATTTGCATCTTCCTCTCCGAGCTCTCGTCCTGGTTTGACATCAGCGAATGCTGCGCTGCTGCTAGTGATGGCCGGTATTACAGATGCTGATGAGCCACCGACAGCAGCAGAGGCAGCAATGCTGCTGGTTGAAGTGCTAGCGGTTGTTGAAGTGCTAGCTAGGCCCAGTGGTGTAAAGTGGCTACTTAAGTAAAAATACTTGAAAGTAGTACTTAAGTAGTTTTTGGGGGGATATCTGTACTTTGCTTTATTATTTATATTTATCTTTTAGTTTTACTGCACTACATTCCTAAAGAAAATACATTTTCCCTGACACCCAAAAGTACTCGTTACATTTTCAATGCTTAGCAGGACAGGAAAATGGTCCAATTCACGCAGTTATCAAGAGAACATCCCTGGCTATCCCTACTGCCTCTGATCTGGCAGACTCACTAAACACAAGTGCTTCATTTGTAAATTATATCTTAGTGTTACTTTTAGACTTTTACTCAAGTAGTATTTTACTGACTCACTTCTACCTGAGTCATTTTCTATCAAGGTATCTTTACTTTTACTCAAGTATGACAATTGGGTACTTTTTCCACCACTGGCTAGGGCCTGTCTTTGGGCTTGTCGTCGTCATGTCCTCTGCCTCGACCATGATGGCAATTATTATCAGCCACACCTGTTTTTTTACTAAAGAAATATTTTAATTTAGGTCATTTTTCTGTTAAAATTTTATCTTATTTATTCATTTTTATTTCTCTGCCCCACTCTTCTGAATGCGCCTCACCACAGAGATTTTGCTACAGCTTCGGGACAGATCGAAATTGAAGGTGTCCAACTCAAGGTGTCATAAATGAAATGCACCCCCCAACCCCAATGTTAAAAATATCTACACATGACCCCCCCCCCCCCCCCCCTGTATTGTAAAATAAATTGAACACCCTCCCCCCTCATATAATTAACTAAAAATGATGTTTTTGAGCACAAATAACAATAACTGTAGTGGCCCTGTGTTCATAAATGTTGATATCGACTTTGCTTTTGTGGCACAGTTGATGCCACACAGGGCTACGGGCCAGAAGGTTGAGGGGTCGCCGACCACCACAGGTGAGCTCACTCTTCTTGCCTGTTTCATTACACTTTGATCAGCTTGGGGGAAATCAGATTTTCTACATTTTGATCCCATATTTATAGTTGTATAAAATATATGCAACACAATTTCCACCAACAGGTTTCTGTGCCAATGCACCACACAACCAACTAACAAAGCATTCTGACTACGGGCATGGTTTGCGTGCTCAACACCACAATAATCGACAATTTCAATCTAGACAAACTGAAAATACATCCCTCCCTACTAGGGCTGGCCCATTTTGATCGACTGATAGTTGTCACAAATATATATCTATATAATCATGGTGCACAAGACTCCAGCATGATTCGCGCCTGTCTCAGTGGACTAATCCATTTTGGAGGCTGTGGGGAGGGCACAGTCCATCACTCTAGGACACGTGCTACTGAAATTGTATATTAGTATGATGTAAGAACAATGGTGTGCAACACTAATAAAAATTATATTATTTTATATTATATTTTATAGCGGTCGCTGTCTGAGGTTCTGGAACATAGCCTAATCTTCAGTGTCATTGAATTGGCGCCTTTTCCTAGCAAATGTTACTATGTGCATAATAGCAAAGTTAACCAGCATATTGGTGTTGAGAACAATTTGGCAGAGGCAGCAGCAGAGTGAGAAGAGAGAACAGCCCTTACATTAATTGTCTAAGAAGAAAAGTGAGAGAGGAAACCCCAATTTGTTAGGTCTGTAATCAACAGCCTAACTGTTAAATGTGCCTGGCTTTATATATCATCCATGTATATATATATATATATATATTATAAGTTGAAGTCAAAAGTTTACATACACCTTAGCCAAATACATTTAAACTCAGTTTTTCACAATTCCTGACATTTAATCCTAGTAAAAATTCCCTGTTTTAGGTCAGCTAGGATCACCACTTCATTTTAAGAATGTGAAATGTCAGAATAATAGTAGAGAGAATGATTTATTTCAGCTTGTATTTCTTTCATCACATTCCCAGTGGGTCAGAAGTTTACATTCACTCAATTAGTATTTGGTAGCATTGCCTTTAAATTGTTTAACTTGGGTCAAATGTTTCTGGTAGCCTTCCACAAGCTTCCCACAGTAAGTTGGGTGAATTTTGGCACTTTCCTCCTGACAGAGCTGGTGTAACTGAGTCAGGTTTGTAGGCCTCCTTGCTCGCACGTGCTTTTTCAGTTCTGCCCACACATTTTCTATAGGATTGAGGTCAGGGCTTTGTGATGGCTCCAATACCTTGACTTTGTTGTCCTTAATCCATTTTCCCACAACTTTGGAAGTATGCTTGGGATCAATTTCCATTTGGAAGGCACATTTGCGACCAAGCTTTAACTTCTTGACTGATGTCTTGAGATGTTGCTTCAATATATACACATAATTTTCCTGCCTCATGATGCCATCTATTTTGTGAAGTGCACCAGTCCCTCTTGCAGCAAAGCTCCCCCACAACATGATGCTGCCACCCCTGTGCTTCACGGTTGGGATGGTGTTTTTCGGCTTGCAAGCCTCCCCCTTTATCCTAAAAACATAACGATGGTCATTATGGCCAAACAGTTCTATTTTTGTTTCATCAGACCAGAGGACATTTCTCCAAAAAGTACAATCTTTGCAGTTGCAAACCGTAGTCTAGCTTTTTTTATGGAGGATTTGGAGCAGTGGCTTCTTCCTTGCTGAGCGGCCTTTCAGGTTATGTCGATATAGGACTCGTTTTACTTTGGCTATAGATACTTTTGTACCTGTTTCCTCCATCATCTTCACAAGGTCCTTTGCTGTTGTTCTGGGATTGATTTGCACTTTTGCACCAAAGTACGTTCATCTCTAGGAGACAGAACGCGTCTCCTTTCTGAGCGGTATGACGGCTGCATGGTCCCATGGTGTTTATACTTGCATACTATTGTTTGTACAGATGAACGTGGTACCTTCAGGCATTTGGAAATTGCTCCCAAGGATGAACCAGACTTGTGGAGGTCTACAATGTTTTTGCTGAGGTCTTGGCTGATTTCTTTTGATTTTCCCACGATGTCAAGCAAAGAGGCACTGAGTTTGAAGGTAGGCCTTGAAATTCATCCACAGGTACATCTCCAATTGACTCAAATTATGTCATTTAGCCAATCAGAAGCTTCTAAAGCCATGACATAATTTTCGGGAATTTTCCAAGCTGTTTAAAGGCACAATCAACTTAGTGTATGTAAACTTCTGACCCACTGGAATTGTGATACAGTGAAATATAAGTGAAATTATCTGTCTATAAACAATTGTTGGAAAAATGACTTGTGTCATGCACAAAGTAGATGTCCTAACCGACTTGCCAAAAAGTATAGTTTGTTAACGTGACATTTGTGGAGTGGTTGAATAACGAGTTTTAATGACTCCAACCTAAGTGTATGTAGATCCTGCTTCTGTTGCCTGTTTGAGAGTTTGATTAATAGCCTACTTATTCCATGAGCTCTATGCATTGGCGATTTTAGCATGTACATCTTGGTGGGGCAAAAAAAAAAATGTGGGATGCATGCCAGCGAAGCCACGACACAACACAACACTAAACAATACATTAATTGCACTATAACGGTGACAAATGGTGCCCACAAACTGTTAGGGCCTACATAAAGCTGTCCCAACAGCAGAGACCCAACAGCAGTCTCAACAACTTACCACTGCTACACCTGGCTTCAACGGAGCCTTGTCTGCAGCGAAACAGTTCAATCAGGCTCATTTACTGCCTTTTAAAAAACATACACTACCGGTCAAAGGTTTTGGAACACCTACTCATTCAAGGGTATTTCTTTATTTTTCCCATTTTTACATTGTAGAATAAGTGAAGACATCAAAACTATGAAATAACACATATGGAATCATGTAGTAACCAAAAAAGTGTTAAACAAATAGAAATATATTTTATGTTTGAGAGTCTTCAAATAGCCACCCTTTGCCTTGATGACAGCTTTGCACACTCTTGGCATTCTCTCAACCAGCTTCACCTGGAATGATTTTCCAACAGTCTTGAAGGAGTTCCCACATATACTGAGCACTTGTTGGCTGATTTTCCTTTACTCTGTGGTCTGACTCATCCCAAACCATCTCAATTGGTTTGAGGTCAGGTGATTGTAGAGGCCAGGTCATCTGACGCAGCACTCCATCACTCTCATTCTTGGTAAAATAGCCCTTAAACTTTTGTGTTGGGTCACTGTCCTGTTGAAAAACAAATGATAGTCCCACTAATCCCAAACCAGATGGGATGGCGTATCGTTGCAGAATGCTGTGGTAGCCATGCCGGTTAAGTGTGCCTTGAATTCTAAATAAATCACAGACAGTGTCACCAGCAAAGCACCCCTACACCATAACACCTCCTCTGCCATGCTTCATGGTGGGAAATACACATGCGAAGATCATCCATTCACCCACACTGCGTCTCACAAAGACATGGCGGTTGGAACCAAAAATCTCCAATTTGGACTCCAGACCAAAGGACAAATTTCCACCAGTCTAATGTCCATTGCTCGTGTTTCTTGGCCCTAGCAAGTCTCTTCTTCTTATTGGTATCCTTTAGTAGTGGTTTCTTTGCAGCAATTCGACCATGAAGGCCTGATTCACACATAGTGTCTTCTGAGAAGTTGATGTTGAGTTGTGTCTGTTACTTGAACTCTGTGAAGCATTTATTTGGGCTGCAATTTCTGAGGCTGGTAACTCTAATAAACTTATCCTCTGCAGCAGAGGTAACTCTGAGTCTTCCATTCCTGTGGCGGTCGTCATGAGAGCCAGTTTCATCATAGTGCTTGATGGTTTTTGCTACTGCACTTGAATAAACTTTCAAAGTTCTTGAAATGTTCTGTATTGACTGACCATGTCATAACGTAATGATGGACTGTCGTTTTGCTTTGCTTATTTGAGCTGTTCTTGCCATAAAATGGACTTGGTCTTTTACCAAATAGGGCTATCTTCTGTATACCCCCCACCCCACCTTGTCACAACACAACTGATTGGCTCAAACTTATTAAGAATATCAGGAATCAAGATAAGTGCAGACCGTGTGAAGTAACAATGTTTATTGTAACACCAGGGTCAGGGACAGGCAGAGTTCAGTAATCCAGAGGTGGAGCAAAGGTACCGGACGGTAGGCAGGCTCAGGGTAGGCAGAGGTCAATAATCCAGAGGTGGGACAAAGGTACAGGACGGCAGGCAGGCTCAGGGTCTGGGACTGGCAAAGTGATCAGGCGGGCGGGTACAAGGTCAGGACAGGCAAGGATCAAAACCCAGGAGGACGAGAAAAGGAGAGGCAGGGAAAAACACAGGAGCTGACAGGACGAATGCTGGTAAGCGTAACAAACAAGACAAACTGGCAACAGACAAACAGAAAACACAGGTATAAGTACACAGGGGATAATGGGGAAGATGGGCAAGACCTGGAGGGGGGTGGAGACAAGCACAAAGACAGGTCAAGGCGTGACAAAGAAGGAAAGAAATTCCACAAATGTACTTTTAAAAAGGCATACCTGTTAATTGAAATGCATTCCACCTCATGAAGCTGGTTTAGAGAATGCCAAGATTGTGCAAAGCTGTCATCAAGACAAAGGGTGGCTATTTGAAGAATCTCAAATATAAAATATATTTTGATTTGTTTAACACTTTTTTGGTTACTACATGATTCCATGTGTGTTATTTCCTAGTTTTGATGTCTTCACTAGTATTCTACAATGTAGAAAATAGTAAAAAGAAAGAAAAACCCTTGGATGAGTAGGTGTTCTAAAACTTTTGACCGGTAGTGTAGCTGATATTGCTGACTTGCTTAAACAAATGTGGTTTCTACTGACAACTGAGATGTACAAGCTATGGCATAAGGGGATGACAAGCGGATAAGAGGCTATCCGTAATTTCGATTAAGACATTAATGAGTGAGCGACGACGGACGTAGTCAATATAACTATTTGTTCAGCACTTTTGAAATGTACAGCGACAGAATTCAGAACATGGGCCGTTCTTACAGTAATCTCCCTGTACACAAGTCAGAACCGTAGGATAAATAAAGGGGGCATATAAACAGACAATGAAAGCTCTTCCAAAATTCGATGATTACATTTCTCTAAAACGGGTTATAGGCTACATGTGCACCCCCAAGTTAGAACAGTAGGCAAAATGAAGAGGTGAAAATAGACCAAATTGTTAGGGTGAGGCACATTGAACACCGTTTGGGTCTTTGCGTGTCTAAAAACATACACGTCATATAACACTATTTGACGCGTTAAATAAGCTTTTAATTTGACATGTCAAATAACACAATTCTATTATAGAATGTTGTGTGTGCTGAATTTGCACATACAAGCCAAGCGCCCCCACTGCTATCAGTAGCACTGTCAAAGCTGTACAAAAGAAGTTTGCTAACAAGCACACACCGGGCCATGAACGATGTGTTTACAATACCGTATTACTTTCTTAACTACAGTATACATATCTCCCTTGCATATTACATCATTTATGCAGCAACATACAAGACATTTTTTGACTCACCTTGTGAAGGTGGTGCGGCGGGTCTTTGTGGGCAAATTTTGGCATCAAACTTTGGCATCAAAGTCTGGCATTCTCTGGATTTATGGTGGGAACTCTGGGGGGAAAAAACACAGCCACTCCATTGAATAGCAGGCTAACATTAGTGGTTGCTTTGCAATGCTTGCAGTTAGCCACTGATTCCTTCCAAACAAGCCATTGTTGAATTTGTTGTGTAATCTTTATGTCCAATGGCCGATGAGCACCGATACATTTTAGCTATAATTTGTCTTCATTATTTCTCTTCATATGACATGGATTAAAAAGGATTTGCCAGTAGATTGTTCACTTGATTCATGATGATGACTGCTAGCTAAGACTTTGAAAGTAAGATGTTGACATGATCAGTCCAATCAAAGCTACTGTACATATAACGTGATTTGACGTCATTTTATCTGTGGCCAATGACCTTGAGCCTTCTTGGAAGGGCACTTGTGATATAACTATGGCAGGACCCAAAGGGCTGAAATGTTCAATGTTTACCCTTACTAAGGACATAAACTTGGCGATGACGTACTGTTCCCATGAGTGACAGAACACTGAGCCAATCAAGGCGCAATGATCCTATTTTCTGCTGGCTCGCCCCACCGCCACAGAAAGCACTGAGCTGGGCTGAAACACCTGCATTTTGGAGCTGCTTTACTCAAGAAAACAATAAAGGGACCATGTGTGTATGCAGCTTTATTAACTGAATGATATATTTTTTTACATTGTTTGCAAACTGATATGTGACATGTATTAATGTCAAAATAACATGCAAAACAGGCAAGCCCCCCCCCCCCCCCCCAAAAAAATACATATATTATTATTATTATTTGTTAAAAATGTGGGGCTCAAAACATGAATGAAGGGCCACCACTGGCACTATGCCTCTCGCAACTGCAACATGTTGGATAAAGCAATTTCACAATTTCGGCTGTTTTGAATCTTTACCATGCTGTAATAAAGGCTCTCTGCTATTCCTTATAATTTATTTATTGTTATTTACACTGTTCCAAACAGCCAGAAATATAATAATACTGCAATCTAAAAGCACCTGTTTATCACACATAATAGGCTGCCCACTCAGCTCTTGCTCCTATACACTCATTTTTTCTTGATCTCCTTCCTATTGTTATTATTACAATTATGATTATGATCATAAGTATACTAATAAGTCATGTCATTATCATTCGTAGGCTTAGCATAGTAGCCTTGTTTTACCACCATCGAGCTGTAGGCCTAAGACTGCATCCTGTTTAGCTGTCTTAATACCGTAATCAATTTGTAAGTCGCTCTGGATAAGAACGTCTGCTAAATGACGTAAATGTAAATTAGGCCTATATTTCAATATATTTCAGTGTCAATTAATCAATCATTCCTTCGTGCATGTCATCACATTCATGCTTTGAAATGCCATTAAGCTTTTTTGTTTTAAAATGAAATAAGAAAGAGAGCCTCGAATAATTAGCCTAAATAATACATCTACTGCAACATGTCAGCAATTGCATTCACAAATCCATGCGACTGTTTTTAGTCTTTGCGGTAATAAAGGATTTCATTTTTGTTTTGTTAGAATAGACTCTCTGGTACAGTTATAATGTATTAAGTGTTGTTTACACGGTTCCAAAAGGTCCGAAAAAAAATGATATTGTAATATTCCACAACTAAGTCAAATGTCTTCCATACATTGGACTTCCTCTTTGCCCCCTGAGCAACCAGTAAACCATCCCCATTTGGAGTTAATTTGTCACATTCTCTGCATCCATTATGCTTTCAAATGTGTAATGGTGTTCGGAGTTTGCTACAACCAACTTATTGATGTGATTATGATATGCTATAGGTCAGGCCCTATTGGTCACGTGCATACGATGCATAAAGTGCATTCGGAAAGGATTCAGACCCCTTGACTTTTTCCACATTTTGTTATGTTACAGCCTTATTCAAAAATGTATTTAAAAAAATGTTTTCCTTCATCAATTTTCCCCTAATGACAAAGCAAAAACAGGTTAAGACATTTTTGCAAATGTATGAAATATGAAAAATGTATAATACATTTACATAACTACATTATACATTTATAATACATTTACATAACATTTACATTACTCAGTACTTTGACGAAGCACCTTTGGCAGCGATTATAGCCTTGAGTCTTCTTCGGTATGACGCTACAAGCTTGGCACACCTGTATTTGGGGAGTTTCTCACATTCTTCTCTGCAGATTCTCTCAAGCTCTGTCAGGTTGGAGGGGGAGTGCCGCTGCACAGCCATTTTCAGGTCTCTCCAGAGATGTTTGATCGGGTTCAAGTCCGGGCAACTCAAGGACATTCAGAGACTTGTCCCGAAGCCACTCCTGTGTTGTCTTGGCTGTGTGCTTAGGGTCATTGTCCTGTTGGAAGGTGAACCTTCTCCCCAGTCTGAGGTCCTGAGCGCTCTGGAGTAGATTTTTATCAAGGATCTCTCTGTACTTTGCGCCGTTCATCTTTCCCTCGAGCCCGACTAGTCTCCCAGTCCCTGCCACTGAAAAACATCCCCACAGCATGATGCAGCAACTACCATGCTTCACTTTAGGGATGGTGCCAGGTTTCCTCCAGACGTGACACTTGGCATTTAGGCCAAAGAGTTCAATCTTAGTTTAATGAGAACAGAGAATGTTGTTTCTCATGGTCTGAGAGTCCTTTAGGTGCCTTTTGGCAAACTCCAAGCGGGCTGTCATGTGCCTTTTACTGAGGAGTAGCTTCCGTCTAGCCACTCTACCATAAAGGCCTGATTGGTGGAATGCTGCAGAGATGGTTGTCCTTCTGGAAGGTTCTCCCATCTCCACAGAGGAACTCTGGAGCTTTGTCAGAGTGACCATCGGGATCTTGGTCACTTCCCTGACCAAGGCCCTTCTCCCTTGATTGCTCAGTTTGAACGGGCCGCCAGCTCTAGGAAGAGTCTTGGTGGTTCCAAACTTCTTCCATTTAAGAATGATGGAGGCCACTGTGTTCTTGGGGACCTTCAATGCTGCAGATATTTTTTGGTATCCTTCCCCAGATCTGTGCCTCGACACAATCCTGTCTCGGAGCTCTACGGACAATTCCTTCGACCTCATGGCTTGGTTTTTGCTCTGACTTGCACTGTCAACTGTGGGAACTTATATAGACCTTATATAAACCATGGCCAATCAATTGAATTTACCACAGGTGGACTCCAATCAAGTTTTACAAACATCTCAAGGATGATCAATGTGAACAGAATGCACCTGAGCTCAAATTAGAGTCTCATAGCAAAGGGTCTGAATATTTATTTAAATATTTTATTTTTATGTGCTAAAATTTCTAAAAACCGTTTTTCACTTTGTCATTATGGGGTATTGTGTGTAGATGGAGGCAGATTTTTTATTGTTTAATCAATTTTAGAATAAGGCTGTAACGTAACAAAATGTGGAAAAAGGGAAGGGGTCTGAGTACTTTCCGAATGCACAGTAAATATGAACCAGTCCGTGGGTGATTAATGACACTTGTTTCTACTATTATGAGAAAAACATGGATTATATGAATATTGATATGAAATGTATGTATATGTAGAGAAATACATTTTTGATCTATTATGAATTATTATTTGGTTGTAAGGATTCATTTACTTTTTTTTAGGTATTGTTTGTCAACAATATGACCTCATTAACCTGGGCACAGTGCTCATGTCATGCAGGTTCAGGTAGGCTATACAGAACAGTTGTATTTTTTGTTAATAAACAACATTTATCCATTAGCTAAAGCAAAGCCATAGGCTACATTCAATGGCACCACAGAAAGGCTATCATCGATTTGATAGGCAGCTGTATAGACATACCACAATTTCAGCACCATGGACACAAATCAACAGTCTAAACTTGGTGAGTGGCTGTCTGGCTGACATTCGATTTTGTTTTATTTTAGGGAAGGTGGTGGGAGAGGAGAGTGAACTCTGACCTTGTGGGGGTCCAGAGAAACAGCATTACGCCAGTGATGGAGGGTAGCCTATCTGTCATGAAAACAGAGGAGTCAAATGCATGTGACTAGAAGAGGCCTCTGAACCTCATTAAAGCTAGAATCCTTAATTGAAACAATAACAAAGTGGGCAACCCGCCTCTGTTTTGGTAAAACGCTGAGGGATGGGCTTGGAGAAATGTAATCACTCAAATTCATAGAAAGAGCTATGGATGCAAGGACTGACCATCCATGATATCAAAAGTTTAGTTTTAACCATGTTTTGAGGCTGTTTGTTTACAGTTACATTGTTTACAACCATTGGAGTAAAAAAAGCTTATATTTTGGGTTCTGATGGGGTACGACAGTTGAACTAATCTCATGAGGCGATCGGATTGAATCCCAGCCTTAGTCTATTCTTGTCCTATTACACTCTTAGAAAAAAGGTTCTAAAAGGTTTCTATTACTTGCTTTATAATATATATGTCACCCCTAAAGGTTCTAGGCTATTCAAGAAAAGGGTTAATTGGGGTTCTATATAGATAGAACCTTTAAGCGTGCCATAATATATGAAACAAATATAGAAAAAACATATATATAGAACCAAAAAGGGTTCTAAGAGTGTAGGGTTCTCCACCCCAGGCTGAAGTGGTCTGCTGAACGGCTAAGCTGCTTATTTTCCCTTGGTGACAGGGGGAGGCGTAGTGGCAGTTGTCCCTCTTGCTTCCTCCCCTCCTACCAAACTGGCACGTACCCCAGAGACATCACCTGCTGGGGCAGACTGTGGAGTGGCAGCAGCTGGGCAACAGACCCTGTCAAACCAAACAAGCCTCAAATGTAGACCAACTAAAAAAAATGCTTTATGTACTGTATTTTGTGCAACACATAAGATCGAGTTCATGGAAGAACTGTGATTTACACCGAATTTCAATGGAAAAAAATAGCTTTGCAGCTTTTCATTTTCTATGAACACATTAGAAGGTTGTATATGAGGTTCTTGGATAGCTTATTATGTCATATGTTCAGGATACACAGCTGAACGTTTGAGACATGGTCCTCATGCCAACACTGAGTTAACCCTGGGCTCCTGTTGTCTCTGTCAACAAATGATTTGACTTGGGTGTTGCTGTGAGCATATGACCTGGCCACTATGTGTTGAAATGTCTAAAGTATATGAGAAGTAAAAAGTCACATTCTCAATGTGTTTGACCTACTGGAACTTGTATGTTTTTTTAACAACCCTCATTTTAAATATAGCCTGTGACAATACCAACAATAAATAGCCTATAAGGCTAGCTGTTATCAGCTGTTTCCGAGAATCTGTCGATGCTGGCCATATGATGATAGAAAAGAGGTCAGTCTATGGCTGCACAGTGATGTAGGCTAATAATAATAATGCAATCTTTATTGGGTCTCGTCATAAAATCAACATTTGAAAATGTTTTACTTTGCATGCAATTAGCACCATGCAAATAGTTGTATTAAACGTAGCCTATGCTATGCCTGAATTAATGCGGCCTCTGTTATTGTTTGGATAACCTACGGCTACCCCACAGTAGGTATGCACGGGGTTCTAGAGCTCTAAACTGAGCAAAACCCCAAGAACCAAGCAGCAACGATTACAGAGCACAATGGCAAAACATTACAGACCAATCCATTGTTAACACGGCTGTGCAATTGCAAATCCAAGCTCAAAGGAACATTACTATGTTTGTAATCAACCTGCAGTAGTATGACAGAACAATAATTTAAACTACCTTCTTTCCTTCGTGTTGTCGTTCCTATATGGCTATACAGTTGCGCTCCTCGATAAGGGCTTTCCAACCGGGATCCTGTATGCAGTTGTAGTTTGCTGTGCCACGAGGGTGTCTTACAAATCACAGGCTCTCCATATACGGCCCTGGCGCCGTGGCTTCGAATCAGGACCACAGTCCCATACATGGAGAGCCCTGCTCACTTTTAAACCGGGGAGCCCTTTAGCCTGCCTGCGAAGTTTCCCCGTCACACCGAAGAACCTAATATGGATGACGGCTGGGAAAATGTCCAATGGAACACGTAGACAATCTTAGTGGTGGGTAAGGGAAATAGGCCGAACGCGGTGAGTATATAAGGTTGGAAGTGCCACTATAGCTCGATCCAGCAGCAGTTGCTTTCCGCCTTCTGAGCTTAATCTGAGACAGACACCACCAAAGGTAAGAAAAATGGAATCAACCCAAACCTCAAAGACTGGATCTACTATTCATGGACTGATATCAAAGGATGTACCCTTATTTTTATTTTACATCTGCGGAGCCAATTAATATTATAAAATACACAGATAGTGATGTCACAGTCTCTTCACTTGAAGGAATTGCGCATGCCAATTACGCATGGATTTATTGTATAGGCTACAGAAATTAAACAAATTGGGGAAGAGTAGAAGAGATAAAATACTATTTTTCCTTTCTGTCAGATTACTTGATAAACCCTTGGCCTTGTTTGTAGACTTAATTGAAACAAACAACTGGCCAAATTGCCTGGGCTTGGCTACCTAACGATTTAACAGCCCCTTGACATTGTGTTATTCAAAGAAATTTGAGTGGTTTCATGGAGTTCAGAAACAATGCATTATAATCGGAGAGATCATTTCACTCATACAACAAATGAGTGTGTAACATGCATAAGATAACATTTCCAGTAGGGTATTCAACAGGTGACAATATCAATGCGTAAATCTAACCAAATGTAGACTCAACTCAAATGACTTGTGCCTAAACTCAATTCAATATAATATCGACAATAATAGCCTATTAACTTGCAACAACTTTTAGAGTAAATGCAAGGATTTTCTCACTCAACCAGGCTTGTGTGTTAAACTGTCATCCGTGGCTTGTACAATATTTAATGTTAGACAACGTTTAGGTGTGCATCGTGCGTTATGTTGTTCTGATGTGGTTCACAGCTCCGGCACGTGTGCGTGCACCCTGCAGAAATATGACCGTTTTTTGTGTATGTGTATTATTAAGAACTCAAGATGTGTGACGACGACGAGACTACAGCCCTTGTGTGCGACAACGGCTCCGGCCTTGTGAAGGCTGGGTTCGCCGGTGATGACGCCCCCAGGGCTGTCTTCCCCTCCATCGTTGGTCGCCCTCGTCACCAGGTATGATCTGCACTCCGAAGACGCCTGCAACAGGCCCATATTACGCAATTTGCCCCGTAAATCCTTTATTATCTATTATCTATCTATGCGTTCCGACGTCATGTTTTGACTGGGATAAAGCTATGCCACCATATAGGCCAATGAGTCTCGTCTTTCCTCCAGGGTGTCATGGTGGGTATGGGTCAGAAGGACTCCTACGTAGGAGATGAAGCTCAGAGCAAGAGAGGTATCCTTACTCTGAAGTACCCCATCGAGCACGGTATCATCACTAACTGGGACGATATGGAGAAGATCTGGCACCACACCTTCTACAACGAGCTGCGTGTTGCCCCCGAGGAGCATCCCACTCTGCTCACTGAGGCCCCCCTGAACCCCAAGGCTAACCGTGAAAAGATGACCCAGATCATGTTTGAGACATTCAACGTCCCCGCCATGTATGTTGCGATCCAGGCTGTGCTGTCTCTGTACGCCTCCGGTCGTACCACTGGTAAGGAATGCAGCGTTTACTTATAAACAATTAACCTAAAACAACGTGTCGGCTACGTGTGGCCTACCATGTGTCCATACTATGAGTTATGTCAACTGAATATTTACGTTTTGTTTGTGTTAAAGGTATTGTGCTGGACTCCGGTGATGGTGTGACCCACAACGTACCCATCTATGAGGGTTATGCTCTTCCCCACGCCATCATGCGTCTGGATTTGGCTGGTCGCGATCTGACTGACTACCTCATGAAAATCCTCACTGAGCGTGGCTACTCTTTCGTCACAACTGGTGAGATTTCGTTTGCCTCGTTTTACTCACCATGAAAAGACCATGCATAATCTGTAACATGCGCTAAAACGCACAAGACGTGCGTAATTGCAATGATTTGTTCCATGTTCTGAGCAAAAACTTATTCATTACAGCCGAGCGTGAGATCGTGCGTGACATCAAGGAGAAGCTGTGCTATGTGGCTCTGGACTTCGAGAACGAGATGGCCACTGCCGCCTCCTCCTCCTCCCTTGAGAAGAGCTATGAGCTTCCCGATGGTCAGGTCATCACCATCGGTAACGAGCGTTTCCGTTGCCCAGAGACCCTCTTCCAGCCTTCATTCATTGGTATGTAATAATCATATAACGAGTAATGCTAATTTATATGACAATTATATTGGTCAAAATAGAGACATGCTGTTTCTAATACGTTATAATCCAAACAGGTATGGAGTCTGCCGGTATTCACGAGACCGCCTACAACAGCATCATGAAGTGCGACATTGACATCCGTAAGGACCTGTATGCCAACAATGTCCTGTCCGGTGGTACCACCATGTACCCTGGTATTGCTGACCGTATGCAGAAGGAGATCACCGCCCTGGCTCCCAGCACCATGAAGATCAAGGTAATTATATGACAACCCAATAACACTATTCGTATTTATACCTTCCAATAAACATTTGTCAACAATAAAATCTTAATAAAAATATGTCATGGTTTTTACTCATACTCAACTTCTTTCTCTATAGATCATTGCCCCACCTGAGCGTAAATACTCCGTCTGGATCGGTGGATCCATCCTGGCTTCCCTCTCCACTTTCCAGGCCATGTGGATCACCAAGCAGGAATACGACGAGGCAGGCCCCAGCATTGTCCACCGCAAGTGCTTCTAAATGTATCATCTCCTGCGTCGGTTTGCTCTGGATCCCCAAGAGGAACAACACAATGTTGTCACTGGACTGTTTTTGTAACCTTTTTTTTGTAACCATGTGTTATCTGGAAAGAAAATCTGCAAATGTGAACCAGCATCAACAAGAACTAGACATGACATGTTATTATTCAACATGTGAATGTAAATGTACATAAATACTACGTTATTAAAGTCCATTATTTGGTATTTTCATATGTCTGTTTTATAATCATAATGCCGCAATATGTAGGCCTATGTTGTAAAGCACATAACATGATCATCACACAATAAACCAATAGGCCTTCAGTCCAATACTCGTGGTCACTCGAATGCATGGTATGTTGAGGATTTCCATGCTGAATATGGTATGGTACTGTAGGATAATGTTAGAGAGAATACGCTATAGTAAAGGAATGATCAAATGCAGGATTATAATAGGCTACTGCTATAGTGCACCTGATTTGCGTCGAGTCTACTACAAGAGATTTGACTCTTCATTTGGCATGGCGAGAGTGAAAGGTGACTGTCGGGCATGACCTCGCTGGAATGTGCCATGCTTGCTCCTTCACATCTACTTTAAACTTCGCAACAACACAGATTTGACATTTGATACCAATCTCATATTCCAAGGACAGCCTGAAGAAGCCTTGTATAGAATGTATTGCATGGACAAATAATTGACCACCAACTTAGTGCAAATCTCTCTCACACATTTCAACCTCTCCAAAGCGCCGCCCCATCCTTGAAAAATATGAAAAAGGCCTACCCACCATTTTGACCAAACATTCCTCTAGTTAGTCTAGCACACTGAGTCTAGGGTAATAGTAGCTGCTCACCAGGACCTTGTTAGAGCAGGGTTGGAGCATTCTTCTGACATACATTTTAACAAACAGATTATTGTATTCTAACCAACATTTACCATCTGAATGTACAAAACATTAGGAACACTTGCTCTTTCCATGACATAGACTGACCAGGTGAATCCAGGTGAAAGCTATGATCCCTTATTGATGTCTTCTGTTAAATCAACTTCAATCAGTGTAGATGAAGGGAAGGAGACAGGTTAAAGAAGGATTTTTTAGCCTTGAGACAATTGAGACATGGATTGTGTATGTGTGAAATTCAGAAGGTTAATGGACAAGACAAAATATTTAAGTGCCTTTCAAACACCTGTTAGGAGGAAATTGACTTTTAAATGCATCTCAACTATGGGCGGGGCTAAAACGTAGACAGCCTATGATTACTGCACACAAAGTTTTGCTTCTGTGAAAACCGAGCCAGTAAATCTATATGCTGTAAGTATAAGACATTAGAATGTCTTAGAATTTGCAATACATTTTCAGACACACATTCTCTAGTTCTGTGCAGAATAAAATCGGATATAGGCTACACTATGCATAATCTGGTTCTCTTGCACATTACTACACATCCAAGTATATCTGATCAAATTATGAAAGACAAGCATTGTAAATATAGAATTTCATAAAGCGAGTGTGGAAGAAGTTAAAAAATATTGTTGTCTATCAACAATGACAAGTCACCGGGGTCTGATAACTTGAGTGGAAAATTACTGAGGATAATAGCGGACAATATTTCTACTCCTATTTTCCATATCTTCAATCTAAGCCAACTAGAAAGTGTGTAGGCTTGGAGGGAAGCAAAAGTTATTCTGCTACCCAAGAATAGTAAAGCCCCCTTTACTGGCTCAAATAGCTGAACAATCAGCTTGTTACCAACTCTTAGTAAACTTTTGGAAAAAATTGTGTTTGACCAGATACAATGCAATTTTTCTGCAAACAAATTGTCAACAGACTTTCAGCACGCTTATAGGGAAGGACACTCAACAAGCATGGCACTTACACAAATTACTGATGATTGGCTGAGAGAAATTGATGATAAAAAGATTGTGGGAGCTATTTTGTTAGACTTCAGGGTGGCTTCTGACATTGTCATCATAGTCTGGTACTGGAAAAACATATTTGTTTTGGCTTCACACCCCCTGCTAAAATGTAGATAAAGAGTTACCTGTCTATCAGAACACAGAGGGTGTTCTTTAATGGAATTCTCTCCAACATAATCCAGGTAGAATCAGGAATTCCCCAGGACAACTGTCTAGGCCCCTTACTTTTTTCAATCTTTACTAATGAGAAGCCACTGGCCTTGAGTAAAGCCAGTATGTCTACGTATGCGGATGACTCAACATTATACAAGGCAGCTACTACAGCAAGTGAAATCACTGCAACACTTAACAAAGAGCAGCAGTTAGTTTCAGAATGGGTGGCAAGGAATAAATTAGTACTAAATATTTCAAAAACTAAAAGCATTGTATTTGGGACAAATCATTCACTAAACCCTAAACCTCAACTAAATCTTGTAATAAATTATGTGGAAATTGAGCAACAAGTTGAGGTGACTAAACTGCTTGGAGTAACCCTGGATTGTATACTGTCATAGTCAAAACATGATGATACAACAGTAGCTAAGATGGGGAAAAGTCTGTCCATAATAAAGCACTACTCTGCCTTTTTAACAACACTATCAACAAGGCAGGTCCTACAGGCTCTGGTTTTGTCGCACCTGGACTACTGTGCAGTCATGTGGTCAGGTAACACAAAGACCTCGGAAAATTGCAATTGGCTCAGAACAGGGCAGAACGGCTGGCCCTTAGATATACATGGAGAGCTAACATTAATAATATGCATGTAAATCTCTCATGGCTCAAAGAGGAGGAGAGATTGACTTCATCATGTTGACATGCTAAATGCACCGAGGTGTCTGTTTAAACTACTAGCACACGGCACAGACACCCATGCACCACAAGACCAGAGGTCTCTTCACAATCCTTTACAAGTCCAGAACAGACTATGGGAGGCGCACAGTAGTACAATGCCTTGCAAAAGTATTCATCGCCCTTGGCGTTTTTCCTATTTTGTTGCATTTACAACCTGTAATTTAAATTGATTTTTATTTGGATTTCATGTAATGGACATACACAAAATAGTCCAAATTCGTGAAGTGATATTAAAAAAATAACTTGTTTCAAAAAATTATATAAAAATAAAAGAATGAAAAGTGGTGGGTGCATTTGTATTCACCCTCTTTGCTATGAAGCCCCTAAAAATCTGGTGCAACCAATTACCTTCAGAAGTCACATAATTAGTTAAATAAAGTCCACCTGTGTGGAATCTAAGTGTCACATGAACTGTCACATGATCTCAGTATAGATATACCCGTTCTGAAAGGCCCCAGAATCTGCAACACCACTAAGCAAGGGGCACCCCCAAGCAAGCGCCATCATGAAGACCAAGGAGCTCTCCAAACAGGTCAGGGACAAAGTTGTGGAGAAGTACAGATCAGGGTTGGGTTATATAAAAATATCAGAATCTTTTAACATCCCACTGAGCACCATTAAATCCATTATTAAAAAATGGAAAGAATATGGAACCACAACAAACCTGCCAAAAGAGGGCCGCCCACCAAAACACATGGACCAGGCAAGAAGGCCATTCATCAGAGAGGCAACAAAGAGACCAAAGATAACCCTGAAGGAGCTGCAGAGTATCTGTCCATAGGACCACTTTAAGCCGTACACTCCACAGAGCTGGGCTTTACGGAAGAGTGGCCAGAAAAAAGCCATTACTAAAAGAAAAAAATAAGCAAACACGTTTGGTGTTCGCTAAAAGACATGTGGGAGACTCCACAAACATATGGAAGAAGGTACTCTGGTCAGATGATACTAAAATTGAGCTTTTTGGCCATCAAGGAAAACGCTATGTCTGGCACAAACCCAAAACCTCTCATCACCCTGAGAAACCTATCCCCACAGTGAAGCATTGTGGTGGCAGCATCATGCTGTGGAGATGTTTTTCATCGGCAGGGACTGGGAAACTGGTCAGAATTGAAGGAATGATGGATGGCGCTAAATACAGGGAAATTCTTGAGGGAAACCTGTTTCAGTCTTCCAGTGATTTGAGACTGGGATGGAGGTTCACCTTCCCTCAAGACAATGACCCTAAGCATACTGCTAAAGCAACACTCGAGTGGTTTAAAGGGAAACATTTAAATGTCTTGGAATGGCCTAGTCAAAGCCCAGACCTCAATCCAACTGAGAATCTGTGGTATGACATAAAGATTGCTGTACACCAGCGGAACCCATCCAACTTGAAGGAGCTGGAGCAGTTTTGCCTTGAAGAATGAGCAAAATCCTGGATATATTTTTTTTATGTTTTAGTATTTTCTTGTTAATACCTGTGTTTTTGTTTTGTTAGACATGTTTGATGTCGCGATGTAAGTTGTTGATTTTGTACCATGATTTTTTTTTTTTTATGTTGAATTAAAAACTCACTGCACATTACTATTTACTATTTTTTACGTTGGGGAGGGGGGGCATATTTTTTTTAATAAATGTGAGTTTCTAAAAAAAGCCCAAAAAAGATTAAAAAAACTCTTCTCTGCCCTTATATTTTCAGTGAACGAGAAATTGGTGGTTTTGTCATTAATCCTTATTTGAAGCTATAGCCAATTAGCCATAACACTCGTTGTAATTGAATTGTTATAGTTATTGTATTGTATTCACTATTGAATGTTGTATTTATTACGGCTCCCCACTACTCTTCCTAGGGTCCAGCAAGGACCCAAAATGGGAAACATACGCCAACTGTTATGAGGAGATGGTAAAGTACAGACTGACAAGAAGGCTTTAGAACCTACACATCATCTGTGGTTTTGGAACTGTGACAGTAACTCGAAATCCAGCAGGTCCAATTCTCAAAGTAATAAAGTTGAGCCATTGGTCTTAAAAGAAGTATCACAACAAGAACGTGAGAGAAATATTCCACCTAAAGAACCATTGAAACAGAAGATCCCCATTTCAGGAGAACTACACAAAGTTTAATCTCCAGAGACCTCTCCACCTATTGGTAAAGCAATTTTAAGGTCAATGTTTAATGTTTACAGTTTCTTATCAGTCAGCTAGAATATACATATTTAAATGTTTGTTGCATTAAGCATTTCTACTTACTCATGTTTTTTCATTGTCTTGCACAATTTCACCTATATATATTTTTGGATGTTTAAGACAACGTTTATGCAGATGGAAATTAGCAGTTATCTAAATCTCGTACAACATAATTTCTCATGAATACTGAGACTCACCACCTGCCCGCTCATTAGGCGGCCTCCTATCGTGGCAGATTGACGAGGGCGGCATTTTGAGCTAAACTGACCAAGACACCCCTCCAACAACAACACATAAAACCTCACATAATTATGCCCCAAAACAATGACAATTTCTCTCAACCAGTGGCATATGGGCTTTTTAGGTGACCTCTGATGCCACCCTTTGATAAGCAGTGCCCACTTTGTCAAATGCAGGGGGAGCAAAATATTTTGCTTGTCTGTTCCCAGCACGCCAATCCAGGGTGCTGTTGGAGAGACACATCTCTGCAGCGCTCTGCCAACATTCTGCCAAAAAAAAGAATCTAAAAAGATATAGGATATGGTAGAAAGAGTATCTGGCCTTTTCTGTAGCCTACAGGCTGTAGATAATGACAATGTAATGAGACGGACACTTTTTATCAAGCAGGTTTCTCGATCAAATAGCCTAACCTAAATGGCACTCAATCCCCCAAAAAATGAGCTGTCATGTTAACAAACAACATTTCATAAAAACCAGGACAGGTCAAAGTAAAATGGACAATATGGAATGGTCATGCCTGTCACCAAAGGAGTACACCAAGGCTCAATCCTAGGCCCCACACTCTTCTCAATTTACATCAACAACATAGCTCAAGTAATAGGAAGCTCTCTCATCCATTTATATGCAGATGATACAGTCTTATACTCAACTGGCCCCTCCCTGTATTTTGTGTTAAATGCTCTACAACAAAGCTTTCTTAGTGTCCAACAAGCTTTCTCTACCCTTAACCTTGTTCTGAACACCTCCAAAACAAAGGTCATGTGGTTTGGTAAGAACAATGCCCCTCTCCCCACGGGTGTGATTACTACCTCTGAGGGTTTAGAGCTTGAGGTAGTCACCTAATTCAAGTACTTGGGAATATGGCTAGACGGGACACTGTCCTTCTCTTAGCACATAGCAAAGCTGCAGGCTAAAGTTAAATCTAGACTTGGTTTCCTCTATCGTAATCGCTCCTCTTTCACCCTAGCTGCCAAACTAACCCTGATTCAGATGACCATCCTACCCATGCTAGATTACGGAGACATAATTTATAGATCGGCAGGTAAGGGTGCTCTCGAGCGGCTAGATGTTCTTTGCCATTCGGCCATCAGATTTGCCACCAATGCTCCTTATAGGACACGTCAGTGCACTCTATACTCCTCTGTAAACTGGTCATCTCTGTATACCCGTCGCAAGACACACTGGTTGATGCTTATTTATAAAACCCTCTTAGGCCTCACTCCCCCCTATCTGAGATATCTACTGCAGCCCTCATCCTCCACATACAACACCGTTCTGCCAGTCACATTCTGTTAAAGGCCCCCAAAGCACACACATCCCTGGGTCACTCGTCTTTTCAGTTCTCTGCAGCTAGCGACTGGAGCGAGCTGCAACAAACACTCAAACTGGACAGTTTTATCTCAATCTCTCATTCAAAGACTCAATCATGGACACTCCTAATGACAGTTGTGGCTGCTTTGCGTAATGTATTGTTGTCTCTACCTTCTTTCCCTTTGTGCTGTTGTCTGTGCCCAATAATGTTTGTACCATGTTTTGTGCTACTACCATGTTGTGTTGCTACCATGTTGGTGTCTTGTTGTGTTGCTACCATGCTATGTTGTCATGTGTTGCTGCCTTGCTATGTTGTTGTCTTTGGTCTCTCTTTATGTAGTGTTGTCTCTCTTGTCGTGATGTGTGTTTTGTCCTATATTTAATCCCAGCCCCCGTCCCGCAGGAAGCCTTTTGCCTTTTGGTAGGCCGCCACTGTAAATAAGAATTTGTTCTTAACTGACTTGTCTAGTTAAATAAATGTTAAATACAAATAAATAAAGAAATCACGACTGTTGTCCAGGAGTTTCACCCCATTGTCATGATCAGTGGTTTCAAGTTTGTATCTGTACCTTTTTTGACAATCTGATCATAGTGAAAAAGAAAATACTTCTGTGTTTCTCGCTGTGTAAAGTAAACACATTGCAAATAGGCTTGAGATAACTCCTGATAAAGTTGGGTGGCTGATACTCAGAGCTTAAATAGACAAATCGATTAGTCACAGGAATCAGGACTAATAATGCAATAGCAACAGCCTGTTTTACAAAAGGTGGGCCTACCACATGGATGGGCATTCATAATATTCCATTGCTGGCCGACATGGAAGGCTACATCCCAGTAAGTACGAGCCAATGTCTTCTGGAGGTCTTTTTTTGGTCTTGTCCGGACAAGTTTTTTGGTGTTTACAGTAGGCTTACCACATGGATAGGCATTCCTAAAATTCTATTTCAGGCAACACTGTAGGCTACACCTCAGTAAGCACGGGCCGACGTCGACGCCTTTTGAACATATTTTGGGGGTGATTTCCATATTCATGGACATTGGTTTTTGGTCCAGACGTCTATGTTTAGTTCAGATTTGGTGTGGTCCAGACCGGCCTTAATTTGGCCCAAACATAGACGTCTATAAATTACTTATTTCCATTCATAACCAAAAATTTTACTGATTTCAACATCTGTAAAATATAATTATTTTCAACATCAGGAAAATAAGAATTTTCAACTTTCATTCAGAACAAAAAAATAAGCTGATTTCAACGTCCGGAAAACACGTATTTTTCAATGTCTGGAAAAAATGCCTGTCACGGTTGTCGTCTGGAATGGAGGACCAAAACGCAGCAGGAATGTGGATGCTCATCTTGTATTTATTTTAAATAAAAGTGAACACCAAAAAAACAACAAAACCGAAGAACTCACGAACAACAAACAGTCTTGTAAGGCTCACACACGCAAAACAAGAGACAATCTCCCACAAACACCAAACCAAACACATACCCATATATAGGACTCCCAATCAGAGGCAACAAGAAACACCTGCCTCCAATTGAGAGTCCAGCACCCAAACCTAAACATAGAAAACCTAAACTAGACAACATGCAGAAATACAACCTAGAACAACTAACCTAGAACATACACCCAAAACCCAGGAACACATAAATCAAACACCCCTCTAACACACACACACACAAAACCCCCACCATACAAAACAAACATCCCTCTGCCACGTCCTGACCAAAATACTAAACAACTACTCCCTCTGCTGGTCAGGACGTGACAATGCCTTTTCAACGTCCTGGAAAATATGTATTTTAAACATACAGAAAATACCTTTTCAGCTTTCATTCAGAACCTAAATGAAACCTAACTTCAACGTAATTTTGCAGGTGCATTTTTTGGTTTCCCTATTTCGGCAGAATGGCAAAGACCAGCCCTGCTGAGACTTCTGTTTTTGTTGTACACTGTCCCTGGTCAAATACAGTTAATAAAATATAACAAATATTTATACTATAAAACTTATGTTATTTGATAAGTTAACATTACATTATATAAATCTTTTGTATCACTCTCAAATCAAAGTGTATTTGTCACGTGCACCGAATACAACAGTTGTAGACCATACAGTGAAATGCTTACTTACAGGCTCTAACCAATATTGCAAAAAAGGTGTTAGGTGAACAATAGGTAAGTAAAGAAATAAAACAACAGTAAAAAGACAGGCTATATACAGTAGCGAGGCTACATACAGACACCGGTTAGTCAGGCTGATTGAGGTAGTATGTACATGTGGATATGGTTAAAGTGACTATGCATACATGATGAACAGAGAGTAGCAGTAGCGTAAAAGAGGGGTTGGCATGTGGTGGGACACAATTGCAGATAGCCCGGTTAGCCAATGTGCGAGAGCACTGGTTGGTCAGCCCAATTGAGGTAGTATGTACACATGAATGTATAGTTAAAGTGACTATGCATATATGATAAACAGAGAGTAGCAGCAGCATAAAAAGAGGGGTTGGGGGGGCACACAATGCAAATAGTCCAGGTAGCCATTTGATTACCTGTTCAGGAGTCTTATGGCTTGGGGGTAAAAACTGTTGAGAAGCCTTTTTGTCCTAGACTTGGCACTCTGGTACCGCTTGCTATGCGGTAGTAGAGAGAACAGTCTATGACTGGGGTGGATGGGGTCTTTGACAATTTTTAGGGCCTTCCTCTGACACTGCCTGGTATAGAGGTCCTGGATGGTAGGAAGCTTTGCCTCAGTGATGTACTGAGCCGTACGCACTACCCTCTGTAGGGCCTTGCGGTCGGAGGCCGAGCAGTTGCCGTACCAGGCAGTGATGCAACCAGTCAGGATGCTCTCGATGTTGCAGCTGTAGAACCTTTTGAGGATCTCAGGACCCATGCCAAATCTTTTTAGTATCCTGAGGGGGAATAGGCTTTGTCATGCCCTCTTCACGACTGTCTTGGTGTGTTTGGACCATTCTAGTTTGTTGTTGATGTGGACACCGAGGAACTTGAAGCTCTCAACCTGCTCCACTACAGCCCCGTCGATGAGAATGGGGGCGTGCTCGGTCCTCCTTTTCCTGTAGTCCACAATCATCTCCTTAGTCTTGGCTACGTTGAGGGATAGGTTGTTATTCTGGCACCACACGGCCAGGTCTCTGACCTCCTCCCTATAGGCTGTCTCGTCGTTGTCTGTGATCAGGCCTCACTGTCTTGACGGTTTCTACAACACTTGCACATATAAAAATCACACGGTATACTAATAAAATTATAGAACTCATAAGTATTCCTCATCCCTTCCTAGATGTACAGGGTGCTGTGGACGGAGGCTGCGGAGAGTCAGAGGAAGAGAAGCTGGGAAAAGGATTAACTGCTTCTGAGCCGGGGAGGAAGCCAGAGGCTCAAACTAAAGCCAAACAGTCCAGAAAGCCCCCCAAGGCGAGGAGCCAGCTACAGAAGCCCAAAGAAACCGACAAGGAAAACAGGCACTTATTTGCCATGTATGGATGGGGTGAAAGGCAGGCTGAGATGGCTAGCAAGAATACCCACAACGTGGGTCCATCAATCAATCAACACAATCAATCAATCAATCAAATCAAATGTATTTATAAAGCCCTTTTTAAATCAGCAGATGTCACAAAATGCTTATACAGAAACCCAGCCTTAAACCCCAAACAGCAAGCAATGCAGATGTAGAAGCATTTCAAGAGTACATGGCCATTAAGGCCAGATCGTTCTTCAAAATGTTCAAACGTTCATAGATGACCAGCAGGGTCAAATAATAATCACAGTGGTTGTAGAGGGTGCAACAGGTCAGCACCTCAGGAGTAAAAGTCAGTTGGCTTTTCAACGCCGAGCATTCAGAGGTCGAGACAACAGGTGCGGTAGAGAGAGAGAGAGCGAGAGAGGGAGAGTTGTAAACAGCAGTTCCAGGACAAGGTAGCATGTCCAGTGAACAGTTGAAACGAGCAGCAGTACGACCAGGTGGACTGGGGACAGCCAGAAGTCATCAGGTCAGGTAGTCCTGAGGCGGGAGAGAGGGAGAGAGAAATAATTAGTGGGAGCACACTTAAGTTCACACAGGAAACCAGATAAGACAGGAGAATTTCACCACATAGGACAGACTGACCCTAGTCCCCCGGCACATAGATTATTGCATCATAGATACTGGAGGCTGGGGGAATGGGGGGGGAGCACTATGGCCCCGTCTGATACTCCCGGACAGGGCCAACCAGGCAGGATATAACCCCACTCACTTTGCCAAAGCACAGCCCCCACACCACTAGAGGGATATCAACAGACCACAACAACTTACTACCCTGAGACAAGGCTGAGTATAGCCAACGAAGATCTCCTCTACCTCAAAAGCCCGAAGGGGTGCAAGACCAAACAGGGTGATCATGTCAGTGACTCAACCAACTCATGTCGAGTATAGTGCAAAAAAGCCTGGCATGACGTGACACACCCCTCCTAGGAAGAGCACTAGTAAGCCAGTGACTCAGCCCAGTGAGTAAATAAGGTCAGAGGCAGAGACTCCCAGTGGAGAGAGGGGAGCCTTAACAGGAAGCCAGAGTATAGGCTAGCACTGGAGTAATATGATCACATTTTTTGGTTCTAGTCAAGATTCTAGAAACCGTATGTAGCACTAACTGAAGTTTATTTAGTGGTTTATCCAGGTAGCTGGAGAGTAGAGCATTGTCGTAGTCTAATCTAGAAGTGACAAAAGCATGGATTAGTTTTTCTCCATTTTTGGACAAAAAGTTTCTGATTTTTGCAATGTTACAAAGATGGAAGAAAGCTCACCTTGAAATATTCTTCATACTTTTGTCAAAAGAGAGATCAGGGTCCAGAGTAATGCCGAGGTCCTTCACAGATTTATTTGAGATGACTGTACAACCATCAAGATGAATTGTGAGATCAAACAGTAGGCCTCTGTTTCTAGAACTAGCATTTTTGTTTTGTCCTAGTTTAAAAGTAAAACATTTGCCGCCATCCACTTCCTTATGTCTGAAACACAGGCTTCCAGGATTGGCAATTTGCATTGACCCCTTTTTTTACAATGCTGCTACTCACTGTTTATTATCTATGCAGTCACTTTACCCCGACCTACATGTACAGTACATACAGTATTACCTCAATTAAACCTGTACCTGCGCACGTTGACTTAATACCGGTACCCCTGTATATAGCCTCGTAATTTTTATTTTGTTGTGTTACTTTTTATATTAAATGTAAAAAAGTAGCAAATATTTTGTTACATATGTACAAAAAAAAGCTCAGCATTGTTGATTAAGGGCTTGTAAGGATTTCACGTTAAGGTCTACACCTGATGCACGTGACAAATATACTTTTTTTTAAATGTACCTTTATTTAACTAGGCAAGTTAGTTAAGAACAAGTTCTTATTTTCAATGGCGGCCTAGGAACAGTGGGTTAACTGCCTTGTTCAGGGGCAGAACGACAGATTTTTACCTTGTCTTTTATTTGATTACTCACTCAGTCAATGCAAATTAGAATGAATTCTAAAAGGCCAAGTTTTTTTATTACGTGTAGTGGGCCAATGGGGCCGGTTTCCCCGACACATGATTAAGCCTAGTCCTGAACTTAAAAGCATGTTCAATGGAGAATGTCCGGGAACCGGCCCATAGTGTTAGTTTACTTAATTTCACCAACTCTTATGTTGTGGTCCTCAAATCCACCAGTCTGCATTACGGGCTAAAACCAGACGGGAAGTTGAAAGAAGACAGGCAGAGAGTGCGGTCTGTTGTGCGCAAACTTAAAATGTTGCGAAAATTCAGTGCAACTTCCAGCGCGTGTTTACTGTGAACACTGAGGCTGTACCCGCTTTAAGTTTTAACAGTGGCCATGTAGGCTACCATGGCTATTTGATCATAATGTAGGCCTACAAGAGTGGCACAAACAATGGAGTAAATGCATCCTATAACAGTTAAACATGGAAACTGCTGTTCTATCATTCAGCCTACAGAAGCAGCCAATTTGTGGTGTTCAATTTAAACCTACATTCCATGAGACTTTTGAAGGAAAAAAAACATGCAGGTGTCACGTCTACTCTCGCTCCCTCTCCGGCCCCGATGTCACCGCCCTACTAACCACCCGTCCTTGCAACCCATCTTTACGCACACCTACGTCTCATCCTGTCACACTTGGTCTTCATTACTCCCTTGATTACTTACCCATTATATAGCACTCTTGTTTGTGTTTCCATGTCAGACGCTTCTTTTGTTTGTATCGCTCCATGCTCGTCATCATTAAACTCACTAACTGCACCTGCTTTCTGACTCCCTGCGTCTACGTTACAGCAGGGCTTGACAATAACATGTTTATCCACTTGTCCTTCAGACAAGGAGTTGACTGAAAATGTTGTGTTTGATGCAAGAAACCAATTTACAAAATAAAATGCATTATTATTCCCATACCATTATTACAGAGAATCAGACAAATTATGCTACCCTCTGCCTATTGGCTACTTACTTAAACCTGTCTCAAAATACAACTCTGCCCTTTTAAGCAAAAAACAAACAAAAGCTCTTTACCCGACTCACTTTTCAAAGATGTCTACAAATGTACACGTTTTGTGCTCTTGTTGGAAGCAATCACTCCACTATTGCTTACTACAAATGATCTATAACTGGGCTAATAACTCACTAACTAGAAAAGGATATGAACAAAATGTGCAGTCAAGTTCAAAGTAAATGGCACAGATCCATATATGGCAATTGTCTATTTGCATGTAGGCCTACAGCAGCTCTGATTGTTTATGCTGTACAGGTCTACGTAGAGTATGGGCTGAGTCGTGCGTGTCAATGCAACGGAATCCTGCTCTGATGCATTCTGCCTACAACAAAATCTCGGGCATAGTTAATTTTGTTTCAGTGTTTTGCATTGAAAGTGGCTAATATTACATTGATTAGATCACAATTGCCACAGTAAAGGAAAACGTTGACAGTGTTAAAACAGGGAAAACTCTAGAACAGTGGTCACCAACCTTTTCTGAGTCAAGATCACTTTCTGAGTCAAAATGCAAGCAGAGATATAACGCTCAGATAATTTTTTTACATGACTAAAAAAATGAAAGCCTATGCAACATTAACCAATTAAAAACAGTACTGTTGCAATGAGGACTGTGCAGTAAGCTATAGCCCAATAGATTATCACCGCATATTGGCTTTGCTTGAATTGACCTGCCTCTCAACATCCCTCGGCTCTCCCTTTCCTCTACTGACACTGACCAAAAACGGACACCGTCTTCCGGCTGATGGCAAAACTGGAGTCTCACCGCTGTCTCTTGCACAAATTCATGTTGTTATTCCTATGAACAGAGACAGTTAAATATTCCTCGATATTAAAAAAGACCCAAGCCGCTAATAATAACAACAACGCAAGCCTATCGATACACTTTCCTACTCATTCATTACTGCTGCAGTGCTTGTTGTAGCGCTGAGTTGAAATAGTAAGAACGCGCATTTTATGGCTTATAAAAGTGTTGAACACAAAGTGCTGAGTAAGAACTTCAACATGAACTTAGTCATAAAAACAGCAGCCCTTTGCTGTATTCATTGACAGTCTCTCTCTACTCATGGTTTTAAACATTTTGAAATATCCAGTGGCGTGTATTCATGGATGCCACAGGAAGCCAGGATTCCCCAAAATCAGACCAAGAATTACTTTAAAGAATATATATTATGTCTCTCTGTGTTTCATAATGTTCCTTCAAGAGGCTTAACGTATCTCACAGGAGAAAGCATCCAAGCGAGCGAAACAGCGCCCCTCTGTATCTCTACGTGTAGGTCATCTATCTGATACTATCTGGTCCAAACGAGTATGACATTGTTTGTTGCTGCCTGTTGCATTGAAGGCAAGGCTTCCCTTGACAAAAAAAAGTACACAAAGTTAGCCAATCAGTGTTGAGCTAAACTGAGCGATCTCAACAGTGAAGGGTTTTTATACCTGCACAAACGCACACAGAAATCAGGACCAAGGACAGCCAGATAATTTTTAGCTTATGTTGATTGGACTAAAATGTTTTTGGTATCTTTTAGTTGTCACTGTATTAGACTAAGCCGAGGTGACTTGATGATGTTGAAATGATGAAGTTGAAATGGTGCTGGAATAGTGGAGGCAGCTCCTGTTTTCTTTGCGACTTGCGTTAAAACTCTCTGTGGTTCTAAATCAATAGTTGTTTAGTGGTCCGAAACTGTCGGAAACATTAACTTGCTTAACCATGCTGTAGGTCATGTAACTGTTTGTTACTGTATATGCAATCTGCTTTGTGGACTTCACTGGACAGGGGTTGCTATCCGGTTTTGTAATAAAACAAAGGTGTGGTTAAATTTCTACCACTCTCTTCTTATTGTCTAGGCCTTTAGGTCTATATTTCACGGTCGCAAGGCATATGAATTAACAGGTTATAGAGTAAACAACACAATTATCACAAGACATAGGTTGTAATATGGCTTGGCTTCCCCAGTGATTTCACCCATGCACCGCTACTTGAAATCTCACAGTAACAACTTTGCTGTAGCTTTCTTTTAAGCCTGCTACATGACTGCAGACAAGGTAATCCAAGCCATGCGATTGGCCAGCAGTAGAAGATTATAGTGCACTTGATTTGCCGGGAAGGTAGAGTTTGTATCTTCAGACACATGAAATGGTTCGAAATGGCAACAGTTGCGTACCCAGAGCACAGCTGAATTGGGTGTAACTACCGCCAACAGCACGAGACGAATAAAAATGTACAGAAATGTTTGTCAATCGACTAGGAATGCCTTGGAGATCGACCAGTTGATCTCCAAGGCGGTATGTACTGCCTGAAGGGGTAGTGGCCCCTAAATGGCATAAGCTGCTCTACAACAGTAACGTTGGGGACCCAGGGTTGTAAAACAGGGGAAGGCGGTCCACCCACTCGTCCCACAATGACCTGATTGTAGCTAGCTTGTCTCTCTGCCGCAGTGCTGGTCTGTTGTCTCGGTTATCGAAGAGGATAATCCTGGAAATAATGTGGAATGGAAAAGTTGTATGGAAAAGTTCTCTGCCAGTTTCTACATCCCATAGGGATTCTGTGGATTCCCCATTGGATCTGAAAACACCAGCAAGGAAAATAACTCCAAAGTATACGTGTAAATTAGTTTGATACATCTCCCTCCAAAAACACACCTTCCCTCGAAATTAGTGCAGGTCAGAATGATTTTCTGGATGGTGTCTGGGATGAACAGTTCAAAAGAAGACTTTATGTCCTGCATACAAGTAACCAAGTGTATCAATATAATGTTTTGTAAAAACACTGCACAGGTTCCCGCAAGACATTGTGTTGTTTCACACACTAAAACTTGCGAGAAAAGCGGAAGACAGACAGCACCAATAACCTGTCTGTCTCCCTGCCTATGTTGAAACAGCAGGCCCAGGAAGGAGGAAGACAGAGTGAACGCACACAGAACACCTTTTTGTTACATTTTTACTTGTTTTCACCCACACACACTTTCATTACCCTCCGACCACCACATTTATTTAACTAGTCAAGTCAGTTAAGAACAAATTCTTATTTACAATGACAGCCTACCCCGGACGACGCTGGGCCAATTGTGCACCGCCCTATGGGACTCACAATCACGGCCAGATGTGATACAGCCTGGATTCGAACCAGGGACTGTAGTGACGCCTCTTGCACTGAGATGCAGTGCCTTAGACCGCTGCGCTACCCGGGAGCCCACATATGTGATATAAATGTGTAGGTGGTGCACAGTGTGCACTCAATGAAAATGTGTTATTTTACATGTTCTTCACAGAAAATGAGCCAAGGCCAATGAATCTCAGGTTGAAAAAATAAATCACTGTAGCATTTCTCTTTCAGTAAACATTGAAAATGGGTCCCACATACCCAAACAAGGGTTAAATAATGAGCAATAAATAGATGCAATAAGTCGTAGATAACTTGTACTTCTTCTTAAACCATTGTTGACAGTTTGTGCAATATTCTGTTTCAAATAGCTGCAACCGGGCCAATGCTTACAGTGATCATAGCCATGGGATGTGTGCATTAATTGTAATAATCTACCAGCTACAGATAACAATTTATTCACTGATATGTGAAAATAAGCTGCAGTACACAAAATGTTATTGTGAAGTATGGCACAATAACAATTTTATTTCAGTCATAACATTAAGGCCTTTATTCATTAAAAGCTTTGGAACATCTTCCTGTCAGTGTAATGGCTTGTCGGTGCTATGGTGAAGAACGTTAATGTGAAACTATAATGAACAAAAATAGAAAAGCAACATGTAACAATTTGACTGAGATACAGTTCATATAAGGAAAGCAGTCACTTGAAGTACATTCATTATGCCCTAACCTATGGAGTTCACATGACTGGGCAGGGGCGCAGCTATGGTTTGGCCTGGGAGGGCATAGGCCCACCCACTGGGGAGGCAGGCCAAGCCAATCAGAATGAGTTTCTCCCCACAAAAGGGCTTTATTACAGACAGAAATACTCCTCAGTTTCATCAGCTGACCGGGGGGCTGGTGTCAGACCATCCCACAGGTGAAGAAGCCGGATGTGGAGGTCCTGGGCTAGGCAGGCGTCGTTACACATGGTCTACGGTTGTGAGGCCGGTTGGACGTACTGCCAAATTCTCTAAAACGACATTGGAGGCGACTTATGGTAGAAAAATTAACATTCAATTCTCTGGCAACAGCTCTGGTGGACATTCTTGCAGTCAGCAAGACAATGGCATGCTCCCTCAAAACTTGAGACATCTGTGGCATTGTGTTGCGTGATAAAACTGCACATTTTAGAACAGGCTTTTATTGTACCCACCACAGTGTGCACCTGTGTAATAATCATGCTGTTTAATCAGCTTCTTGATATGCCACACCTGTCAGGTAGATGGATTATCTGGCAAATGAGAAATGCTCACTAACAGGGACGTAAAAATGTTACATTTGTTCACAAAATTTGAGAAATAAGATTTTTGTGCATAAGGAACTTTCTGGGATCTTTTATTTCAGCTCATGAAACATGGGACCAACACTTGTTGCGTTTATATTTTTGTTCAGTATAAATTATTTAGAAAAAAGTCTGTAGGAGTTGAGTTGGGATCACAGGTCAACATGAATGGCACACTTGTGTGGAGGGAGCAAATGTCCATCTCCAACTGATAAAAAATATCCCTATTTTGTATGATTAAATGTTCACGCTTTTACTCATTCAAATGGAACCGATACAGGCATCAGATTGCAATTTGATGTACAAGTATTTTGACATTGTGTGCTAGGCTTAACAAAATTCATAAACTACTTTTTACTAAATCGTTTGACTTATTTGATTGATTTACCTGTCGAAACACATGCCAGTAAATATCTACTATAGTAATGAGATTGAAAGGCATATTTCACCTGGATACACAAATCAATTCTTCAGCACTACGACAAATATTCTTCAAAATAAAATCTGTTGGAGCGTGTCATTAAACAAAGATACAGATAAATGCCATACTGTACTACGCTCAAATGTAACAAACGGGACAAGAGGGAAGAGGACATACAGTACCATCATGGAGGACTGACGGGCATTTTCAGAAGTGTAGCTGGCAGTGCCTTTTCTCCCCATGGAAAACGTCAATCTTCAAAATACTGTAGAACTGGGTCCTACCCTGAGGAGAGGGGATCAGTGGATTTGCTGTCAGTCATCTCAACACAAGGGTGGCATTGTAGGTTATTTCCTGCAGTCGCATCAAACCTGGATTAGTTTTAGGTCTCAGGAACTATATTAATATGACACAGCAATCTTGCTCCAGCAAACGGTCAATCTAAGCAGACAGACACAATGACATTCTGGAGCCTGCCATTTCACACAGGCAGCCCAATTCTGATATTCTTCCCACTAATTGTTCTTTTGACCAATCACATCAGATCTTTTTCAGAAAAATATCAGAATTGGCTGCCTTTCTAAACACAGTCAGAGTGCACTGATCTGCATTAGGAAAATGGTCAATGAATTAAATGACTGTCGTCAATCATATTAACTTTGGTGCAAGGTGTCAAAAGGGAAGTAGCTCACCGTGCAGCCAGCTTGTGAGCCAGCTTATCCACCTGTGTAATAACAAAACCTACACAACTCCATAAATATACGATTGCACAACTATGAATAATTATTAGGTTACTATAGGTATAACAACAATTTAACATGAAATGTTACCAAGTATTCTAAATGGATATTACACACTTAAATAATAAAGATAACAAAGAGGAATCACCTTAGAACAATATACAAACATCAATTTTTAATACTTTATTATAAAAACAACGTCTATATTATTGAGAATAAATTAAAAAAGCATGACTCATAACAATTAGGGGGGAAAAACAACTAATAATACCAACACAAAGAACAACCCAAACAACGGGTCAATGAAACCAGCAGGCGTGAGACAGCGCTGATTGATCATTCTCACCATAACATGACATAATTGATAGATTCAGCTAATAATAAAATTCTCTGATATTCAGTCCATAAAATATGCTTTGAGGCAGTGGTCCCCAAACTCACTGAGCCCCCCTCCCCCTCCCCTCACTGGGGAACATCCAAAGTGCCCCCTGGCACGCCACGTCTATTTCTATGGGCACAAGCACTGTCCATGACAGAAACTGTTCACATCCCTTGTTGGCAGTTTTAAAGCTAATTTCCTGCAATTCTACACATTCCGCCATGTCTTGTGTGTTCATGTGATATCTGAGTGACTCAAACATTACAACAAAATCAATGGGCTAAAAAAACTTGGGCTAGTTGATCTGACATGGGCTAGTTGATCTGGACATTTTTCCCCCCCAATTTTCGTGATATCCAATTGGTAGTCACAGTCTTGTCCCATCGCTGCAACTCCCCTTCCGACAGGGGCGCGCCCCACAGTTTGGGAACCACTGCTTTGAGGGACTATATGATGTGTTCTTTATACAGATAATACTGTACATAATGCAATATACTATGGGTAGCATAGGGCAGAAGTACAGGGGTGAAAGTAAGATGTCAGGTCTCATTATCATATAGCATCTCAGAATTAGTGTGCTGATCTAGGATTTGGGTTCCCTGTTATCTTGTTCATTATTATCTAAAATGAAAAACAAATCATATCAGCACTCCTACTCAGACACTTTATGAATACAGCCGAGATGATTAAAGGGCTTGAGTAAGATGAAACAGGACTCTCTGCCTGTGTCTGAGGGGCCTAGGAACAAGCGCAGGAGTCCAGAGTAGGGCCAGGAATCCAGGACACTCTGTGGGTCTCTGACGGAACATCCAGAAGTTGGGAAGTTAGAAGGTCAAAGAGTCGCTCCACCATTACGAGCCCTGTATCATGTTCCCTACATCTCATCTTTCCTCGAAGTCTTCACCAACCTGCCTGAAAACAAGGACAGAGAGAGGTTTGAAACCATACACACACAGAAATGTGTGGGGATGTTGTAAATTAGCCCCTTTAGCTAAGAAACCTGTGTCAACGTGAGGTTAATAGTTACATTTTGTTACAATTGCGTGCTGGCAATATTTGGCATGTACTCAACTTTACACTGTAATTTACAAATTAATGGATCTGCCCAGATAGAAAACTGTATTGACAACAGTTGTGTGGAGCCACATCCAGACAGCTTCTAAGCAGGGTCATTCGACCATTCTCAAACTGTTGAGCCCCTTTTAGGTTCTTCCTTCACAAAAGAGGCTGAGTCATTTTGGGTGGCTATGGTTTTCTGTATCATCGACACATCAGGCACTTGGGAGCTGGTGGACAGAAATAGGCATAGATGGCTCCTTCCTCTCTGTGAGATCCCTAAAAATAGCCCTCTGGATCCTATCCAACCACACACACACACCCACCCACCCAAGGCGGAGATACAGTACGACAGAATAAAACTCAGGACTTAGGGAGTTACATGTGGGACACAGGCATTAACTTTACCCTGAATTCAGTATGATGATACTAGTGAAAGTAGCATCAGAGATCACCTTGCAGCAATAGAAAAGTAATCATTACAAACCCCTTCAGGGAAACCATTTGAGAAGAACATGGATCAGCATTGTGATTATCTTTTATTTTAGTTCTGATTGTTTGTTTTGACAGGACATATGTAAGTACCAACATTTGAGAGGGGTACGGAAAGTAGTTAAGGGCACAGACAGTCAGCCCAGCCAGGGCTTGAACTCCCCATCGCCGAGGGGGCATGTGATGATCCTGACTCCAATAATGCTGATAAAACTAGTCATGTTTCAGCATTTGGTTCTTCTCAAAATGACAAATGAATCAAATCAAATGTATTTATATAGCCCTTCTTACATCAGCTGATGTCACAAAGTTCTGTACAGAAACCCAGCCTAAAACCCCAAACAGCAAGCAATGCAGGTGTAGAAGCACATGAATGCTTTAACTGCTCCATGCAATGCAACACAGTCAACTGTAAAATAGAGAGGACTTTTGAATGGCCTCTTACATAACATGTGAATGTGAAAAGCACCATCTACAACTGTATTTCTGCCTGCTATTTTGAGGGGGAGCATTTTGGATGTCACTGAACTGAGCTATTAATTGAGTTACTCTTGTGTTATCACACTAGTAAGTCACAGAGCAGAATCCTATGCAGTAGGCAGCAGTGAGGGGGAGGAGTCTCACCTTGGTCCTGGGCATACTGAGCGTGTTCACTAACAGCCACATTCCTGGGCGCTCTCGGCCTGTCCCCTGCGAGGGGAGCGCAGCTGGCGCAGCGCGGCGTCTCCGTACTGGATCCCTGATCCCATCCTCTCCGGGTCCAACTCTCCTGGAAGAGAACACAGAGAGAGAGAGAGAGAGAGAGAGAGAGAGAGAGAGAGAGAGCAATAGAGAGAGAGAAAAGAATGAGATGGAGGGAGGGATAAGCCCCTGAGCTGAAACAGAGTTCAGCTGGTAAACTACGATTTCATTGCTGTTGGATAAGGTGAGAAGATACTGAATGCAGAGATACCTGACTCTATCTTGTTGAGGATTTTCCTGGCACACTGCACAAAGGCCTCCTCTACATTCTCCCCTGTCAGAGCACTTGTCTCCAAAAACATAAGCTCTAAAACAGACAAGACAGCAGGACACAATAATAACAATGTTTATCCTCAATGTTGGTAACATTTGAACACAAGAGAATTAGTCAGCATTTAGCTGTGGAGGACATGAATTGCAACAGTTTTGTGGGCAATAGTTCACACCAGTGAGTTGTCCTACAGTGACCTCTAGTGGAGTATTCACAGTGCAACAATCAGAATTTAGGATTTCAGGTCTGCATCAGAGGGTAGGGGGTAGATTTGGGTCCGAATACATCAAGCTTCTCAGAGTGGGAGTGCTGATCTTTGATCAGTTTTGCCTTTTTTGAACAAAATTAATAAGACTACATAGAGGATCTGCTCCTAGATCTGCACTCCCAGTCTAAGACGCTTTACACAGTGAGCAGTTTGGAATTCAGCTGTAAAGGGATCATCATTCATACTAAACGCACCATTTTCCTGAGCAAAGCGAGACGCCTCCAGGAAGGTGACCTCCCGGTCTGCGTCCAAGTCCTTCTTGTTACCACACAGGATGATGACAATATTTTGGCTGGCCAGCATCCTGGCGTCTGTCAGCCAGTTGGTCAGGGCGTTGTAGGTTTCCCGGCTGAGGATGATCAGGTCAATGGAGCGAGAGCAGTGTAGACACACAAATCAGACTTGGTGGTTCTGTTCACTAAAATCACAGTAGGCTTTCGGAAGGTTAGAGCAGTGTTTTCCAAAACAGTCAATCGGGAGCCACTGTGCAACCAATGAGTCAAATCATATCTAGGTCCCTTTGAAACGTACGACATTGAACATTTGTCTTTTTAGAAACATTTGTGTTTTATTAAAACAACATGCCCCTTGAAGGTCCACCCATAATGAGGCAAGGATTATTTCTCCTCAACTCTCTTGATCACCTATGAGTAGGTAATTTAGCCTACCTGGTGATGTCATATACAAGCAGGGCTCCAGCAGCACCTCTGTAGTAACTCCGTGTAACAGACCTGGGAGAGGAAAGCGATTGTAACATCAGTTGAAAATACGTAAGGGCATAAATAAACATTCTACATGTAACCGATGTGAAATGGCTAGTTAGCGCCAGTTGTTGATGTGTGCAAGGGTCCCTGGTTCGAGCCCAGGTTGGGGCGAAGAGAGGGACGGAACCTACACTGTTACATACACATCCTAATTACATTTATTAAATTGACATTCTCAAATGTGACATTCTCCATCTCCATCTATAGTTAGCTATACATAACAGCATTTAGTGCCATCAAAGCTGAATAAGGAGTTGGTCAATGTGCAAAACAAAATGCTCAAGGTGCTCAGTAACCTTTATTTAACTAGGCAAGTCAGTTAAGAACAAATGATTAATTACAATGACGGCCTACACCCGCCAAACCCGGATGACGCTGGGCCAATTGTGCACCGCCCTATGGGACTCCCAATCAGAGCCGGTTGTGACACTGCCTGGCTCCAAACTTGGGTGGCTGTAGTGACGCCTCAAGCACTGAGATGCAGTGCCCCAGACAGACGCGTCACTTGGGAGCAGTAGTAGTGTTTCAGAATTTTAGATGCGCTATGCATTATTAAACTCCCCCACAACGGCTGGCCATGATTCATTTTACTTGCTGTTCTAAGGATCTGGCACAAGTTCTCTAATGATCAGCTGGAGATGGGCACGCATGAAACAGACCAAGCTGGTTTGAGAAAAATGTCTAATGCCCTGCCACAGTAGGAGTAAGTATGTGAAATGCACTCACATAATGTACAGTACCTGAATCTCTCTTGTCCCGCAGTGTCCCAGATTTGGAGTTTGACATATTTGTTTACCACGTTGATTATCTTTGAGCCAAACTCAACTCCGATGGTGTGATTCGAATCGTCTTTGACTGTGATTTAAATGAAATAATTCCACAACACATAGCTAGATCACAACAATCCCTATTAATGTATTCAAAGTTAAGTTAATCATAAATTGTAGCCTGTCCCTAAAATAAACTACAAGTCATAGCTAGATAGAAAATACATGTCAAGACAATCAATTGAACATAACTTACATCTCTTCTCAATAAACTGGTGAAGAAGACATGATTTTCCAGTTCCTGCATTCCCAATCACTAGGAATTTGAACAGGAAATCTAGCAGAGGAAAAACAAACAAAGTTCATTTTAATCATTAGAGAATGCGTAATCTTAGGCTAGTTGGATAGAAAGCTGGATAACGTAACTTAAGTAACAGGCGCAATACTAGCAGAACATAAGCTATTTTATTGCTTCATGCATAACGTTACATTTGCGTCGACATTTAGCTAGCTAACTTTGTTAGTTGTCTGACATTCCGATGGTTATCTAGATAGCTAGTTAAGAAACCAATTAATGATGACATTTGACGGAGATGCAAGCTATCTAGCGAAACTAAAGTTAGCAAGCTAGCTAATGTTAGCTAGCTATACACCCAACAACGAGAAAGCATAGCACATAGGCTATTTGTTTTGATGGCATTACAATACACCTGCTCCATCGCCTTTGGCTATCTATTGTGTAACACAACCTGACTAGTCAAGATTTCTTACCGTATGTCTCAGACATGGCAATGGTTGTGTTGTATTTGCTAGCAATATCCTATTGTTTTTCTTGAGGCACTGCAGCTTCGAAATTAATTGAAGAAAAATCCCTAATAGCCGTGAATCCTACTGGATTTTCCTTCTCACTTCCCGTAGAACGCTTTTTCAAAATAAAAGCTTCATCAATCAACATAAAACAATCGATTATCAATAATATAGTTAAATATAATTGCATTATTATTGCATGTCTAGTTATATTGAAATATCATTTTTACTTGTAAAATAGACAAATCTGGTTACTTTTGCATTATTTAGATTTTCTGAAGAAAATATGTGCACTTGTTTGCGCTATTACTGCTTGTTTTTTTGTGTATGGTCAATGAGTGTCTAATTTTGTCAACAAAAAATTAAATTGCTTATTTGATAGAATAGACGTTTAGTAATGGTTAGGTTGTTACGATTGCACTGATATAAGTGGACGCACGTCGCCTTTCCGCAACTTCGTAAAAAAAAAAAAAAAATACATTGTATCGGTCAGTTAAATAAATGTTATATTAAAAAAATGTAATTGGAGTTGTGCCTGTTGTTCACACGCGTATCTGCCCTCTCACTGGCTAGAATGGCCCCTCCCACCTACCATCCATCTTTAAGGACATGTATTTCCATTGTTAGAGCGGTCACTAGACTATAATGTCAATATAATAGATCATCTTTAATATTGACACAGTGCTAGCCTGGTCTCAGATCTCTTTGTGCGCCATTGCTATCATTGTCAAGCCGTACACGTTTGGCAAGATAGCACAAACAGACTGGAATTGAAGCTTTCTTCAATCTAGTTGGACCGGATCTAGTGTACTTATTCTTCTATGATATAATGGCGGTCCGCAAACAAACATGAAAGGTGCATGCTGCCACCTACTGTGCTGGAGTGTGTTGTCAATCTTGGTCTACATTATCTCCACATTTCCAAATCTTCCTACCTACAGTTGAAGTCGGGAGTTTACACATACTTAGGTTGGAGTCATTAAAACTCATTTTTCAACCACTTTTCAACTGTTTTTCAACCACAAAACTATAGTTTTGGCAAGTCGGTTAGGACATCTACTTCGTGCATGACACAAGTAATTTTTCCAACAATTGTTTACAGACAGATTATTTCACTTATAATTCACTGTATCACAATTCCAGTGGGTCAGAAGTTTACATACACTAAGTTCACTGCCCCTTTAAACAGCTTGGAAAATTCCAGAACAGTACGTCATTATATCATTTGAGTCAATTGGAGGTGTACCTGCACATGTATTTCAAGGACTACCTTCTGACTCAGTGCCTCTTTGCTTGACATCATGGGGAAATCAAAAGAAATCAGCCAAGACCTCAGAAAAAAATTGTAGACCTCAACAAGTCTGGTTCATCCTTGGGAGCAATTTCCAAACGCCTGAAGGTACCACGTTCATCTGTACAAACAATAGTACGCAAGTATAAACACCATGAGACCACACAGCTGTCATACCACTCAGGAAGGAGACGTGTTCTGTCTCCTAGAGATGAACGTACTTTGGTGCGAAAAGTGCAAATCAATCCCAGAACAACAGCACAGGACCTTGTGAAGATGCTGGAGGAAACAGGCACAAAAGTATATATATCCACAGTAAAACGAGTCCTATATCGACATAACCTGAAAGGCCGCTCAGCAAGGAAGAAGCCACTGTTCCAAAACCGCCATAAAAAAGACAGACTACGGTTTGCAACTGCACATGGGGACAAAGATTGTACTTTTTGGAGAAATGTCCTCTGGTCTGATGAAACAAATATAGAACTGTTTGGCCATAATGACCATCGTTATGTTTGGAGGAAAAAGGGGGAGGCTTGCAAGCCGAAGAACACAATCCCAACCGTGAACCACGGGGGTGGGAGCATCATGTTGTGGGGGTGCTTTGCTGCAAGAAGGACTGGTGCACTTCACAAAATAGATGGCATCATGAGGAAGGAAAATTATGTGGATATATTGAAGCAACATCTCAAGACATCAGTCAGGAAGTTAAAGCTTGGTCGCAAATGGGTCTTCCAAACGGACAATGACTGTCACGACTTCTACTGAAGTTGATGCCCCTCCTTGTTCGGGTGGTGTTCGGCGACCGACGTCACCGGCCTTCTAGCCACCATTGATCAGTTTTTCATTTTCCATTGGTTTTGTCTGGTCTCTTTACACACCTGTTTCATATCCCAGTAATTATATGTTGTGTATTTAACCCTCTGCTTCCCCTCATTTCTCTGTCGGTGATTGTTTGTTTGTTATGTACGTGTTGTTTCGGTATCGGTGTGCGACGGGTTATTGTTTTACCCGGATTCTTTTTCTACGTTGGTTTTGGAAATAAATATTCCATTTTTAAACCACTCTGTTTTCTCCTGCGCCTGACTTCCCTGCCACCTACATACACGGACTATGACAATGACCCCAAGCGTACTTCCAAAGTTATGGGAAAATGGATTAAGGACAACAAAGTCAAGGTATTGGAGCCATCACAAAGCCCTGACCTCAATCCTATAGAAAATTTGTGGGCAGAACTGAAAAAGCGCATGCGAGCAAGGAGGCCTACAAACCTGACTCAGTTACACCAGCTCTGTCAGGAGGAAAGTGCCAAAATTCACCCAACTTACTGTGGGAAGCTTGTGGAAGGCTACCAGAAACATTTGACCCAAGTTAAACAATTTCAAGGCAATGCTACCAAATACTAATTCAGTGTATGTAAACTTCTGACCCACTGGGAATGTGATGAAAGAAATACAAGCTGAAATAAATAATTCTTTCTACTATTATTCTGACATTTCACATTCTTAAAATAAAGTGGTGATCCTAGCTGACCTAAGGCAACGAGTTTTTACTAGGATTAAATGTCAGGAATTGTGAAAAACTGAGTTTAAATGTATTTGTCTAAGGTGTATATAAACCTCCGACTTCAGCTGTAGCTGGCTTAGATTTCGGTCCATTGGCAAGATAGAACAGCTGCCTCCGGTAAGACAAGGGGTGTCTATTTGTAAATAACAGCTGGTGCACGAAATCTAATATTAAGGAAGTCTCAAGGTTTTGCTCGCCTGAGGTAGAGTATCTCATGATAAAATGTAGACCACATTATTTACCAACAGCTATTTTTCATAGCTGTCTATTTACCACCACAAATTGCTGCTGGCACTAAGATGGCACTCAACGAGATGTATAAGGCCATAAGCAAACAAGAAAATACTCATCCAGAGGAGGCGCTCCTAGTGGCCGAGGGACTTTAATGCAGGAAAACTTAAATCCGTTTTACCTCATTTCTACCAGCTTGTTACATGTGCAACCAGAGGGTAAAAACACTCTAGACCACCTTTACTCCACACACAGAGATATGTACAAAGCTCTCCCTCGCCCTCCATTTGGCAAATCTGACCATAACTCTATCCTCCTGATTCTTGCTTACAAACAAAAACTAAAGCAGGAAGTACCAGTGACTCGCTCAATGCGGAAGTGGTCAGATGACGCAGATGCTAAGCTACAGGACTGTTTTGCTAGCACAGACTGGAATAGGTTCAGGGATTCTTCTGATGACATTGAGGAGTACACCACATCAGACACTGGCTTCATCAATAAGTGCATTGATGACATCATCCCCACAGTGACCGTACGTACATACCCCAACCAGAAGCCATAGATTACAGGCAACATCCACACTGAGCTAAAGGGTAGAGCTGTGGCTTTCAAGGGGCGGGACTCTAACCCGGAAGCTTATAAGAAATCCCGCTATGCCCTCCGACGAACCATCAAACAGGCAAAGCGTCAATACAGGACTAAGATTGAATCCTACTACACCGGCTCCGATGCTCGACGGATATGGCATGGCTTGCAAACTATTACAGACTACAAAACGAAGCACAGCCACGAGCTGCCCAATAACACAAGCCTACCAGACGAGCTAAATAATTTCTATGCTCGCTTCGAGGCAAGCAACACTGAAGCATGCACGAGAGAATCAGCTGTTCCGGACGACTGCGTGATCACGCTCTCCGTAATCGATGTGAGTAAGGTCTTTAAACAGGTCAACATTCACAAGGCCGCAGGGCCAGGTGGATTTCTAGGACGTGTACTCCGAGCATGCGCTGACCCACTGACAAGTGTCTTCACTGATATTTTCACACTGTCCCTGACCGAGTCTGTAATACCAACATGTTTTAAGCAGACCACCATAGTCCCTGTGTCCAAGAACACTAAGGTAACTTGCCTAAATGACTACCAACCCGTAGCACTCACGTCTGTAGCCTGAAGTGCTTTGAAAGGCTGGTCATGGCTCACATTAACACCATTATCCCAGAAACCCTAGACCAACTGCAGCACTCCACTTAAAACATTAAACTGGTCCCTCTTTTCTCTCTCTTCTTTATTGTCATGTTATAACCAGCAGCACACAGCAATGTTGACCATATGTTGCTTTTATGAGAGATTTGCATTCAGAAATGCAAGCTGCCTCACTTTTGAGGGGCTGATGCGGTTTCTTCTCTCAGTAATTATTTGTCCTGTTTTCGAGAAGTCCCTCTCAGAGGGAACGGATGTGGCCACTATGCAGAGTCTCCCTGTCATGACTTTAGTAAGCCGTGGGTAGACAGAGGCCTTGTTCTTCCACCAGCTCAGAGGATCTGCAGATCTTTGGAGGAGGGGCTCCTCCAAATAGGACCGGACCTCCATTATGGCATCTGCTGAGGGATTCCTTCGTGCTGCATCACCAGTTGCTCTCTCGTCAAACAGCAGACGTTTGTGGCACTACTGCTGGTGCTTCTGCTCCATCTGATCCCTCTTCTTCCTGTTCCCTGGTGCCTGAGCCAGTTGACTGCTGGGGCTGTCCCTCCCTGCTGCTGAGGTTATTCTTTGAAGAGCCTCATCAATCGCTCTGGCATCACTGAAGGCTAACTTCTTAAACCTGGGGTCAAGTGCAGCGGTTTCTGATAGCACGTGATTATATTCCATTCTGTGGAACTTTCTGTCCATTGATGAACAAAGGGTGTCCATTAACTCTGTCACATGCCTTGTGGTTACATTTGCTTCTCTCTGGTGGCTGGCTGTGTTTCGCTGCAGACCCTTACACAGGAGTATGATTTTTGAGGCTGTCACATAGCTGAAAAGAGAGAACAGTAACTTATTAGTTCAGGTTCATGTTTTGTCTACTGACACTACATTCTCATCTACTGCTCATATACATATATAATACTGTATTAAATAATGATGTAGTAATAACTGCTTACTGTACCTCTCTCCACTGATCTCCACAGTGACCTGCTCAAAGGGTTCCTGGACTCTGCACACCTCCTCCACCACCTCCCATTCCTCTTGGGTCAGAGCATCAACAGGTGCATTAACAATGGCCAAGGTAGAGATGGCATCCTTTGACTCAAGAAACCGCTTAAACATATAAAATGTTTAATTCCACCTTGTAGTGCAGTCTTGTTTAGGCCTCTGATCAGGCATCCCCATCTGGTGTTGTGTAGACTTTAGTTTTTCAGCACCTACTCTGCTCCTGTGGAAGTATTCCACAGCTGCTTTCACTTTGTCCACAGTGGCCTTCATCAACTTCAGAGCATCTCTTACAATCAGGTTGATTGTGTGGGCAAGACATGGATGATGGGTCCATTTAAACATTTTCATGGCTTTGGTTATGTTAGCTGCATTGTCGCTAACACAACAGACCACTTTTCCATCACCTGCCAATCTCTGGCCACTCTCACAGTTCCTCTGCCAAGTTCTCTGAGGTGTGTCTGTCGCTGACTTCCCGCACTGAAGCCTGTGTGCTCTCGTACAGTTGTGGAATAATTGATTTTGAAAGGGTTTTCCTGCTTGGAATTGTGTATATTGTATTTAGACTATTGCTATAATTTTTTAAAACCTCTGTCCTCCACGATCGAAAATGGCTGGAAATCAGTGGCAATCATTTTAGCCAATGCAATATCAATTTGGCCTTGTTTTTCAACAGACATAAACTTTTGCATAACTGGTCCATAGAAGACTGCGTTGCTATGGGTCGCGGAGTAGGCCTACTTGACTGAGTGGATACGCTGGCTCCACCACTATCACTAGCAGGCCCGCTGGTTTCTCGAAGCTCCGCTACAGCTAGCTTCACAGTTGGGTGCACAGTTCGCATATGCCAGTGTAGGTTGGGCGTAGAACCGGCTTTATATGAGATTTTGTTTTGGCAAATTCTACACTGTGCTCTAACATCGTCTACATTATTAAAATGCATCCAAATGCTACTGTGCTTCCGACTCATTTTCCAGCTGTTGTTTTCACAGCTCTCTTTCCTCTCTCTCCTTGGCTGCTAAGTGTGTGACTGTGAGTTGGCTCGGTCCTCCCTCACGCATCTTTGCTTCATTGGTTGACACTGCGTGCCTGATTGAGAGGAACAACAGGTGAGGCTGTTAGTCTGAGCAGACAGTCAGAACGTGTGTGTGCGCTTGAGCATTTAGGCCTATATTATTATTATATATTTTTTGTTCTTTGAATTAGTTAATTCTATTCATTTAAATCTTTTGATTATTCATATCTTAATTTATTTTTATTTTTTATAAATAGATTCGGCTCTTCTGATATGCAAGCCGGCTACCAACGTTCACCTACAAGAGCCAGCTCTTAGAGCCACTCTAGCTCTGTCATCTTTCACCGCAGATGCGATGTGGTGGATTGAGATGCAATGCAAAAAAACTGACATCTTTAGTTTACAGACTTTTATATGGATGTTTTTATTAATTTGATTTCCACGGGGGCACGGACATTCCCATTAGGTGGTTTTAATAGCTCAAAATAACAAAAACGTAGCTAGCTATAGGGTTGTTGTAACATTTAACTGTAACTGCATGGATCACCGGTGCAGTTAAATGCAGACTTGCAGTATAGTGCAATCAAAATGTATTGTAGTTGAGTAGCCAGCCTAGGCTACTGCTCAAATGTCGCTGTAACAGGCCTACATGTTTCTCCTTTGCATGGTGTTTTGTTGCAGGTTTTGGTTTTTCATTATTCATTGGTAAGCTTTAAAAACCGAAGCCAGCCTGCAACATTTTAGTAGCCTAGCTAGGACTGTGGCATGTGTCTTTACACTTTCCCTCCCCTGCGCGCTGTAAACGGGGCACACGAAACCAGCAATTGAAGTTGCTGTAAACAGGACATATGAAAGTAGCAGCGCAATTGAAGTTGAATTCACCATGCAAGTGCATCAGGCTGTAATTTCATAAAGTAGATGACTCAACTGTTGACTCATTTATACTTGCTTGTGTGTCCTATTCGGCCCGCGGGCCTTGTGCTTGACACATGTGCGCTAGGCTATTAGCCATGTTATAAATGACTTGTGATCATTGCCCTTGCTAGTTTGATTGTATTGACATTCACAGCCTCAGTTACAGTTGTCCGTTTTTGTTCAAATTATTGAGTCATTAAAACTGAAACGGTGCATCCCAAATGGGTGGAGGCAGCAAACAACGTACCAGGCCAGCTGTGATTTACAACCTGATAGCAATATTTTTTGGACTACCAAAATTATATTAATTCTATTAATCATGCATTGAACTACATCCATCTATTCTGCCATCAATGCCTGGAATTTTTTGTCAAATATAAACTATTTTTAAAAACGTTTATAAAGTTGGTTTTGAAGCATATAGTGTGAATTTTATATTTTGGGCTGATATTATTATTATTATCTGTTTGTTTCATATCTGCAAAGTAGTACGTTCCACTTCAAGTCCCGTTGGTCTAGATCTATAGTCTAGGTAGAGTAAATTGGTGTAGGTCTTATATTCTGTACTTCTAAAAACAGCCAGTTCATTATCTCCTATTCACAAGACCCAACTGCTTTTAGTTTTCTGATTGGTTAAGGCCACGTCAATCATGATTTATTAGCCAATCAGCAGACTTTATTGCCAGAATTTATAGCGTAGGACCCCCACCAGGCAGGGCCTCAGTTAGACAGTTGTTTTGTATCCTGATGTCTTGAGGTTTCTCTGCAATTTCCTGCATGGAATAGCCTTCATTTCTCAGAACAAGAATAGACTGACAAGTTTCAGAAGAAAGTTCTTTGTTTCTGGCCATTTTGAACCTGTAATCGAACCCACAAATGATGATACTCCAGATACTCAACTAGTCTAAAGAAGGCAAGTTTTATTGCTTCTATAATCAATAATGTGCTAACATAATTGCAAAAGGGTTTTCTAATGATCAATTAGCCTTTTAAAATGATAAACTTGGATTAGCTAACACAGCGTTCCATTGGAACACAGGAATGATGGTTGCTGATAATGATCCTCTGTACGCATATGTAGATATTCCATAAAAAAATCAGCCGTTTCCAGCTATAATAGTCATTTACAACATTAACAATGTCTACACTGTAATTCTGATCAATTTTGATGTCATTTTAATGGACAAAAAATGTGCTTTTCTTTCAAAAACAAGGACATTTCTAAGTGACCTCAAACTTTTGAACGATAGTGTATATGGGTAAGATAGTCTGGCTAGCTACATTATCAGATATTACATGTTTCTAATTTTGACAGAAAGAGCCATTTACTTGGCTAGCTATAGCCTAATGTTAGCTAGGTAACGTTGAACCTGGTTGGCTAGTTACCTGCAGATTCATGCAGGGTAGTAACGTCATGAGTTGTGATTATGGTTAATTGTTTACCTAGCTAGCTAGCTGACATTAGCTGAATGGCTCACTGGATAACGTTACGTGTATGACCTTATTATTCGTATCTCAGAGCTAATTGCTTAGCTAGCTATAGCCCAATGTTAGCTAGCTAACGTTGAACCTGGTTGGTTAGCTACCTGCAGATTCATGCAGGGTAGTAACATCATGAGTTGTGATTATGGTTCATTGTTTACCTAGCTAGCTACATGTCTTAGCAAAAGACTCCACTATGCAAGTAACCATTTCGGGTGCATTCATAAATTCAGTCTGACCATCTACTCTGATTTCAGAGCACTCTCGTCAGAGTGTGCTAGAGAGTGCAGAATAACTGATGCATTTCTGAACGCTCAACACCCGTTGAATATGGCCGGTGTCAGTAAACGTCAGTAAACTCATCGGCCAGAGCGTCCGCTGTGCGCTCTGAACGCTGTAAGCTCTGAATTTACGAACGACAATCTGACAGCACAGTTGCAGTAACCAATGCTCTGGATAACATAACCGCCTAACCAGCTCTGCTAGGGCGAGTAATGTTCAGTGAGCTTTTCTCTCTCTCACTTAGATGTCTGGAAGTAGCTAGCAAGTTAGCTTGGGTGCTTGACTGCTGTTAGTACATTCGGATCAACCCTTAAAGAGATGGGTGGGGCTAAAGCTTAAGAGGGTGTGAACGATGCTGAATGGGTGTAGAAAAAGAAGGGCTCTCCAATGGAAGTACCAAAACATTCAAAGGCAATTTTCTCAAAAGTGAGTTTACAAGTTTATCAACTTTCAAAGCCAAATTACTTTTCCATTGTTCCTCAACTATAGTGTATGACATACCATTTTGTAGCTCTGAGTTTCTACTTTTATCCAATGTAAAAAACACAATGTAAAAAAGGAACAAATATCAAGGGAAGAGAGCGAGAGCTAAAGGAGGCTTTCACAGCTCTCCACCCACAGCTCCAGGAACAGTTGGCCAGTCAGAAGATTTGCTTCACCTTCAACCCACCAAGTGAGCCACACTTTGGAGGATGCTGGGGGAGGGAGATTACATCCATCAAGGCTGCCCTGCAAACCCCCTCGGCGCGCAGAAAGACTCCAAAGAGATGCTGAGGAATGTCCTAATCGAAATAGAACGAAAGTTGGAACTCCAAGTCCTGGTGATATCTGTCCCCCGACATAGCGGATCCAGATCCAATCACCTCTAACTCTCCTCTCATGGGGCAGCAAGACTCCTTACTACATTTTTAGAAAAAAGTGCTATCTAGAACCTAAAAGGGTTCTTTGGCTGTCCCCATAGGAGAACCCTTTGAAGAACCCTTTTTGGTTCCAGGTAGAACCTGATTGGGTCAGAACTGCTCAGTCGCAAAAGATGGAGACACAGACAGAGTTTAGCTGACCATTTCTAGCACTGCTTCACATGGCTCTACTTACTGCACCCGTCAGAAGTGGCAAAAAAAGATAAGGAGGACCTTGCAGTCGGGATTGCCTCCTAGGGTGCTCTGGCAAATTGGAACTGTCAAGTCAGTTATCCCTGGAACAGACAGGAAAGTGACAACAGTGGAGATCCAAGTCAAGGACAGAACCTACGTCAGGCCCGTCGCACGGCTTATCCAGCTGCCCGCCCTTCCTCAAGAAGCTACCGACTATTAGCTGGCCTAACAGTTGAAGAAAATCCGTTCAACACATTTGTGGGCGGCTGTAAAAACGGCCAGCTCACAAGACCCAACGGCTTTTAGTTTTCTCATTGGTTAAAACCTTTTAGGGACAGAAGTTCCGCTAGCGGAACGCCTCACCAATATCCAATGGTAGAGCGTGGCGCGAAATACAAATACCTCAAAAATGCTATAACTTCAATTTCTCAAACATATGACTATTTTACACCATTTTAAAGACAAGACTTTCGTTAATCTAACCACATTGTCCGATTTCAAAAAGGCTTTACAACGAAAGCAAAACATTAGATTATGTCAGGAGAGTACTCTGCCAAAAATAATCACACAGCCATTTTCAAAGCAAGCATATGTCACAAAAACCAAAACCACAGCTAAATGCAGCACCAACCTTTGATGATCTTCATCAGATGACACTCCTAGGACATTATGTTATACAATACATGCATGTTTTGTTCAATCAAGTTCATATTTATGTCAAAAACCAGCTTTTTACATTAGCATGTTTTGTTCAGAACTAGCATACCCACCGCAAACTTCCGGTGAATTTACTAAATTACTCATGATAAACGTTCACAAAAAACATAACAATTATTTTAAGAATTATAGATACAGAACTCCTTTATGCAATCGCGGTGTCAGATTTTAAAATAGCTTTTCGGCGAAAGCACATTTTGCAATATTCTGAGTAGATAGCTCGGCCATCACAGGCTAGCTAATTTGACACCCACCACGTTTGGTGCTCACTAAACTCAGAATTACTATAAGAAAACTTGGATTACCTTTGCTGTTCTTCGTCAGAATGCACTCCCAGGACTTCTACTTCAACAACAAATGTTGTTTTGGTTCCAAATAATCCATAGTTATATTCAAATAGCTCCGTTTTGTTCGTGCGTTCAGGTCACTATGCGAAGGGTGACGCGCGAGCGCATTTTGTGACCAAAAAATTCAAAATATTCCATTTACTGTAATTCGAAGCATGTGAAACGCTGTTTAAAATATTTTTTTATGCTATTTTTCTCGTAAAATAGTGATAATATTCCAACCGGGTGATGTTGTATTCATTCAAAGGCTGAAAGAAAAAAATGGAGTAGTCTCGTGGACGCGCATCTCCAGTGTCACTGTTCCCAGGCTGACCACTAACAAATTATCCTGCTGTTCTTCGCCCAGAGACAGCAGACACCCCATTACACTTTCTGGCGCCTTCTGAGAGCCAATGGAAGCCTTAGAAAATGTCACGTTACAGCACAGATGCTGTATTTTCGATAGAGATGCTACAGAAGGACAATAAATTGTCAGACAGGGCACTTCCTGTTTGGAATCTTCTCAGGTTTTGGCCTGCCATATGAGTTCTGTTATACTCACAGACACCATTCAAATAGTTTTAGAAACTTTAGAGTGTTTTCTATCCAAATCTACTAATTATATGCATATTCTAGTTTCTGGGCAGGAGTAATAACCAGATAAAATCGGGTACGTTTTTTATCCGGCCGTGAAAATACTGCCCCCTATCCCAAACAGGTTAACGCCACGCCAAATCATTATTTATTATCCAATCAACAGACTTTATTCCCTGGACTTAGCATAGGACCCCACCAGGCAGGACCTCAGTCAGTCAGTAGTTTTACATCCTGATGACCAATCATTTCCCCTCCTGCTCATTCTACCTCCTGACCTCTATTTTCTCATTGCAACAGAAAATAGTTTGACGCTATCAATTTCTAGTGGAAAATGTATCATGTTGACTCCTACTTCATGCTGCAGTTTGGCCATATTACAACCAGCATGTTGATACATTAAACTACTAGCTTTCTGCCATACTGTGGCAACAGTGAACAGCCTATAAAGAAGGCCTACTGTAGATTCAGAAAATCAAATCGGAGGCCTTCCCTTTTACAACTTGTAAGCTGGTCTTAACACCATGGAACATGCTCCTCCCTGAGGACCAATGGCATCACTAGAAAACAATAGAAACCAGGAAGAGGGGAAATAAACTGTCCTTGGAATCTAAAAATGTCATCACACACTCAGAGCCAGGATGTTGTTCCAAAATGTGGGATTGTTTTTATTCTGCGAATCAGTGATTAGAGAGGCTAGCATCTGTGTGCATGTCAGGTCAGACCCTGGGGTAGAGCACACAGACAATGGTAATGACTGGGCGGTGGACAATGTCTATGCTCCTATTTGTCACATCTATTTTTGGTCTATTATCTAAATTGAGATATGATAATACATTCCAGCTACAGACAAAGAGCAACAGAGCAAGGGAATGGAGGTGTAAATTATGTTCCTTTACCTGTGTAGGCCAATTTATGTAACTATATACTGAGAAAAAATATAAAAGCAACATGTAAAGTGTTGGTCCCATGTTTCCTGAGCTGATATCAAAGATCCAAGACATTTTCCATATGCACAAAAAGCTTATGTCTCTCAGATTTGGTGCACAAATGTGTTTACATCCCTGTTAGTGAGCATTTCTTCTTTGCCAAGATAATCCATCCACCTGACAGGTGTGGCATATCCAGAAGCTGATTAAACAGCATGATCATTACACAGGTCCACCTTGTGCTGGGGATAATAAAAGGCCACTAAAATGTGCAGTTTTGTCACACAACACAATACAACAGATGTCTCAAGTTGAGGGAGTGTGCAATTGGGATGCTGACTATAGCAATGTCCACCAGAGTTGTTGCCAGATAATTGAATGTTAATTTCTCTACCATAAGCCGCTTCCAATGTCGTTTTAGAGAATTTGGCAGTGCGCCCAACTGGCCTCACCACCGCAGACCATGTGTAACCACGCCAGCCCAGGACCTCTACATCCGGCTTCTTCACCTGCGGGATCGTCTGAGACCAGCCACCCGGACAGCTGATGAAACTGAGGAGTATTTCTGTCTGGAATAAAGCCCTTTTGTGGGGAAAAACTCATAGTGATTGGCTGGGCCTTGCTCCCCCATGGCTGCACCCCTGCCAAGTCATGTGAAATCCATAGATTAGGGCCTAATGACTGATTTCCTTATATGAACTGTAACTCAGTAAAATCTTTTCAAATTGTTGCAAGTTACATTTATATTTTTGTTCTCTGTGTGTGTGTGTGTGTGTGTGTGTGTGTGTGTGTGTGTGTGTGTGTGTGTGTGTGTGTGTGTGTGTGTGTGTGTGTGTGTGTGTGTGGTGTGTGTGTGTGTGTGTGTGTGTGTGTGTGTATAAATATAACTAACTAATATCATTTCTTTAGATGGTATGTTAGTATGTTTGATATTTTCTCTCATTCACCACACAGACTTGGGTACTGTACCATAATACTGTAAGCCATCTGTAGTTAGGGTTACTGTAGAAATGTTTTTGAAATAATTGTGTGAAAATAAACACACCAATGGACTTTCTCCCTTTAAACAAATAGCCCCTCCAAAACAACCAGCTCTCAACAACAGATGGCCACAAGGGACCAGACAGTCAACAATACCGTATCAGCATTGTGACAGACATTCCAAACAACCTAGCTAAAGAATGATCGTTGTTTGGCCATGTTTAAGAGTTGAGACTGATTTGAGAAAAGACACCATCCATGCAAGATAGATGACTCGTGGTAATTCGATACCACATTGAACAAAACAGTACTTGTTACTTAAACTGGGGGAGACCTTGAGACTCCTGGCAGTATATTAACAATGATGGCTCTCAGTTGAGCTGCCTGCAGAAATGGCTGATCCCTGCTGGGATATACTGGTCCACTGTGTATCCCACAGGGAAACTGGCCAACTCTAATGGTATTTACCTGTATTTACCCTACAGAAGAATGGCTCCTGTGGAACTGATGTGGAGCTGAGGCCTAGCACAGTTTGTAATGCCTGGACATTAATATTGTAATTTTACAATGACTTGAAATGGTGTGGTGTCAAGATCACTCTAAACCAGTAGTGTGTCATTTTGTTTAAACCTACTTGGATAACAACCTTGTCGAGGAAGTACATCCCCTCTCAAGCCCAGAACAGTCCAGATTTAGAGAGAATTATGACTGAAATGCTTTCCTCTAGGCCACTCAGCTAGAAGGTAAGAGTCTGCTGAATATGCTCAAGACAGATAAAAGCAAATAAGACTTGATGTGCATAGTCACTGTAATCTGTGGGCCTCTCAGTCACAAAGTCCATTATAATACACTATCTGCCTTAAAGACCTTATGAGATGTATGATATATTTTATTATGTAATACATATAAGCACTCGGATTAGATGTGCTATGATGACCAGTAGATTTGTAGCTTAGAGGTTCATTCTGGCAAACTGCAAGTACAGTACGTTTTAGCACTTATGCATGTACTGTACAGTACATGGCCATTTTAATCAATTCCTACTGTATGTCCATTAAATTGGCACAGAGTTACATTACCAGAAAAAAAATGAAGAAACAAAGAAACATTCCCTCCTACTGCTCTGTAAGCCCCAAGTTGAATGCCTTCTTTCAGGCGGCGATGCCTCCACAGTCCTTCATGGTACACAGAGTTTGCCATTGTTCCCCCTCACATCAATATTGGGGGACGGACAGCCTGGGAGGCAGTGGACAGAGAGCAGCGAGAGACTAACCCATGGAGGAGGGCAAGGGGGTGGGACTTAGCTCTTTTTGATCGCGTCAGCGTTCACTAAACACACACAAAGAGAGCTAAGAATCACTTGGCATGTCTGCTGTGGGTCACAGAGAGCATTCTGGGCCCTGAAGGGAACCCTGACACTGCTAATCCTAAGAGGTCGGACAGGAAGTTGTCATGTGAGCTGTTTTGTAAAACTCCAGCCTGGGTAGATTTCCATCCTGTCACTGTCATGTCACACCCTGTGTTTGAAGGGGTCGGGGGATGGAATATCTAGTTTGTGTGTCATCATTATCAGCAAGCCTGAGCCCGTTACAAAGTCCAGCTGAGGGTTCCACAATAACAGGAATGGCCCCTGCCCTGTCTGTCTACCACACCAACCCCCTCAACTCTCAAGAGGACCAAGGACACCATGATAAATTGCCCCCTGCAATGAACAATGTGTATTAAGTTGAACACTGGTCACTGCGCAAAAAAAGGTGACCAAGCAAGGGCCGCCTGATCTGAGATGTGAATACGAAATGGTGCAGGTGCAGCTGTCAACCTACTGATCCACAAGTCAATTGTTGCACTGGTGGCCCTATTGAGACCCTTTTTTAGAATGGGAGATCTGCAGTGTGAAAAGGGCCTGACTTAGGTAGAGGCAGCCTGGTCTCATAAACTAGACATAACATAGTAAACGTCAATTCAGGACACTTAAATTAGCATGATATGTTACGTTTGGTATGGTTACAAAAGACAGATGGTTACTTCGGAGTGGATGACTGTGAGTATAACGCAAATGTCTATCAACCCAAATGTTGCGAGTTCAAATCTTATCACAGACAACTTTAGCACTTTAGCTAATTAGCAACTTTTCAATGACTTACTACTTTTTAGCTGCTTTGCAACTACTTAGCATGTTAGCGAACCCTTACCCTAACCTTAACCCTTTTAGCTAACCCTTCCCCTAACCCTTTTAGCTAACCTTAACTCCTAAATGTAACCTTAAACCCTAACCCCTAGCCTAGCTAACGTTAGCCACATAGCTAGAATTCGTAACATATCCTACATTCGGCAAATTTGTTACACATTATAGGTTTTGCAAATTTGTAACATATAATATGAATTGTAATTCATAACATATCATGCAAAATGGGTGATGGACATCCACAAATTAATACATACCAAACCAGTACATACCAAATGTAACATACACTATATATACAAAAGTATGTGGACACCCCTTCAAATTAGTGGATTCGGCTGTTTCAGCCACACCCGTTGCTGACAGGTGCATAAAATCGAGCACACAGCCATGCAATCTCCATATACAAACAATGGCAGTAAAATGGCCTTACTGAAGAGCTCAGTAACTTTCAACGTGGCACTGTCATAACATGGATGCCACCTTTCCAACAAGTCAGTTCGTCAAATTCCTGCCTTGCTCGAGCTGTCAACTGTAAGTGCTGTTATTGTGAAGTGGAAACGTCTAGGAGCAACAATGGCTCAGCCACGAAGTGGTAGGCCACACAAGCTCACACAACGGAACCACAGCGTGCTGAAGCGTGTAGTGCGTAAAAATCGTCGGTCCTTGGTTGCAACACTCACTAACAAGTTCCAAACTGCCTCTGGAAGCAACGTCAGCGCAAGAAGTGTTCGCCGGGAGCTCATGAAATGGGTTTCTATGGCTGAGCAGCCGCACACAAGCCTAAGATTACCATGCGCAATGCCAAGTGTCGGCTAGAGTGGTGTAAAGCTCGCCGCCATTGGACTCTAAAACAGTGGAAACCCGTTCTGTGGAGTGATGAATCGCGCTTCACCATTCTGGCCAAATCTGGGTTTGGATGCCGCCAGGAGAACGCTACCTGCTCCAATGGCAAATTGAGCAAAGGAAAGTGTTTTCTTCCCAGGCATAATGAAAGGCATTATCGCTGGGATATGAGGTGACAACAGGGCCTGGCCTATGTTAAAAGTGTTTTAAAAAGTACAAAGTGTTTGTTAGGTGTTAAGCCTGTGTTAAAAGATGTTTAAAATGATTAAATGACAAAAAAGCAATTGTGATTGTGTTGAATTGTGTTTTGGAAATAAGATAGACATGGTAGTGGTAATATTTCATTCAGTACAGAAATGTATAGTAATAGTAGTAATTATTCATTATTTTACTGATATTAGAGATGTTCACCAATACAACACCAGAGCCAGAGACTCTGATATTGCATGTTTTAAATTTAAGAATCTATCTGGTCAGAACACCTTTTTACATACCGGCGCTGTTGAATAGAACAAACTACCACAGTAACTCAAAGCCATGCCAACCATAACTTCATTTTAAAACAATGTCAAAGCTGACTAATGATCGAGCAATAGATTTGTTTAATTTTTATGTCTGTATGTAGTGCTCTAGGCAATGACAATGTCGTCATTTGTTTTGTTATGTGTTATATGTGTAACCAAATGATGCCTAGTAGGCTAGGTCTACTGTGTAGCCTAGACCTAGGCAACTAGGTTTAAGTTCATGCATTTTTTAAATAATTTATTTAAGGAGACCCCAATGAAATTACGTTTTCTAACTTTTTTGTGTTGTTCTCGATTATTGTAAATGCATTATCCACATGTCTGGTTGTATTGTGTTTTAAATGGTCAAATAAATAAATCTATAACTGCTGTAAAGAGTAGGAAAGAGGCTCAGAGGCTTCCATTGGGTTCAATCTACCCCTGAAGCACAGCAGATGTGCTGCTCTGCCGTTGAGACTACAAAGTCCTCGCTGCCACTTCCATGCGAACACGTTAAAGAGCGTCACACTGCAGAACGCACTGACCTTTCAGATTTCATTAAGCGTTAGGGGGAGTGAGGCTGGGGGAACAGGACCATTGTGCTGTAATTAGAATCTTAAGAGGGAAACGTTAAGGGAGCGTTAGGGGAGAGCCTGGTGGAGTCAACGGAGCATAAAGATGACATGGAAACAGTAGACAACGAAGATGATGAGATTAGAGGGTCTACAACATCACAGCCTGCCTTCATTTCCCTCCATTCATGGCTAACCATCCTCTGTCCCCAATGTGGCACATGTGGCACATGTTACGGGCTCCACCCTCCCATTATGGGGTGGCAGGTAGCCTAGAGGTTAGAGCGGTATGCCAGTAACTGAAAGGTTGCTAGATCGAATCCCTGAGCTGACAAGGTAAAAATCTGTTGTTCTGCCCCTGAACGAGGCAGTTAACCCACTGTTCCTAGGCTGTCATTGTAAATAATAATTTGTTCTAAACTGACTTGCCTAGTTAAATAAAATTACAAGAATGTGTGAGGATGGCTGTCTGTTATTGGCCTCACCTCTTGCATTTATTGGATAAAATGTGTGTCTAGTTTGCAGTGGACTCATCAGTCATTGGAACTAGTGTCTCATGATTTGTTGAAATGCTGTCTTTATAAACTGCTGCTTTTTTTCATGAAGCTCAGTTGTCTTCTGCTTTCCCCCCAGTGTTTCTTGTCTTACCAAGCAAATGGAGCTGGTTTCTCAACCTGGTCTCAGAGCATTTCGTATTGTTCTATATGTAAATCCGAGACTCAATTTAGTAGGATATGTTACGTTTGATATGGCATGTATTAATTTGTGGATGTCCATCACCCATTTCATATCATATGTTCCGAATTACAAAATCATATATGTTACGACTTTGCAAAACATATGATATGTTACGAGTTCTAGCTAGCTAGTTGGCTAACGTTAGGTAGCTGGATAATGTTAATCAGGTTGGGGTTAGAGCTCCCGAGTGGTGCAGCATTTTAAGGCACTGCCTAGAGGTGCAAGTGCTGTCACTACAGTCTCTGGTTCAAATCCAGGCTGTATCATATCTGGCCGTGATTAGGAGTCCCATAGGGTGGTGCACAATTGGCCCGGTTTGGCCGGGGTAGGCTGTCATTGTAAATAAGAATTTGTTCTTAACTGACTTGCCTAGATAAATCATAAATAAAAAAATAGGGTTAAGGTTAGGTTAAAGGGTTAAGGTAAGGGGAAGGGTTAGCTAACATGCAAAGTAGCTAAAAAGTAGTAAGTCATTGAAAGGTTGCTAATTAGCTAAGATGCTGAAATTATCTGTGATAAGATTCGAACTCACAACCTTTGTGTTGCTACACTTTCGCGTTATACGCCTACCTATCCACCGCTACCAACCCCCCTATTTTTGTTTTTATCTTAATCTGTTTTATGTAACCATACAAAACATGACTTATCATACCAATTTGTGTGTCCCGATTTATATTTACTATGTTACGTGTAGTCTATGAGACCAGGCTGGGTTTCTTGGAGAGCAGAGCCTCAGGCAGAGATGGCGCGTTGACTGAGTGGCTGATATTTTGAAGAGCACCACTGTTGCTTTTTCAACTTCCAATCCGTTGGGAGAACAAATCCTGAGTCGTGTTGTTGGAATGTCCGTCCCACTTATCAGCCTGACTGTATTAGGCTGGGAGGGGATGAGGGGTTGGGTGGAAGTACAGGGCATGGCAGGGTGTGTGTGTTGGATACAGGAGATAAGATGGAGTATGTGGAAATAAAAACATCTAACAGATCTGTTGTGGACGTGCTTGGCAGATTATGTCATGTCCTAAGCTTTCCGCTCTCTGACTCTCACTCCAAAACACACAAACACAAGAGTGGGCAAGATGTGTAGACTGTGTCTTGATGATAATGTAATAAACAATGTCTTGTAAAACATAAACATGTTCCAAAAGGGGTCAGATGGTACATGAAAACACATCTAATATACATTTCTACAGATTATTACATAGTCAAATAGAGCTCTCGTATACCATATTGACACCCCGGCCGTCCTACAATCTAACCTAGATGCCCTCAATCTCACACAAATTATAAAGGAACCTACCAGGTACAACCCTAAATCTGTAAACATGGGCACCCTCATAGATATCATCCTGATCAACCAGGATCTCAGCGATCACTGTCTCATTGCCTGCGTCCGTATTGGGTCTGCAGTCAAACGACCACCCCTCATCACTGTCAAACGCTCCCTAAACACTTCAGTGAGCAGGCCTTTCTAATCGACCTGGCCCGGGTATCCATATCGTTATATTTTGGTTGTTGCTCTTTTGCACCCCAGTATCTCTACTTTCACATCCTCATCTGCACATCCATCACTCCAGTGTTAATGCTAAATTGTAATTATTTTGCCACTATGGCCTATTTATTGCCTTACCTCCCTAATCTTACTACATTTGCACACACTGTATATAGATATTTATTTTGTGTTATTGACTGTACGTTTGTTTATCCAATGTGTAACTCTGTGTTGTTGTTTTTGTCACACTGCTTTGCTTTATCTTGGCCAGGTCGCAGTTGTAAGTGAGAACTTGTTCTCAACTGGTCTACCTGGTTAAATAAAGGTGAATTAAAAAAAAGAATAATAATTGATGATGTAGGCTATTTATGAAATTATGATGTTATGCCCTGAAACAGACTTGTAATTTACAACATTCAGTTCTTTAACATGAAACGGAAGCGTTCTTCTTTGGAAATGATTTTGTGACTTTATTTTAGAAACTATTGCGACTTTATGACCTGATCTGTTCACATACAAAAACATTAGTGATTTCTCAATTTTATGATGTTAGTGTAACCATGACTTAGCAATGCAATTTGATAAGACTGATCATGAGACAACCTTGGGGCCACAGAGAATTTTGGATGAATATGGATAAAATCAAATCAAATGTTATTTGTCACATGCTTCGAAAAACAACAGGTGTAGACCAATAGTGAAATGCTTACTTACGGGTCCTTTTCCAACAATGCAGAGTTAAAGATAAAAATCTAATAAAAAGTAGAAATAGTGACAATAAATACATAGGAATAAATACACAGTGAATAACAAATATTCAGTGGCATGAAGAACATTCAACTTGTGAGGTTTCCTTTGTTTTTACAAACTCCCTTTAACAAACAGACAGACTATTGCACAATTGATTCCAGAATATAATCACAGACATCTTTATTATTCCCTGAAGTGGTTTTGACTGAGATGTTGATGGTTTCAGTAAACCATACAATTTGTTTTCAACTTTTCCTCCTTCTCCTAAGTTCAACCCCATTTTACTAAGGCACCACATAGCAGACATACAGAGGGGTTTGTTCGCACAGAGACCTGTCTAATGCACACTTGTGATAAGCATATCTCTTTTCCAACAAGATGGAGTGTAAATTTTCCTTTGTCGTGTCAATCGCATGCTATGTGACAAAGCAAACGCTTTTATCTGTAAAAAAAAAAAAGAAATAAAGAGAAGAGGGTATCCTTGTGTATAATCAGTCTATCACGCCAGCAGGTTTCTCACCCCACAGGTCATAGTAGATCAATGTTCATAAAACCAGAGGGTGAAATTAAATTTAGACACATCACAGTCGACACTTGAAAGAAGACAAGACACCATAAAAATACAGGATGTTGTTTTTTTCTCTTTCAGGTTTCAACAGGCATCTACAAAACCCCTCTCTTTATTTTGATGAACAACAAACCACCACCAGATAAAAATGTCCCAATTAGATAGCAAACAACAGTGGAATGACTGTATTAGCCACCTCATTGCAGATAGAAGATTGGGTCCTGTGAGCAGTGTTGGAATACATCCGTTTGTGAAGACTGCAATGACATGTGCAGCAGCCTCCAGACAATGTCTGTGTCCCCTGAGGGATCTTTTCATCCAATGCGCCCAGCAGCCCTCCCCTGCCTCCCAACCGTGGCCCCATCGCAGTTCTCCTGGTTATGTCATTGCAATATCTTTGCAAATAACAGCTGCCTGCAGCTCCCTTCCCCTCACACTGTGCTGGGCAAAGTCACGAAAAGAGAGGAGCTGGGTGCAGCCCATGGAAAAGAATGATACTTATGACAAATCATGGGATCAAAGGAACAGAATGGAAAGATTCATCGTTGAGAGGTCCAACTTCCAGTAAATGTGCCAGTGATGTGGACATTTTTAAGCTGGTATTGCTTGTAGTCTGTTTCTGTATGTATCTGTATACAACCATACTTATCTGCATGGAAATATGATAATTGAAAGCATTGACATTTCAATTTTGTTTTATTGACCCAAGGTACTACTGTGCTAGAGTAATTGAAATATGTTTTTTCATACTTCATTTTCTATTGGTAAGGCTCACAGTATCAGGTTTGCTCCTTTTGAGCTTGAAGTCTGATCACTGACCCATATAGAAACCAAACTGAACATGTTGATGTCAAGGCAACTCCAGGAGGTTGTAATGTACTCCTCCCACACTTGCGGTCAAATTCAGCTCAAACTGTAAATTCAACTCACATAGTCCCATGATGTATTAAAACCTTTCCAATGCCTGCCTGCCTTTCATCAGCACAAGATCAGTCATTCAATACCAGGGTCATCAGTTCCCCACTGACAGTCTAATGGAGGCTCAGTGGCTTAAAGTATTAGCCAGTAAGAACATGGGGGCAACCGATCGTAAACCACTTGCTGGCCATATGGGGTAAAAGGATCAGATAGAGTTTTCAAGACAAAACACAGCAGTCTCAGTCAGTATTATAATGTAATTCATCTTCTTTAATGCATTGTATTGTCATTACAACAATAGTTCCAAGCAATAATCTTTAATTGAAAATAATTCCTGCTCAAGTTACGGAGGCATTATATGGTGATTTTAAAATATGTATGTCATGGGCAAACTATTTTCATGGAATGCAAATAGGATCGCCTATTTTTTTAACTCTTGCTTGTTTTGTTGCAGAGCCTATTTTTTGAGGATGTGAGAGCCATAAGCTATGAGGTTACAGGATGAGAAAGTAGGTGATTCGCCTTTCCCTCAACAGCCTTGCCTGTTTTCCAATTTGTGTCGGCTCACAAAGTTGGAAAACAAGACAAAGGTTCTGGCCCACTGCCTTGACTCTGACTGGGGTAGTGGGAATATACGGGGAGGGACGGGGGGGTCGACAGGCTGGTTACATCTGGTTTCTAGGCCACAACTTAATAAGAAACCCGGAGGGGGTCTGTTTTCTCTTCTCAGTGTCATTTTCTTGTCTTCATTTCCCAGCAGCACTTTGTGTATACACATTGAGACACTTTTCTACTTAAAAAGGTGAATATGTTAGAATCCTCACCTCGTTTCTCTGGGGATGATAAACTATAACAAGCTTACAGAAGTTTTATTGGGCTGACTGCTGAGACAGCATGACAAAGGACAGGTTTAAGATAAAGTAGACATAGTGACATCATAAAGGCTAGGGCAAGCTGTTAAAAAGGGTGTGGGACACAGTCCAACTGTTCCCCTTATACAGTAAACATGCACACGTCACACATTAGAAATAAACAACCTCAAGTCTATGTAATCATCACATCCAAGACAAACAACATTTGAGGTTCCCCACAGTTTATTAGGAAAAGGGGAGGGAGCTTGGGGGGCAAAAGGGATAAAGATAGATATATTTTTTAAAGAGATTTCTTGTTTAATAAATTAATCATCAAATGTTCTTTGCAAAACAGCTGTGCACCATTATTAGTGGCGTTTGAAGATTTGATAACCGTTTTCTTAGAAACCATGCTCTTGGCAACAAAATAAATGTATTGGCAAAAGCCCAAATGACTGCAGACCAGCTGATTTGATAAACGCTCTCTCCTTCTCCCTCTCTCTTTTTTTGATGTCTAGATGATTTTACTTTTAAAACTCACTCTGACCTTTACAGACTGATCAGTCACATCTCAAAAGGGGCAATGGTCCGTTAAACTGAGCCTTAATTATCATACAGTAACCAGGGGTTTCCCACTGGGCACAAACTGGTTGAATCAATGTTGTTTCAACGTAATTTACCAACGTATTGTGACATGGAATCTATATGGAAAATAGATTGGATTTGAAAAAAGTGTTTTGAGGGTGAAATTTTAACCACAGGATTATGGCATCATGGTAACCAATTTTCAACATAGACAAACCTTGTATAAAATATGTTGAATTTGCACCTTTTGAAACAACGTCAGATCTTCAACATTATATCCACTATCTGAAAAAAAACAAGCTGAACAGCACCTCCTACTAGAGAGCTGATCAATCGACAGCCATCAATTTGGTCTCCCATCCAGAGTTTTAACCATGCCCAGACCTGCTTAGCTTTAATATTTACAACTGACTACTAACAATGTACTATTGTGTGAATGATAAGATTGTCACGGATCCCCCCAATACTGGTGCTCATTTCATTCACCAGCTCCGGAGGTCTACGTCACCGGCCTTCTAGGCGTCACTGAAATGGATTCATTACCACCAACCCCGGACTGTCTTGTCTCATTACGCACACCTGGTTCCCATTCCCCCTGATTAGTAATTGTAAACTCAGCAAAAAAAGAAAACGTCCCTTCTTCAGGACCCTGTCTTTCAAAGATCATTTGTAAAAATCCAAATAACTTCACAGATCTTCATTGTAAAGGGTTTAAACACTGTTTCCCATGCTTGTTCAATGAACCATACAAAATTAATGAACATGCACCTGTGGAACGGTTGTTAAGACACTAACAGCTTACAGACGGTAGGCAATTAAGGTCACAGTTATGAAAACGTAGGACACTAAAGAGGCCTTTCTACTGACTCTGAAAACACCAAAAGAAAGATGCCAAGGGTCCCTGCTCATCTGCGTGAACGTGCCGTAGGCATGCTGCAAGGAGGCATGAGGACTGCAGATGTGGCTAGGGCAATAAATTGCAATATCCGTACTGTGAGACGCCCAAGACAGCGCTACAGGGAGACAGGACGGACAGCTGATCATCCTCGCAGTGGCAGACCACGTGTAACAACACCTGCACAGGATTGGTACATCCGAACATCACACCTGCGGGACAGGTACAGGATGGCAACAACAACTGCCAGAGCTACACCAGGAACGCACAACCCCTCCATCAGTGCTCAGACCGTCCACAATAGGCTGAGAGAGGCTGGACTGAGGGCTTGTAGGCTTGTTGTAAGGCAGGTACTCACCAGACATCACCGGCAACAATGTCGCCTATGGGCACAAACCCACCGTCGCTCCTCCTCCCTCATGTGGTACCCTTGCTGCAGGCTCATCCTGACATGACCCTCCAGCATGACAATGCCACCAGCCATACTGCTCCTTCTGTGCGTGATTTCCTGTAAGACAGGAATGTCAGTGATCTGCCATGGCCAGCGAAGAGCCCGGATCTCAATCCCATTGACCACGTCTGGGACCTGTTGGATCGGAGGGTGAGGGCTAGGGCCATTCCCCCCAGAAATGTCCGGGAACTTGCAGGTGCCTTGGTGGAAGAGTGGGGTAACATCTCACAGCAAGAACTGTCAAATCTGGTGCAGTCCATGAGGAGGAGATGAGGAGGCGATGCATTTGTTCAGGGACACATTATTCAATTTCTGTTAGTCACATCTGTAGAACTTGTTCAGTTTATGTCTCAGTTGTTGAATCTTGTAATGTTCATACAAATATTTACACATGTTAAGTTTGCTGAAAATAAACGCAGTTGACAGTGAGAGGACATTTCTTTTTTTGCTGAGTTTTTATATGTGCCCTCTGTTCCCCATTGTCCTTGTCGGTTATTGTTACCATGTCCGTTGGTCCTGTGAGTATCTGTGCTATTATATCGGCTTCCATGCTACGTGTTATTGCGCACTTAATTTACGGGTCTCGTCCCGTGTATTATTTAGAGGTTGACACCTCGCTCATTTGTTTGGCTGGAGAAAATAAAAAACCCTATTACCTATTCCTGCGCCTGTCTCCAATCATTAGACAACATGACAAAGATCTACTAATAACTAAATAGAATCACTGTTGCTATCGAAGTCATTCAAAAGGGTAGATTTAAGAGTCATATATTGTCAATAATAATATTTAGCAGAGGTTGGAACTGAAGTTATTTTCCAATTATTACATTCTGAACAGAACCATTATTTATTTTGTTCCGCTCCACTGTTCCGACCAGCAAATGAAGTAATGGTTTATATCGTTCCTTTTTAGACATCTGAAACCATATTTTTATTTAGCTCAACATTGAATTGCTTCTCCAATCATGCAGTGCTGATAGAGCAGCTTGCTATGGAGCGGGCAAGGTCAGCGAGTTGTTTACCTTCGTGATGGAAAGACAAGTGTAAAAGCGTGAGATGCAATTTACATTTTTCAGGTATGGAATGAACAAGAGGGTGGAAGAGGCTTGGCATCTTGTGATGAACAAATTCTTATTTTCAATGATGGCCAATGAACAGTGGATTAACTGCCTCGTCAGCACTGGGATTTGATCTTGTAACCTTTCGGTTACTAGTCCAACGCTTTAACCACTAGACTACCCTGCCGCCCCATATGCCTAGAGTTTGCAGGTTTTGTTTATTTCACATGTAATGTTCAAGTTAATAATATAAATGTTGGATTCATGTCTCCATCTCAACCAAAAATCTATGTTAAAGTGCATTTAAAGTTTGATTTGATTTAGTCCTATTCTGTAACTTAGATTTTTAGTTGAGATGGAGACTTGAATCCAACACAACAATTTTGAATTTGTAGACAAACTGGAATTAAAGCCAGACTAAGTCAGTGGCACAAAGGATACATGTCCTTTTAAGTGTTGATATTTGGTTGTGTTGACAACCAAACACAATTCAATATCACTTTTGCAATACAGTAAATAGCCTATTATCTTGTCGACAAGTTGATATGTTGGATTCACATCTCCAACTAAACAAAAAATGTAAGTTAAAGAATAGGATTAAAACTTCTTCAGGATCGGTGGTTCCCCCACGGGACAGTTGAGCTAACGTTAGCTAATGCGATTAGCATGAGGTTGTAAGTAACAAGAACATTTCCCAGGACATAGACAGTTCTGATTTTGGCCAAAATCTAAATTGCGCCTGGGCTGGAATAATACATTATGGCCTTTCTCTTGCATCACAAAAATGATGGTACAAAAGAAATACAAAACAATTGTTGTTTTTTTTCTTTGTATTTTCTTTTACCAGATCTAATGTGTTATATTCTCCTACATTCATTTCACATTTCCACAAACTTAAGCATTTCCTTTCAAATGGTATCAAGAATATGCATATCCTTGTTTCAATGCCTGAGCTACAGGCAGTTAGATTTGGGTATGTCATTTTAGGCGAACATTTAAAAAAAAGGGCGGATCCTTAAGAGGTTTTAAGCCAGTGGCTCAGACGAAACTATCCAAGCATGAGATACATCTTCTTTAAATGTTGATATTTACCAAACACAATTCAATATGACATTTGTAATACAGTAAATAGCCTAAAGTTAAGGCTATCTTACAAACAAATGTAACAGTTTTTATTGAAACTTAAAATGAGTAACATCCACGGCCATATTTTGAGGTTACTGTAACTATAAATGTATTCTTATGTAATCATGGATGCAAAGGTCGCAGGTCTGGAGATCTTCACAATGGCTTTAATAATCTGCACAGAATCTCGAACAGCGTTGATGACGTGCACTATGTATTTTTTTATATATAATCTCAACTGCAATCCAGGTAATGTGGTTGTGCTAAACACATTATTGTTATATGGCATATTGTCTGTTACATGGAATTGTCAAACACAGTGAACTCAAGTAGGACAGGGCAATGCTCAGTGGCAGTTCTAGACCATTTCAACTGGGGGGGCCAAGCCGGGGCCAGTTGTTCTGTTAAGAGGGGCCAGTTACATTAGACGTTATTGTTGTCATATCGTTTCGCATGTGGTATGATACTGTTGTGTTCCGCCTAAAGCCGTCCCTTTAGAAAATGCCCCCCCCCCCCCCCCCCCCAGAACCGCTAGTGGCAATGCTAAGGCCTTTCTTTCATGATTTCAAGTGGATACTGTCCCACACAATTGAAAAGCCTGGACCCAATTATGTTGGTGGTGGTTGAAAGAGATGGCAGTTTGCCAAGGCCATTACAAGTGCCCCTGTGCCCCCTATGGGCATGACGCCTCTGCACACACGCACTCACACGCACTCACACGCACACTAGTGCACTCTATAGAGAGTTTTCTTTACCCCCTCCAAATGACATGACAACACATCTGCTGCCCTATCTTCAAAGCTGGAGTGCCTTGTTTTACAGGTCCCAGTTGTGGGTCTGGTGCAGCAGATAATAGATCCTTTAAAACAGGATAAATGATGAAACAGAAAATTGTTGCTTCTCTTTTAAAGGTTCTCTCAAGTACCAAACACAAAGTTTTGTTTTGCTAAGTGTATTTAATAATTTTTCTCATAAATCCCTGACATATTATTCCATAAACATATAAAAAAATAAAGTTGTGGACAAAAGTTTGGAGAATGACATAAATATTAATTTTCACAAAGTTTGCTGCTTCAGTGTCTTTAGATATTTTTGTCAGATGGTACTATGGAATACTGAAGTATAATTACAAGCATTTCATAAGTGTCAAAGGCTTTTATTGACAATTACATGAAGTTGATGCAAAGAGTCAATATTTGCAGTGTTGACCCTTCTTTTTCAAGACCTCTGCAATCCACCCTGGCATGCTGTCAATTAACTTCTGGGCCACATCCTGACTGATGGCAGCCCATTCTTGCATAACCAATGCTTGGAGTTTGTCAGAATTTGTGTGTTTTTGTTTGTCCACCCGCCTTTGGGTGTTTGACCACAAGTTCTCTATGGGATTAAGTATCTAGGGATTTTCCTGGCCATGGACCCAAAATATCGATGTTTTGTTCCCCGAGCCACTTAGTTATCACTTTTGCCTTATGGCAAGGTGCTCCATCATGCTGGAAAAGGCATTGTTTGTCACCAAACTGTTCCTGGATGGTTGGGAGAAGTTGCTCTCGGAGGATGTGTTGGTACCATTCTTTATTCATGGCTGTGTTCTTAGGCAAAATTGTGAGTGAACACACTCCCTTGGCTGAGAAGCAACCCCACCCATGAATGGTCTCAGGATGCTTTACTGTTGGCATGACACAGGACTGATGGTAGCGCTCACCTTGTCTTCTCCGGACAAGCTTTTTTCCGGATGCCCCAAACAATCGGAAAGGGGATTGACTTTACCCCAGTCCTCAGCAGTCCAATCCCTGTACCTTTTGCAGAATATCAGTCTGTCCCTGATGTTTTTCCTGGAGAGAAGTGGCTTCTTTGCTGCCCTTCTTGACATCAGGCCATCCTCCAAAAGTCTTTGCCTCACTGTGTGTGCAGATGCACTCACACCTGCCTGCTGCCATTCCTGAGCAAGCTCTGTACTGGTGGTGCCCTGATCCCGCAGCTGAATCAACTTTAGGAGACGGTCCTGGCGCTTGCTGAACTTTCTTGGGCGCCCTGAAGCCTTCTTCACAACAATTGAACCGCTCTTCTTGAAGTTCTTGAGGATCCGATAAATGGTTGATTTAGGTGCAATCTTACTGGCAAAAATATCCTTGCCTGTGAAGCCCTTTTTGTGCAAAGCAATGATGACGGCACGTGTTTCTTTGCAGGTAACCATGATTGACAGAGGAAGAACAATGATTCCAAGCACCACCCTCCTTTTGAAGCTTCCAGTCTGTTATTCGAACTCAATCAGCATGACAGAGTGATCTCCAGCCTTGTCCTCATCAACACTCACACCTGTGTTAACGAGAGAATCACTGACATGATATCAGCTGGTCCTTTTGTGACAGGGCTGAAATGCAGTGGAAATGTTTTTGGGGGATTCAGTTCATTTGCATGGCAAAGAGGGACTTTGCAATGAATTGCAATTCATCTGATCACTCTTCATAACATTCTGGAGTATATGCAAATTGCCATCATACAAACTAAGGCAGCAGACTTTGTGAAAATTAATATTTGTCTCATTCTTTTGGCCTCGACTGTACATCAATTTACACAACAAAAATATTAAATTCCAATCCAATTCACATCCTAAAATTCTTTACATTTATACCCCAAACACATTTACTCTTAACTTCAATACACCTGTTTAGGTTAAAATGATGTAGTTGACTGTTACCCACTATAGCCCCATAGGAGACTCTAAAACATGAAAGCCTTTAAAGATTGGTTTACCTCATTAGAAGTTACTTTATACCCATGTTCAAAATACATTCAACCAGTGTAAGAAGGGTGAATAGAAAGATGAGGCTATTGCAAGTGACATTAATGCTAATTATTGAAAAATTACTGAACAAGCTAGCATAGCGCTAACTGTTGCTAGCAACCAACTGAACGGAGCTAGCAAACAGATAACCGGAGCTAGCCAAAAGCTAACCGGAGCTAGCCCTAAGCTCGCAGCTTTTCTAACATTTACAGTACAACAATTACAAAGTTCTTAAACATCACAGTTACAACATAAAATTCACTAAACCCTTAGGATATTGTCAGGAGTGTCTTTTTCAAAAAATAAAAATGTTCAGGAGTTAACACATTTTTCATTTCTAGATCAAAGGAATGCACCGCTATCATTTAATTTTACACTCGACATGCATTTTCTGTCGAGTACGAAGTTATACAATTACGATGTTGTTCAAAACCATTACATTCACTTCAACAGGCAAGTTACAAAACTATATTTTGGTATTCAGTGTATTTTTGCACTTTACTGGCCTGTAACACAGGATAAATTATAAAACAGTAGAACATGGCTTCTCTTTCAAAGGTTCTCTCAATAATGAGAACACACAGGTGCAGGATCGCATATAGTCCCAGTGCGACATGAACACGTCTCACTGCACCCTACTGGCCAACAGTAGTATAAATGCATCAAAGTGGCGAAACCTTGGAGGACTGAAATTTAAGTAAAAGCATTCTTCCCCAATACAAAGAAACAATACATAAACACAAATGTGACCATACATTTTGTGTGCGTCACACTTGCAACGTCTGTCATATGTATCTGTAGACACTTTTATTGGATTCCAGTTTTTTTTTCAATCACTTTGGAAAACATTTCAGATGTAAGTGGTATATTTTCAAAAGTCTAAGTACAAAACTCTAAACTGACCCTTGTCATACCCCCTATCTCAGAGGGTCTTCACACTTACTAGACCTTCGCAAAAATACCCTCGGCTACACGTATTACTAAAATGTAAACTGTGAACTTGTCATATCGCAAGCTCTACCCTGAGTTAATAAAGCAGCATACTGGAATCCTCCCTGTCATATTATTGTTTTGGTAAATTTTCTTTGAGTAAGGCCACTCCAGAATGCAGCTGTTTCAGCCTCGCTCAGTGCCTTCTGTGGCGGAGGGGCAGCCAGAGAAAGCACAGAGCGTAGGCGTCTGTCACAGGCGTCGTTTTGAACAGACCAAGGTGCAGCGTGTATAGTGCTCATCTTCATTTATTTAGAGAGAACACTTAAACAAAAATAACCAAACGACAAAACAGTTCCGTAAGGTAAATAGACTAATACGGAAAACAACCACACACCAAACCCCAAAGGAAAACAGGCTGCCTAAGTATGGCTTCCAATCAGAGACAACGAAAGACACCTGCCTCTGATTGGAAACCATACTCGGCCAAACCTGGAAAACGAAACATAGAAAATGAAAACTAGAACACATTCCCCTAGAAACCAACAAACCCCAAAACACACAAAACAACCCCCCCTGCCACGCCCTGACCATTCTACTATGGCAAATGACCCTTTTACCTGGTCAGGACGTGACAGCGTCATTGATCTTAGCAGGAAATATGTTGACTATCTCCTAGCAAATACATTTCTAACTTAGCGTTATGAAGGAAATGTAGACATAAAATGTTTCGGTGCTCACCAGCCACTAAACATTGAAATATGATCATCCGTTACAATAAAGCAAGCTGTAAAGTAAGATTCAACTGTGGTTGGTGGTGAATAGAAGCCGTGGCTAACATCTGTTTTGAGGTAGCTATACAACTTGGATTGTTATTCATGTTTGATGTCAGACTATTAAACCCATGGAACTGTAACTATGCAAAAGATGAAGCGATGGAGTAACTTTATAAACGTTGTTGCTTTACTCTTAACTGGAGCATCTTGGTACAGTGAGGGAAAAAAGTATTTGATCCCCTGCTGATTTTGTACGTTTGCCTACTGACAAACAAAGGATCAGTCTATAATTTTAATGGTAGGTTTATTTGAACAGTGAGAGACAGAAAAACTAAACAAAAATCCAGAAAAACGCATTTCAAAAATGTTATACATTTATTTGCATTTTAATGAGGGAAATAAGTATTTGACCCCCTCTCAATCAGAAAGATTTCTGGCTCCCAGGTGTCTTTTATACAGGTAACGAGCTGTGATTAGGAGCACACTCTTAAAGGGAGTGCTCCTAATCTCAGCTTGTTACCTGTATAAAAGACACCTGTCCACAGAAGCAATCAATCAATCAGATTCCAAACTCTCCACCATGGCCAAGACCAAAGAGCTCTCCAAGGATGTCAGGGACAAGATTGTAGACCTACACAAGGCTGGAATGGGCTACAAGACCATCGCCAAGCAGCTTGGTGAGAAGGTGATAACAGTTGGTGCAATTATTCACAAATGGAAGAAACACAAAAGAACTGTCAATCTCCCTCGGCCTGGGGCTCCATGCAAGATCTCACCTCGTGGAGTTGCAATGATCATGAGAACGGTGAGGAATCAGCCCAGAACTACACGGGAGGATCTTGTCAATGATCTCAAGGCAGCTGGGACCATAGTCACCAAGAAAACAATTGGAAACACACTACGCCGTGAAGGACTGAAATCCTGCAGCGCCCACAAGGTCCCCCTGCTCAAGAAAGCACATATACATGCCCGTCTGAAGTTTGCCTATGAACATCTGAATGATTCAGAGGACAACTGGGTGAAAGTGTTGTGGTCAGATGAGACCAAAATGGAGCTCTTTGGCATCAACTCAACTCGCCGTGTTTGGAGGAGGTGTCAAACAAGGAGGTGGAAACATTATGCTTTGGGGGTGTTTTTCTGCTAGGGGACAGGACAACTTCACAGCATCAAAGGGACGATGTACGGGGCCATGTACCGTCAAATCTTGGGTGAGAACCTCCTTCCCTCAGCCAGGGCATTGAAAATGGGTCGTGGATGGGTATTCCAGCATGACAATGACCCAAAACACACAGCCAAGGCAACAAAGGAGTGGCTCAAGAAGAAGCACATTAAGGTCCTGGAGTGGCCTAGCCAGTCTCCAGGCCTTAATCCCATAGAAAATCTGTGGAGGGAGCTGAAGGTTCGAGTTGCCAAACGTCAGCCTCGAAACCTTAATGACTTGGAGAAGATCTGCAAAGAGGAGTGGGACAAAATCCCTCCTGAGATGTGTGCAAACCTGGTGGCCAACTACAAGAAACGTCTGACCTCTATGATTGCCAACAAGAGTTTTGCCACCAAGTACTAAGTCATGTTTTGCAGAGGGGTCAAATACTTATTTCCCTCATTAAAATGCAAATCATTTTATAACATTTTTGACATGCGTTTTTCTGGATTTTTGTTGTTGTTATTCTGTCTCTCACTGTTCAAATAAACCTACCATTAAAATTCTAGACTGATCATTTCTTTGTCAGTGGGCAAACGTGCAAAATCAGGAGGGGATCAAATACTTTTTTCCCTCGCTGTAACAGGCCTGCAGACACACTCAGAATGGTGTTTTGGCTGCGTCCCAATACTGTAACAATGTAGCAATATTGTAGATCCGTGCTGAATTTGACAATGTGAAGTAAACTGATCATAACCAAATGTTATAGCGTTTGTGTGTGTAGTGGTTTCGATGCATATTAGCTTTTTTGATTGAACTTGCCCCACCAATATTTTCATGTTAAAATCACCACTGAAAAGCGATTTGTTTTTATTGTAAAGTTACAGCCTGTTACATTCTGAAATTGTCGCCATAGCCTTAAATCTCAACCCACTGAGGTCCAGGCAAGAGGCAGGTCCCCAAAGAGTTATCAACGATTTCAGTCGCAATTTACTTCTAGCTCATATAATGACTTCCATGATATTGATCAAATTAAGCCTGGTTTGTTCTAATGTAACTTTAATATGCTAGTGTAAGCCCAATAACTCATATATAGCTATGGTTCAGCTAAACTTCCGCATTCAGCTATCAGACATTACGTTTATGTGAGGATGCAGAAATTATTTTGGTAATTAGCTAGCTAGCTTGCTAGCTAACATTCTATAGCTGTGTAGCCTATATTTAAGAAATACGGCCCGAGGGGGTGTGGTACAGTATATAGCCTACATACCACGGCTAAGGGCTGTTCTTATGCACAATGCCATGGGAGTGCCTGGACACAGCTCTTAGCCGTGGTATATTGGCCATATACCACAAACCCCCAAGTTGCCTTAATGCTTTAATTAGAGCAGTAAAAATAAATGTTTTGTCATACCCGTGGTACACGGTCTGATATACCACGGCTGTCAGCCAATCTCGAACCACCCGGTTTATAATATAATATCAATGACACGGTATGATAACGTTACTGTACATTTATACTCGTATGGGATGGGGTAAACATTCATTATTGATATGCTAATGCAAGCAGTGTGAAATGGCAATTGTACGCTCCCTGAAAACTTGAGACATCTGTGGCATTGTGTTGTGTGACAAAACTGCTCATTTTAGAGAGGCCTTTTATTGTCCCCAGCACAAGCTGCACCTGTGTAATGATGATGCTCTTTAATCAGCTTCTTGATATGCCACACCTGTCAGGTGGATGGATTATCTTGGCAAAGGAGAAATGCTTACTAACAGGGATGTAAACAGATTTGTGCACCAAATTTGAGAGAAATAAGCTTTTTGAGCATATGGAAAATGTATTTCAGCTCATGGAACATGGGACCAATATATTTTTGATCAAGGGAATGATTTGGTTTTACCTTCCAATATAAATTAATGTCAAATTGATACATTTACGAGCAAAAAAATATAAAAATGTACAGTGTTCACCAGTGATCAAACTATACAAAACACACCAAGATAGTCATGAAGAGGGCACGGCAAAGCCTATACCACCTCAGGAAACTAAAAAGATTTGGCACGGGTCCTGAGATCCTCAAAAGGTTCTACAGCTGCAACATCGAGAGCATCCTGACTGGTTGCATCACTGCCTGGTACAGCGATTGCTCGGCCTCTGACCGCAAGGCACTACAGAGGGTAGTGCGTACGGCCCAGTACATCACTGGGGCTAAGCTGCCTGCCATCCAGGACCTCTACACCAAATTGTCAAAGACCCCAGCCACCCCAGTCATAGACTGTTCTCTCTGCTATCGCTTGGCAAGCAGTAACGGAGTGCCAAGTCTAGAACAAAAAAGGCTTCTCAACAGTTTTTACCCCCAAGCCATAAGACAGATAATCAAACAGGTAATCAAATGACTACCCGGACTATTTGCATTGTGTGCCCCCCCAACCCCCCCAACCCCTCTTTTACGCTGCTGCTACTCTCTGTTCATCATACATGCATAGTCACTTTAACCATATCCACATGTACATACTACCTCCATCAGCCTGACTAACCGGTGTCTGTATGTAGCCTCGCTACTTTTATAGCCTCGCTACTGTATATAGCCTGTGTTTTTACTGTTGTTTTATTTCTTTACTTACCTATTGTTCACCTAATACCTTTTTTGCACTATTGGTTAGAGCCTGTAAGTAAGTATTTCACTGTAAAGTCTACACCTGTTGTATTTGGCGCACATGACAAATAAACTTTGATTTGATTATATGTTAGTCGTTATCAGTTTTGAGCAGTTTGATTAAGTGATAGTAAATTGTATTGTTAGCAAATGACAAGAAAATCATATAGAAGTAAAGTGAATATTGCATTTTGAAAAGCAGATACTTAGATGGAATATGTATCAAAACTGAAAGAGTGATTTGAGTGAACAAGTGACTGTGAATTTGTTTGTTGTACTCAGTCAATTGAAAATGAGCTTAAGAGTTTTGAAACATGAGCCATTTTGATTATCTGTTTTGATTTGTGTGCTAAAGTTGTGAAAATGTACAATATAATTGTGCAAATTGCACCAAAGTGACTGAAGAAAACCTGTAATAGTTTGTTTTGAGTAAAAAGATCAGACTTCTTCCTCAGCCATTAAAAGTAATTTCTTTGAAAATTCTGGTTCCTCCCTTGGTTGTATAACATCATATGACTTATTGAGTTGAAATGTGCCTGAAACCATGATGCTCTGCAGTGCCCTCCTTTTTGGCCTGTGTCAAAATGCATGTTTCCCTGGCCGTGCTGTGTCATTGCAGTTTACAGAGTACAGAGCAAATTTATTCTCTAATTCTCAGACGGAGAAAGGGAGCTGTTGGAGATTTTCTGAAAATACCCTTTCTATTCATGGGAATGGGTCTATATCTAGACTACTTGTTACTGTGGCTTAGTTTAGAGGCAAAACACACCTACAGTCAGGGGCGTAAATCCCATGGGGGACACGACCCCCCCATCCTGGGAAAAATATGATTTGTCCCCCCCAATATATCACTGAAACATAACTATGTAATTTAAATAATATTAATAATACGCAATGAAAGCAATTGTGCTGATTATAGACACTTAATAGCGCATTTTTAAGTTTCAAAAGATTGCGACCCCCCCCACCCTTTGCCTCACAATGGTTTGATCAACTGCCAGTTCCTTAGTTGGCAAGGTAAAAGAGGGGTGGTATCCACTGTCTGAAAGGCACTCAATGAACGTAACTGACGTGAGGTTAATCCAGTCAATCGCGCACACACACTAGCTGAATATGCAGAGCTAGCGGGCAAATATTAACTATTAAGCTAGCTAGTAATTATTCCATTTATGTGGCCTCGTCAAAGATGGAATCTTTGCTATCGTCAATTTATTCCAAGATAAGCATGCAGATGATGTAAGTTAGTGCTTCAAAGTCCCTGTGATAAGGTTAGCGATAAACTGAAGTCCAAACTGAACAGAACTACACTCTCTTCTACCATTGTCTTAAATATATTTAATGGTCTCATTACAAAAGCTAAATTGTCACAAGGGAACTTTTATTTATTTATTTTATTTCACCTTTATTTAACCCGGGTTGCAAAGATTATAGCAAACACAACTGAAACGAAATTGGTGCTCGCTAGCTTTGCAAATTCAGCTATTGTTGGAAGCCAGCCAATATGAAACAAACTATTAAAATTACAAAAGGTTGCAGCATATGTTGTGTAAATGGTGAACTCATACAGCTGTCAACTCTTGTCATTTTAATCCGTTTCACATTTGCTAGCTACCTTTTAGATCGAAGCCCAAATAGAATGATAAAAGATAAGATGATAGAAGCCCATCTCCTACTGTAAATAACCTACACACTGTGTGTGTGTGTGTAGCCAGCCAGCCAGGTAGAAAAATGGCAGAAAAATAAAAGACGGACATCAGAGTATTTTCAGTACACCAAAACGTAAAGTAAGAACCCTAGTAGCCTAATATCTCAAAGACTAGTTGATAAAATGTTCATAAGAAAGAAATGAAATTCTAATGGAAATGTTTCACAATGATGTCATTAGGCAGAGCAGGCAACAGATGGCACACAGACAGCAGAGTTGGGGACAGATATGCAGGGACAGACTGGCAGAGACAGGGAGTCTCAGGTAAGTTTGAGTCTTTGTTTGGCAACATTATGAAAGGTTCTCAATTTTTTTTACTTGTAAAATAGGAACATAATTGGAAAATGCCATGGATACCCCCACTCTCAACTTACACTGGTGACTGAACTAAGATTTGTTAAAGGCAATGGTATTGCTGTTGTGATTAGTTGTGTAGTTTTGGGTACCGGTAGTTAGGAGTACGGCAAACACCTTATTTCTTTGTTTCCTCAATATACATTTATCATATTACAATGTAGGCTATGTGTTACAGCACTACTTTTGGTGTCCCCCTCAGGAATTGCTCTTGAGAAAATTTCATGTAATTGTCCCCTCCAAAATTGATATCAGATTTTCGCCCCTGCCTACAGTGCATTTGGAAAGTATTCAGACCCCTTCACTTTTTCACATTTTGTTCAGTTACAGCCTTATTCTAAAATACAGCCTTATATTAAATGCATTTTTGTCATCAATCTACACACAATACCCAATAATGTCAAAGCGAAAACAGGTTTTTAGACATTTTAGAAAATGTATAAAACATTTTAAACAGATATGCCATATTTACATAAGTATTCAGACCCTTTTCTATGAGACTCGAAATGGAGCTCAGGTGCATTCTGTTTCCATTGATCATCCTTGAGATGTTTCTACAACATGATTGGATACCTCCTGGGGTTAATTCAATTGATTGGACATGATTTGGAAAGGCACACACCTGTCTATATAACGTCCCACAGTTGACAGTGCATGACAGAGCAAAAACCAGAGCAAAATCCAAGCCATGAAGTCGAAGGAATTGTCCGTAGAGCTCTGAGACAGGATTATGTAGAGGAACAGATCTGGGGAAGGGTACCAAAACATTTCTGTAGCATTGAAGGTCCCCAAGAACACAGTGTCCTCCATCATTCCTAAATGGAAGAAGTTTGGAACCACCAAGACTCTCCCTAGAGCAATCGGGGAGAAGGGCCTTGGTCTGGGAAGTGACCAAGAAACTGATGTCAGAACTCCAGAGTTCCTCTGTAGAGATGGGAGAACCTTCCAGGAGGACACCCATCTCTGCAGCACTCCACCAATCAGGCCTTGATGGTAGAGTGGCTAGACGGAAGCCACTCCTCAGTAAAAGGCACAAGACAACCCGCTTGGAGTTTGCCATGAGAAACAAGATTCTCTGGTCTGATGAAACAAAGATTGAAGTATTTGGCCTGAATGCCAAACGTCACGTCTGGAGGAAACCTGGCACCGTTGCTACGGTGAAGAATGATGGAGACAGCATCATGCTGTGGGGATGTTTTTACTAGTTAGGATCAAGGGAAAGACGAACAGGGCAAAGAACAGAGAGATCCTTGATGAAAACCTACTCCAGAGTGCTCAGGACCTCAGACTGGGGCAAAGGTTCACCTTCCAAAAGGACAATGACCCTAAGCACATAGCCAAGACAACACAGGAGTGGCTTTGGGACAAGTCTCTGAATGTGCTTGAGGGGTCCAGCCAGAGCCAGAACTTGAACCCGGTCGAACATCTCTTTAGAGACCTGAAAATAGCTGTGCAGCAACGCTCCCCATCCAACCTGACAGAGCTTGAGAGGATCTACGGAGAAGAATGGGAGAAACTCCCCAAATACAGGTGTGCCAAGCTTGTAGCGTCATACCCAAGAAGACTAAAGGCTGTAATCGCTGCCAAAGGTGCTTCAACAAAGTATTGAGTAAAGAGTCTGAATACTTATTTAAATATGATATTTCATTTTTTTTTTTTATGACCAAAAATAAGAAATAAACTGTTTTTGCTTTGTCATTATGGGATATTGTGTGTAGATTGATGAGTAAAAACATTAATTTAATCAATTTTAGAATAAGGCTTTAATGTAAGAAAATGTGTAAGAAGGGAAGGGGCCTGAATACTTTCCGAATGCACTGAAGGACGTGTTTTCTACTGAGCCAATCGAATAAACTATAATCAGTGCAAAGACAAAACAAAAGGGATCCATTATTTATCTGCAGCACATACAGTATGGATATGAGGCTCGCAGATGGGGTAGTCCAGCCATCTCACTCTGTTACTTTGCTCCTCCGGAAAATTATAAACAGGGCCTCTTTCTCAACCAACATTTGGAATTGATTAAAGGAGCGCACACACACAACCTGTTTTGTGGTTACTCTAACCGCTATTAACTTTTCTAACCCAAACATTGCCTGCCAAATCCAATAACTCGCTGTGCTGCCTCCCAAGAAACAGTCTCATCTACTGACATTGTTTGCAACAAACTATGGGCCAAGTCTTTTGAACAGCACACACTGAATTTCAGGGTGGGGTTTTGAGGATGGGAAGACATAATCAATGTCTAGTGTGGACCCATTCAAAAACTTCATGAGGTGTCTTGTTTGTTCTTTATAGAGATTTTCACTAGAGTGATCTGACAGTGGACTCAAGAGATATGTTGTCCTCATTTCACCCACCTTATGTGTATACAGATTTAGGATATTAATTTGAGCCAGTTTGCTACAGCAGGAAAATAATCCTGCTGTAACAGGAAATGTGAATTATTATGTGGATAATAATGAATTTACATATTTGTAGGGGTTGATACATTTTTTGGGAAGGGAAAATCGAGTCTGAAATTTCAAAAACGAAATTACAAACTTCAGAAGCCTTTTTAAACCTCAAATACACTACAAGTTCTACATTTTCCTGCAACAGGATGATCTAATTAAGATCGTACATCTACATTGTATCCAAAGGAGAGCATTAGTAGGTCTGGGGGATTCAGACTAGGTCATCATTGTTGCTTTTCTCTGTCAGCACATGGAGTAACAAGTGGACCATAATTTCCTGCCAGTGATGACCTGGGCAGCAACCCAGAAAAATTACTTTTCAGGCTTGAGCCTCTTAGAAATCACAGCTTTACTTGATCTGCCAAGTACCTCTGTTCTGCTTACAGCTCCATGCCCCACGTTTGCAACTCTGTGATACCGTTTGGCTTTTCTGCAGCTGTTGTACATCTACATTGGCAAATCCCTCAGGCCACTGGTATCTCTCCCCCAGTGGTGTAAAGTACTTAAGTAGAAATACTTTAAAGTACTACACAAAGTCGTTTTTGGGGTATCTGTATTTCCTATTCATATTTTTGCCAACTTTTACTTTGACTTCACGACATTCCTAAAGACAATAATGTACTTTTTACTCCATACATTTTTCTTGACACCCAAAAGTACTCGTTACATTTTGACAGGAAAATGGTCCAATTCACTCACTTATCAAGAGAACATCCCTGGTCATTCCTACTGCCTCTGATCTGTCAGACTCACTAAACACAAATGCTTTGTCTTTAAATTATGTCTGAGTGTTGGAGTGTGCCCCTGGCTATCTGTAAATATATACTTTTTTTTAAACAAGAAATTCCATTTACTTTTGATACTTAAGTACATTTAAAACCAGATACTTTTAGACTTTTACTCAAATAGTATTTTACAGGGTGACTTTCACTTTTACTTGAGTCAATTTCTATTAAAGTATCTTTAGTTTTACACAAGTATGACAATTGAGTACTTTTTCCACCATTGCTCTCCCCCTCCCTTTAGGAAGAGTTATGCAACTTGTCTTGCAAGGCCTTCTTCATAGATGTGGGCATCTGTATGCATATGTCAAAACATGTTATCTGTACCAAGGCCGGTCCTGGCCATTCTGCCACCCTAGGCAAGACCAAAAAATTGCCTCCCCTGCAAGAATAGTCCCAGTAAGCAAAATGACATTGAAAATAATACATATTTTTCCAGATGTTGAAGTTAGATTCACGTTAGGTTCTGAATGAAAGGTGAAAAGACGTCTTTCCAGACGTTGAAATCCGGTTCATGTTCGATTCTGAAGGAAAGTTGAAAAGATTTGATTTTTGGTTCCAACCGCCGTGTCTTTGTGAGACGCAGAGTTGGTGAACGGATGATCTCCATATGTGTGGTTTCCACTGTGAAGCATGGAGGTGTGATGGTGTGGGGTTTCTATGCTGGTGACACTGTCAACGATTTATTTAGAATTCAAGGCACACTTAACCACCATGGCTACCACATCATTCTGCAGCGATACGCCATCCCATCTGGTTTGGGCTTAGTGGGACTATCATTTGTTTTTTAACAGCACAATGACCCAACACACCTCCAGGCTGTGTAAGGGCTATTTGACCAAGAAGGAGAGTGATGGAGTGCTGCATTAGATGACCTGGCCTCCACAATCACCCGACCTCAACCCAATTGAGAGGGTGTGTGGGATGAGTTGGACAGCAGAGTGAAGGAAAAGCAGCCAACAAGTGCTCAGCATATGTGGGAACTCCTTCAAGACTTTTGGAAAAGCATTCCAGGTGAAGCTGGTTGAGAGAATGCCAAGCATGTGCAAAGCTGTCATCAAGGCAAAGGGTGGCTACTTTGAAGATTCTAAAATATAAAATATATTTTGATTTGTTTAACACTTTTTGGGTTATGACATGATTCCATATGTGTTATTTCATAGTTTTGATGTCTTCACTATTATTCTACAATGTAGAAACAAGTAAAAATAAAGAAAAACCCTTGAATGAGTGGGTGCGTCCAAACTTTTAACTGGTACTATACGTGGTAGGCCTACCATTTGTAAAACACCAGAAAAATACCTCCGGTCCGGACATGACCAAAAAAATATGTCCGAAATATGTTGGCCCGTGCTTACTGGGTTATAGCCTACTATGTCACCCCCCATAATGGAATTTGATGAATTCCCATCCATGTGGTAGGGCCACCGGTTGTAAAATAGGTTGTAGCATTGGCTTTATTAGTCCTGATTCCTGTGACTAATCAATTTGGATATTTAAGCTCTGAATATCAGCTACCCAACTTTATCAGGAGGAGTTATTCTGAGCCTATTTGCAATGTGTTTACACAGCGGGAAATGCATAAGAATTTTATTTTTCGCTATGATCAATTTGTAAAAAATGTAAGTATACAAACTTGAAATCACTAATCATGACAATTCAATGCCAAGAGCGCGCAAAGCTATCATCAAGGCAAAGGGTGGCTACTTTGAAGAATCTCAAATATATATATTTTTATTTTATTCGTTTAACACTTTTTTGGTTACTACATGATTCCATATGTGTTATTTCATAGTTTTGATTTCTTCACTATTATTCTACAATGTAGAAAATAGTAAAAAAAATCAAAAAATAATCCCTTGAATGAGTAGGTGTGTCCAAACTTTTGACTGGTACCGTACATATTACCTCAATTACCTCGACTAACCGGTGCCCCTGCACATTGACTCTGTACCGGTACCCCCTGTAAATAACCTCGCTACTGTTATTTTATTGTTGCTCTTGAATTATTTATTTTCCTATTTTTTTATTTCAGTTTATTTGAGTAAATACTTTAACAATTATTTTTCTTAACCTCATTGTTGGTTAATGGCTTGCAAGTAAGCATCTCACTGTAAGGTCCACACCTGTTGTGTTCAGCGCATATCACAAATACAATCTGATTTGATAAATATTTTGCATCCCCGCCTTTCACAAAGTGGGCACTGCTTATCACAGAGCGGCATCAGCGCTCACCTAAAAAGCCTGTATGCCACTGGTTGAGAGAAATTGTCATTGTTTTGGGGCAGAATTATGTGAGTTTTTATGTTTTGTTGGAGGTTGGTCAGTTTAGCTTAGAAAATGCCGCCCTCGTCAATCTGCCACCATTGGCAGCCGCCTAATCCTGCCTAATGAGCGGGCCGGCCCTGATCTGTACCATCTAGACATCTCTCACAATTATTCTGGTCTCAGTTGAGGCGGTTATTTGTCATGTGGGTTTGTATGGTTGAGCAAGAGCTCTACATATTGCATCACCAACACACACATCACTGCAATATGAAACAATCCCAGAAAAGTGGCCTGAAAATGTCAGTCATTAAGCAGGGCCAGCTTCTGGCTGAGAGAATAGAGCAGGCTGTCAGCCTAACAGAAAGTTTGAGTGACTGGTAAAGACTCCAGATGATTGGCCTAATGGCTCATAGCTGTGACTGCAAGTGAAAGCATAAGGGGCTTTCCATATCAACGTTTAATTTCATATTTCAATTTCAACTGCATAAACTCTCCCTGTTCAAGTACATTTTCACAATATTGACTGTATTCGGATTCTGTTAATACAGTTGACATAATTACACTATCCAGTACTGAGCCATAGTTATTCAGTCAATCAAGCATTAATTTGTAATAAATATGTATTTACAAATATCACAAAGGAAAAGAGTTCCAGACACAAAACCCTAACAAATCCATTCCAATGTAACAAACACAAAACCCAGATTGTATAACAAATATTCTTTATTTTCCAAAGGTATCAAACTACACACAAACAGATCTTTGTTCTGACATTACACTGAATGCGAGCTGTTATTTCACCACAACCCCATCCCCTACAGAGCCCTGAACATAGATCATGGAACCTCCATGTTTGCTGGAAGTCATAGCATGGAAACTCAAGAGTATATATAGTACACCATGTGATGTGCACTGTAACAAAGATACTCATTTGAAGAAATGCATCATTGTGAAATGCATTTGTGTTGAGAAAATAATTCACACAATACTGAGAAACTGGTCATTGGAAGAAGTTTGAAAATTCTATGATGCTATATGAAGAAGCCAACATTCAAAATGATCTAGAAAAAGACAACTGTCCAAAGGTACGTTCACCACTGTCCACTAACACTTCCCGCATACCCACATCACATCCAAAGAACCATCCTATTTAAAGCATTTATGTCACATTTCAATTTCACCCATCTCCCTGTATTTTCCTTCTCAAGAAATAACTAGTACTTCATAACGAGAAGATAAATTGCTGTACATTATTATTGTTTCCGTATATTCATGGTGTATGTGATGATAAACATTTAACTGACTGTTGATGCAACATGGTCTAAGTGATCCAGTGAAACATGAACTTCTCCATTCTCTCTTGTCTTCCATCATAATTCACTTTCAGAGGTCCATCACACATCCACAGGTGACCCATCCAGGTCATCTAAGGAGGTTAACATGATCATGCAGGTAACTATCGTTTACCCCAAGGTTAAGTTTGGCATTCTACTGGAAGAGCTATTAACAAGGCTTGAAACACAATATCACAGAAAAAAGTGACGGTTAACATTTTGAAATTCAAATAATGTCATATCTATAGGCCTACCTAAATCAGAACAGGGTATTTACAGAGACAGACATCCCATACACATCCCAGTGATATGGAATATAGGTATTGACAACCTTTTTTCAATCAGTTCCAAGATGATGGTGCCGTTAAGCTGGCTCGGGACAGTAAACACGCTCTTTCCAGGGTATTGGTTGCAGAAAGATACTAAATGACTTGATTGGCTCATTGTCATTAATAACAGCTACCAGAGTATGGTAGTTAAGATCAGTTAACATTGACTCAGCTGCAGTCAGCCCTCTATTATCTCTGTATTATTTTGGCCTAGTCGTCTGGGGATGTTTCTGCCTGTGGTGTTTTATTTAAGGAAATCTGAATACCCAGGTTTGTATTATTTTGCTGACGTCACCCTATTCTCTCCAAATTGTCTGAACTTCCCGGGAATCTGGTAACCAGGAGTGTCTAATAGTTTGATCCATGACCTATTTAACCCATCACTTCTATCATGATTCCAATGCACACATAACCAAACAAAAAGAGCATTGCATAGGCCATTAAATCAGATATAATATTTTTTCTATCATGATTTAAATCAAACATGATACCACAACAGACATTGTAAAACCCCAGAGTAATGGAAACTGTGCAGAATAGAGGGATGGGCAAAGTCAACTGATAACAACAGGGGTACACATTAAATGTGCTGTCCATCAGACCTGTTCTTTATTCAGTGTAATCTAAATATCCAAAACTGCTTCTTCATCTACAATTAATGATGCACTATAGTCCATAGGTCTGGTTGCTGTACAGTTCTCAGTTGGACATTAATACAGTAAATAAAAGATTGCAGTGAATATACATATAATTCATGGTTCACAGTAAAGATATATTGCATTGAAATGTTATGTTGAAAACCTTGATTTCATTTTTGGAGAAGATCATCATTCATTGCTATAATATAATGCTTAACATTGCACTTCAAAACGAATAAACAACCCAAAAGAGTATTAGTACATCATTTGTGTGACTCTTGGCAAAAGTTAAAAAGACTTCCAAGAATTTAACAAAGAAATGTTGACTCACTTATATTGTGTACAACGTGGACAGTAAACGACTGATAGACAAACGAGTCGTATTAGGTTGACATTCTGTATGAAATTTAAAATAAAATATTGCTCTTCTACTTTTAAACTCCTAGAATAGACATTAAAACGCAATTTCTCCCCTCCTCACAGTAGACCTAAACATACCTTCCGACACATAAATCAAACAGTGGACATGTTACACATGCATTTGAAGCCCATAAGGAGCCCTTTAAATGTTGCCATGGCGGTATTTATTTACGACTCCTCGGGTGGTGTTATGGTCAAGTTAACCAAAGCTCAACAGGTCCAGTTAGAATTCCAGCACATAGCTAGAGACTGATCCTCATGTGAGCTTGGACAGAACCCATGTCCTAATGTAAATACCAGTTAGAAATTCTGAAAAACAGTGTTTGAGTGGTTTGTACATTAGACGACAAGCTAAACAAGAACCAGAACGAAAACAATGAAAGTTACACAGTACTCTCCTCGAATTATCTGATTACAGCACTGTATTTTTCTTTTAACATAGGAACTACTAAATCAAAGGGACGGTAAATCCCACGTCGGGAAGTTGACTCAATGTCATATGCCAAATGAATCTGAGTTTACATACACTTACCATGGGAAAGGTCAGAGTAAACCAGGTCAATAAAACAACAACATAGACCCTCCTAGTTATCAAGAGGTTTGATCTTTCACAGTTGTCTATCGGAAGCTGTGTGTCCTTCAGGATCATGAATATAAGACAGGGGAAAGTCAATGAGTAGTCTTATCAAACCGCACTTTGAGGGAAGTCAGATCTGTCTCCATTGCAGTTCACGTTGGTAAAGCAAAAATAGCACAAGGTCAGTGAGGCCTAACCTTCACATATCTCAGATACTCCAGACCAGACCTTCGCCCATATTCCCGTCGCTGTTTTCCTTACTGCCCTGAAGTCTTTTAACGTGCTGACATGGAACCAAAATTGGCACCCATGCGTTCCTACTGTCGCACGTGCAGACAGAGGCTAGGCCACACAACAGTACTTCTTCCAGCACGACCGAGAAAGCTTCTTCATCTTGTCTGGAGTCCGTTTTTTCAGTCGATGCTGCTGCTGACTGTCGGAGTGCTGGATGCTGGCCACGATGGCTGCGTCAAACACCTCTTTGAGATTCTTCTGGGTGAGTGAGGAGCACTCCATGTATGACACGGCCCTCATGTCCTCGGCACACTGCTGGGCCTCCTGGGGCTCCACTGGCCTTTCTTTGTACTTTGCTAGCTCGATCAGAACCTTGACGTCCTCCCGCAGGTCCGACTGGGTGCCCACCAGAACCACCGGTGCCTGCGGGCAGTGCTGGCGAATCTCCGGCACCCATTTCTCTGTGACATTCTGGAAAGAAGAGGGGCTGACAACACTGAAGCACAGCAGGAAGATGTCTGCGTTGGTGTAGCAAAGCGGACGCAGTTTGTCAAATTCATCCTGCAGGGAGAGGAGAGGGGGGTTCATGACATGACCTGATAACTAGTAGAACCAAGAATGGCCATGCTCAACACAATATTCCTCCTTGTGAAAATGTATTTGAGTGCAGGAATGGAAAGGGCATAGCCATAACTAAGAGAAGGAAAATCCTGCTCTCATTGGCTAAGATGTCACCATGTGCATGGCTGTAACTAGTGGCGCCTCTGCCTCATGACATAGTCTCTCTGGCAGGCAGGAAAACACAATCCGTGTCCACAGCCTGACAACACATAACACTTCTATCAGTTTCTGTTTGAGTGAAAGTGTTCTGTTTACATGCCATAGTGCTTCTGACTGGGGACAGCACTTTCAGCATAGCCTATAGTTGATTTTAATCTCCTCCAATGTTGGTGACTGACATGCCATTGTGTAATGTATTGTTGAAGGCACTGTTTATTCCGACCAGCATATCTTGAATGCTAAATCAAAAAAACTGCCAATAGCTAAATTGGAGAAGAGAGGGAGCATTGTTAAATTGCTATAACATGTCTATTATAGATTAAAATAATGACATGCACTATAGTCCACACTTTAGACTCCCAAAAGGAATTTGTGATGACGATCATGCAGCTAGATTATGTGAAAGAGACCAAGTGTGATGAGGCTGTTGAGAGGGTACAGGAGCAAAACATTTATGATTTGCAGTTGGCATAGCCAACCACTACCCCGCTGCCAAACTCTAAGTATAAGTATAGAGATATGTAATTTTCACCAGCTAAAGAGATGGAGTGGTGACATAATTTATATCATGTATTAGTGGCAGCACAGCATTGCAGGGGATTTACAGCGGTAAGCATCTAACCCGTGGGCCATTGCACTGACGCCAATATGGGTGCTTATCTTCGCTAATGTGTGTTTAGTCCTTTTATCTGGCAAGCGTATTACGCAACATTCAGATTACATTTGCATATCTCCAAAACATCTAGTTCTACTGTGATTTCAACGGGAGGAAAGATAACCATGGCATTCCACTGAGATTATATTTTGCTGTTTATTGACAAAGCATGCGTTCCCCGCTCTCTCACACTTTCATCTGTTTCTCTGATACACCCAGCTTGTGTGTACCCATTGCTTCCTGGAAGAGATTTTAATAGTGTATTTCCATCCTCAGGAACCCAATGAGATCAACAACATCAACAGTGAGGGACACTGTAGAAGGTATTCAGGAAATCTTCTGCATGTTTAGTATGCTAAATACATGGACTCTGTGATGAAAAGGGGAGCTGGGTGACATCGAGCTAATTAATATAATTTGATTAATTGGCTCAACCATTATCTCACATTTGCATGGGGGGGGGGGGGGGGGGGGGGCTGGTGCTTCTGGGGCATGTGCTTTCACAATTATTATTTTGGGCTGTCACATGAAAGCTAATTATTCATGGCATGCAAGCACAAATGTCATCTTGATTATTTGTCAATGTATGCTAAGTTTAACTCTGTAATAGGCCTAACAAAGTTATAACTACTATATTGTTTGCATTGTCTCCAAACACCTTGCAAACGATATTGCTTGCATTGTCTTGGTGTCTAATGAAAAGCCTATCCTCTCAGAGCCTCTCTGCTCGCGTTCCAAAGAGACGAATCAGAACCCGATGAACTCACAGAGCACAGCCTGTGTCTAGACAGAACCGCTCTAGATCTCTCTTAGTCTGCTTTCCAGGGCTGTTTTCCACTGTTGACTCTCTCCAGCCTGCTCTGCTCCTCAGAAACAGACCCATCTCGCGTTTCCTCTGACCAGCCCCAGCTGTGCCGAAGCTTACGTTTCCTTTCCAGGCTCAGATTCAATTCATTACAATTATAAGGTTTCCTATCTGTAATCCCCCCAAGCCGGTAACCCCCTCCCGTGTGGGGGAGACAGCGTTTATCTGAGTAACCTCATTTTTGGTGCAGAATCACGACTGCACAAAAACACTGCTGGAGCACATCAATTTAGACAGATCACTTCACTCCCCTACATTAGTAGACTACATTTGACCTCATTCTGTACATCTACTAGTCTAGTAATGCATAGGGGTTAGAACAAGTTATAGAAATTCTAGGAACAGCAAAAAGGCCAACTTGTTTGTTTTTAACCAATCCTTCACACTTCCAGGATAGTTGAGATAATATCAAACTGTCGTATATGTGCATTTTAATTACAAACCTGGCCAGCTGTGTCACAAAGCTGCAGTTTTACTGGCTTGCCATCAACTGCTACGACCGCTGAAAAAAAAAAATTCTCCATTTAATCAGCCAATATAACAAAGAAATTAGTAACCAAAATGCCATTATATACTGTTACGGACTGAATAGTGTTGTAATGGACAAACTATTGAGTATAATAATTACCATAGTCTTCCTGTTGCCGCCAATGTATGGCAGAAGACAATTGGCAACATTTTTACTAAAGCTGAATAGAAATGTTTTGTCAGTCTGAGTTCAAAATATACACTGGGTGTACAAAATATTAAGAACACCTCCTTCAAGAAATACTGACCAGGTGAATCCAGGTGAAAGCTATGATCCCTTATTGATGTCACCTGTTAAATCCACTTCAATCAGTGTAGATGAAAAGGAGGAAACAGGTTAAATAAGGATTTTTAAGCCTTGAAACATTGTGTATGTATTGCCATTCAAAGGCTGAATGAGAAAGACAAAAGATTTAAGTGCCTTTGAACTGGGTATGGTAGTAGGGGCCAGGCACACCGGTTTGAGTGTGTAAAGAACTGCAAGTTGCTGCTGGGTTTTTCACACTCAACTGTTTTTTTTGTGTGTATAAGAATAGTCTACCACCAGAAAGACATCCAGCCAACTCGACACAACTGTGGGAAGCATTAGAGTCAACATGGGCCAGCATCCCTGTGGAACGCTATTCTGAGGGCAAAAGTCGGTGCAACTCAATATCGGAAAGGTGTTCCTAATGTTTTGTACACTCAGTGTAGTCTACTCACGAATTCACATAAATGGACCGTTAAAACCGCACGATAAAAACAAGAACTTGCATAGCCCAAAAATACCAATAATTAGTCCTAATAGCCGATTTATTTTTAAAAAGGCACATATTTGTCAAGTTACCTGCAAAATTATCAAAAGCAGTTGGGACATATTCAGTTGGATATCCATTTGTGGTGTAGCTGACAATCAAGCTCGTTTTCCCAACTGCCCCGTCACCGACAAGCACACACTTCACTTTGCGCTCTACGCCACCGGACCGACACTTGGAGCCCGAAAACGACTCTCTGCTCCGAACCCTCCGAGGGGGAACCGGTGGGACCGCCGCTGACACTGCTACAGGTTTATATTCTCCATCGCCCTGGGGAGGCATCGCCTTGTGGTATCGCCAATGGAACCGTCCAGCGACCAGTTAATCCAAGTTTTGCCAAACTATTCGTTTCCTAAATCTGACATCAACTGGAATTTCACAAGAACTGTTCCTTATCTTCTGTAGTGTTTCCATGGCTGGAAAAAGTGTAGCCTTTCTATAAAGACGAAGCAGACGACTTGATGTCAATCCCCCACTGTGCATAAATGAATTCCCCAAGCAATAAATTCTATAGGAGAAAATGTTTCCAACCCGTATGATGTTAAGTTCCTTTCCTGAATCTTTTCCACCGTTTATTTTGCACTCAACCTCCTCAAAAAAAGCACAGCCCCCTACTCGTGAGCAGCATGACATCAGGAAACACCACTGAGTCAGAAAAAAATGTGCACCATTGACCAATAGCAATAAGCAAGCTTGCCCCCACCCCAAACTAAAATAAATAAATACGCTAGAAACATACAACAAATACATAATTTGAAAGACTTCGTCTGTTAAATGGTTTATAATACTCTTCTATTCATGGTTAAGTTTTAACCGGCGAAATTGTTACATGTGTTGGAAACAATTGTTACATTTGTATCCCTCAGCCTGTTTGATCTCACCAAGGAGTTACAACACAAACATGTGGTTACAATGTACCACTTCTCTCCGATGATACGGCTGCGCGATACAGTAGCTCAAATCTGCTACCTGGTGGACTTTGACTGGAAATACTATATATTGATTGACGACGTTAGAGACAAAGATGTAGCGTCATGTCAGCAGCATTAGTGTTCTGTCAGCAACATTAAGACTTCCGGTTTTCAGATTTTGCCTTCCAAATAAAAGTATACGTTAAAATGCTATGTGTTGTTAACAAATCAATCGTTTTTGCAGCTTTGCATAGCGCATGATGTTAAAATGTTATAATTTTGTAACTACACCGGGGAAAATTCTAAACTAAAGACAATTAGTGCTTTATATAAGATACATAATATAAGGTGGAGCATATTGAGAATGGTTAAAGCTTAAATAAATTAATGTAAAGAACATCATATTCTACAGATCCTATTAATCTAGCACTAAAGTCTATATTTGGCGTTATTTCTTGGATGACTATGGTCTAAATACCCAGTAGCCCTTTCTACTCCACCCATTCCATTGGTCCAAATGCAATACACTGTAGGCCTATAAATTACATATTGTCTTATAGAGAAAAAACTATTCTGTTCACCACAGTAAAAGTATTTTAGGGAATACTCAGTAGGGTCTGTAGAATGTATATATGGTGTCATTTCATGGGGCTCTGAATAATAAGGAGTGTTGATGGCCTTTTACTCCACCCACTCCATTGGCCACAATGCGAATCACTTTACATAGAATAAATATTGGCTTATAAAGCAAAAACTATTCTGGGTACTGCAGTAAAAGTACTGTAGGGAATACTCAGTAGGGTCTGTAGAATGTATACAATGGCCAGCAACACTTTGTATTATTTTATATATTTTTTCTCTATTAGCCAAAATGTAATTTATAGGCATACCAGTGTATTGCACTACAACCAATGGAATGGGTTGAGTAGAAAGGGCTACTGGTTATTTAGACCACAGTCATCCAAGAAGTAACAACATGTAGATTGTAGTGCTAGATCAATAGGGTCTGTAGAATATTAAGTTCATTACATTCATTTACTTAAGCTCCAACATTTATTTTTATTTCACCTTTATTTAACCAGGTAGGCTAGTTGAGAACAAGTTCTCATTTACAACTGTGACCTGGCCAAGATAATGCAAAGCAGTGCAACAAAAACAAGAACACAGAGTTACACATGCGATAAACAAATGTACAGTCAATAACACAATATAAATATCTATATACAGTGTGTGCAAATGTAGTAAGATTAGGGAGGTAAGGCAATAAATAGGCCATAGTGGCAAAATAATTACAATTTAGCATTAACACTGGAGTGATGGATGTGCAGATGATGATGTGAAAGTAGAGATACTGGGGTGCAAAAGAGCAACAACCAAAATATAACAATATGGATACCCGGACCAGGTCGATTAGAAAGGCCTGCTCACTGAAGTGTTTAGGGAGCGTTTGACAGTGATGAGGGGTGGTCGTTTGACTGCAGAGCCAATACGGACGCAGGCAATGAGACAGTGATCGCTGAGATCCTGGTTGATCAGGATGATATCTGGGGTGCAAAAGAGCAACAAAAAAATAACAATATGGGGATGAGGTAGTTGGGTGGGCTATTTACAGATGGGCTGTGTACAGGTGTAGTGATCAGTAAGCTGCTCTGACAGCTGATGCTTAAAGTTAGTGAGGGAGATATGAGTCTCCAACTTCAGTGACTTCTGCAATTCGTTCCAGTCATTGGCAGCAAAGAACTGGAAGAAAAGACGGCCAAAGGAGGTGTTGGCTTTGGGGATGACCAGTGAAATATACCTGCTGGAGCGCGTGCTAAGGGTGGGTGCTGCTATGGTGACCAGTGAGCAGAGATAAGGCGGAGCTTTACCTAGCAAAGACTTACAGATGACCTGGAGCCACTGGGTTTGGCGATTAATATCCTGTTATGGATAGGGGGCAGTATTTTCACGGCCGGATAAAAAACGTACCCGATTTAATCTGATTATTACTCCTGCCCAGAAACTAGAATAGCATTGGATAGAAAACACTCCAAAGTTTCTAAAACTGTTTGAATGGTGTCTGTGAGTATAACAGAACTCATTTGGTAGGCCAAAACCTGAGAAGATTCCTTACAGGAAGTGCCCTCTCTGACCATTTCTTGGCCTTCTACACTCTCTTTATTGAAAACTGAGGATCTCTGCTGTAACGTGACACTTCCTACGGCTCCCAAAGGCTCTCAGAAGGCGGAAAAATGCTGAATGATGCCTTTGCAGGCCCAGGCTGAAAAACAGTAGCGCATTTGGATAGTGGTCGATCAGAGAACAATGAGACTGAGGCGCGTGCACGAGGCGACACCATGTTTTTATTTTTTCATCTTTGAACGAAAACAGGGTTTCCCGGTCGGAATATTATCGCTTTTTTACGAGAAAAATCGCATAAAAATTTATTTTAAACAGCGGTTGACATGCTTCGAAGTACGGTAATGGAATATTTAGATTTTTTTTGTCACGTAACCCTTCGTCACCCTTCGGATAGTGTCTTGAACGCACAACAAAACGCCGCTATTTGGATATAACTATGGATTACTTGGAACCAAACCAACATTTGTTATTGAAGTAGAAGTCCCGGGAGTGCATTCTGACGAAGAATAGCAAAGGTAATCCAATTTTTCTTATAGTAAATCTGACATTGGTGAGGGCTAAACTTGGTGGGTGTCTAAATAGCTAGCCCGTGATGGCGAGCTATCTACTCAGAATATTGCAAAATGTGCTTTCACCGAAAAGCTATTTTAAAATCGGACATAGCGATTGCATAAAGGAGTTCTGTATCTATAATTCTTAAAATAATTGTTATGTTTTTTGTGAACGTTTATCGTGAGTAATTTAGTAAATTCACCGGAAGTTTCGGTGGGTATGCTAGTTCTGAACGTCACATGCTAATGTAAAAAGCAGTTTTTTGATATAAATATGAACTTGATTGAACAAAACATGCATGTATTGTATAACATAATGTCCTAGGAGTGTCATCTGATGAAGATCATTAAAGGTTAGTGCTGCATTTAGCTGTGGTTTTGTTTTTTGTGACATTATATGCTAGCTTGAAAAATGGGTGTCTGATTATTTCTGGCTGGGTACTCTGCTGACGTAATCTAATGTTTTGCTTTCGCTGTAAAGCCTTTTTGAAATCGGACAGTGTGGTTAGATAAAGGAGAGTCTTGTCTTTAAAATGGTGTAAAATAGTCATATGTTTGAAAAATTGAAGTTTTCGGATTTTCGAGGACTTTGTATTTCACGCCACGCCCATCATTGGATATTGGAGCAGGTGTTCCGCTAGCGGAACGTCTAGATGTAAGAGGATATGTAGCGAGGACCAGCCAATGAGAGCATACAGGTCGCAGTGGTGGGTAGTATATGGGGCTTTAGTGACAAAATGGATGGCACTGTGATATACTACATCCAATTTGTTGAGTAGAGTGTTGGAGGCTATTTTTTAGATGACATCGCCGAAGTCAAGGATCGGTAGGATAGTCAGTTTTATAAGGGTATGTTTGGCAGCATGAGTGAAGGAGGCTTTTTTTGCGAAATAGGAAGATGATTCTAGATTTACATTTGGATTGGAGATGCTTAATCTGAGTCTGGAAGGAGAGTTCACAGTCTAGCCAGACACCTAGGCATTTATAGTTGTCTACATATTCTAAGTAAGAACCCTCCAGAGGAGTGATGCTATTCGGGTGGGCGGGTGCGGGCAGCGATCGATTAAAGAGCATGCACTTAGTTTTACTAGCATTTAAGAGCAGTTGGAGGCCACGGAAGGAGTGTTGTATGGTGTTGAAGCTCGTTTGGAGGTTTGTTAACACAGTGTCCAAAGAAGGGCCAGATGTATACAGAATGGTGTCGTCTGCGTAGAGGTGGATCAAAGAATCACCAGCAGCAAGAGCGACATCATTGATATATACAGAGAAAAGAGTCGGCCCGAGAATTGAACCCTGTGGCACCCACATAGAGACTGCCAGAGGTCTGGACAACAGGCCCTCCGATTTGACACACTGAATATCAGAGAAGTAGTTAGTGAACCAGGCGAGGCAGTCATTAGAGAAACCAAGGCTGTTAAGTCTGCCGATAAGAATACAGTTATTGACAGAGTCGAAAGCTTTGGCCAGGTTGATGAAGACGGCTGCACAGTACTGTCTTTTATTGATGGCGGTTATGATATCGTTTAGGACCTTGAGTGTGGCTGAGGTGCACCCGTGACCAGCTCGGAAACCAGATTGCTTGGCGGAGAAGATACGATGGGATTCGAAATGGTTGGTGATCTGTTTGTTCACTTGGCATTCGAAGACTTTAGAAGGGCAGGGCAGGATGGATATAGGTCTGTAACAGTTTGGGTCTAGAGTGTCTCCCCCGTTGAAGAGGGGGATGACTGCGGCCACTTTCCAATCTTTAGGAATCTCAGACGATACGAAGGAGAGGTTGAACAGACTAGTAATAGGGGTTGCAACAATGGCGGCGGATCATTTTAGGAAGAGAGGGTCCAGATTGTCTAGCCCAGCAGATTTTTGGGATCCAGATTTTGTAGCTCTTTCAGAACATCAGCTGTCTGGATTTGGGTGAAGGAGAAGCGGGGGGTTAACGTGAGCGTAGTGAAATGCTTGTGCTTCTAGTTCCGAACATGCAGTAATATTTAACAAGTAATCTAACAATTTCACAACTACCTTATACACACACACACAAATGTAAAGGAATGAATAAGAATATGTACAGTTGAAGTCGGAAGTTTACATACACTTAGGATGGAGTCATTAAAACTTGTTTTTCAACCACTCCACAAATTTCTTGTTAACAAACTATAGTTTTGCCAAGTTGGTTAGGACATCTACTTTGTGCATGACACAAGTCATTTTTGCAACAATTGTTTACAGACAGATTATTTCACTTATAATTCACTGTATCACAATTCCAGTGGGTCAGACGTTTACATACACTAAGTTGACTATGCCTTTAAACAGCTTGGAAAATTCCAGAAAATCATGTCATGGCTTTAGAAGGTTCTGATAGGCTAATTGACATCACTTGAGTCAATTGGAGGTGTATCTATGGATGCATTTCAAGGCCTACCTTCAAACTCAGTGCCTCTTTGCTTGACATCATGGGAAAATCAAAAGAAATCAGCCAAGCCCTCAGCAAAATAATTGTAGACCTCCGCAAATCTGGTTCATCCTTGGGAGCAATTTCCAAACACCTGAAGGTACCACATTCATCTGTACAAACAATAGTACGCAAGTATAAACACCATGGGACCCCACAGCCCTCAAACCGCTCAGGAAGGAGACGCATTCTGTCTCCTAGAGATGAACGCACTTTGGTGCGAAAAGTGCAAATCAATCCCAGAACAACAGCAAAGTACCTTGTGAAGATGCTGGAGGAAACAGTTACAAAAGTATCTATATCCACAGTAAAACAAGTCCTATATCGACATAACCTGAAAGGCCGCACAGCAAGGAAGAAGCCACTGCTCCAAAACCACCATAAAAAAGTCAGACTACGCTATGCAACTGCATATAGGGACAAAGATCATACTTTTTGGAGAAATGTCTGATGAAACAAAAATAGAACTGTTTGGCCATAATGACCATCGTTATGTTTGGAGGAAAAAGGGGGATGCTTGCAAGCCGAAGAACACCATCCCAACCTGTGAAGCACGGGGGTGGCAGCATCATGTTTTGGGGGTGCTTTGCTGCAAGAGGGACTTGTGCACTTCACAAAATAGATGGCATCATGAGGCAGGAAAATTATGTGGATATATTGAAGCAACATCTCAAGAAATCAGTCAGGAAGTTAAAGCTTGGTCGCAAATGAGTCTTCAAAATGGACAATGACCCCAAGCATACTTCCAAAGTTGTGGAAAAATGGCTTAAGGACAAGAAAGTCAAGGTATTGGAGTGGCCATCACAAAGCCCTGACCTCAATCCTATAGAAAATGTGTGGGCAGAACTGAAAAAGTGTGGGCGAGCAAAGAGGCCTGATTCAGTTACATCAGCTCTGTCAGTAGGAATGGGCCAAAATTCACCCAACTTATTGTGGGAAGCTTGTGGAAAGTTACCAGAAACGTTTGACCAAAGTTAAAAAATTTCAAGGCAATGCTACCAAATACACTGCTCAAAAAAATAAAGGGAACACTTAAACAACACAATGTAACTCCAAGTCAATCACACTTCTGTGAAATCAAACTGTCCACTTAGGAAGCAACACTGATTGACAATAAATTTCACATGCTGTTGTGCAAATGGAATAGACAACAGGTGGAAATTATAGGCAATTAGCAAGATACCCCCAATAAAGGAGTGGTTCTGCAGGTGGGGACCACAGACCACTTCTCAGTTCCTATGCTTCCTGGCTGATGTTTTGGTCACTTTTGAATGCTGGCGGTGCTTTCACTCTAGTGGTAGCATGAGTCTACAACCCACACAAGTGGCTCAGGTAGTGCAGCTCATCCAGGATGGCACATCAATGCGAGCTGTGGCAAGAAGGTTTGCTGTGTCTGTCAGCGTAGTGTCCAGAGCATGGAAGCGCTACCAGGAGACAGGCCAGTACATCAGGAGACGTGGAGGAGGCCGTAGGAGGGCAACAACCCAGCAGCAGGACCGCTACCTCCGCCTTTGTGCAAGGAGGAGCAGGAGGAGCACTGCCAGAGCCCTGCAAAATGACCTCCAGCAGGCCACAAATGTGCATGTGTCTGGTCAAACGGTCAGAAACAGACTCCATGAGGGTGGTATGAGGGCCCGACGTCCACAGGTGGGGGTTGTGCTTACAGCCCAACACCGTGCAGGACGTTTGGCATTTGCCAGAGAACACCAAGATTGGCAAATTCGCCACTGGCGCCCTGTGCTCTTCACAGATGAAAGCAGGTTCACACTGAGCACGTGACAGACGTGACAGAGTCTGGAGACGCCGTGGAGAACGTTCTGCTGCCTGCAACATCCTCCAGCATGACCGGTTTGGCGGTGGGTCAGTCATGGTGTGGGGTGGCATTTCTTTGGGGGGCCGCTCAGCCCTCCATGTGCCTGCCAGAAGTAGCCTGACTGCCATTAGGTACCGAGATGAGATCCTCAGACCCCTTGTGAGACCATATGCTGGTGCGGTTGGCCCTGGGTTCCTCCTAATGCAAGACAATGCTAGACCTCATGTGGCTGGAGTGTGTCAGCAGTTCCTGCAAGAGGAAGGCATTGATGCTATGGACTGGCCCGCCCGTTCCCCAGACCTGAATCCAATTGAGCACATCTGGGACATCATGTCCCGCTCCATCCACCAACGCCACGTTGCACCACAGACTGTCCAGGAGTTGGCGGATGCTTTAGTCCAGGTCTGGGAGGAGATCCCTCAGGAGACCATCCGCCACCTCATCAGGAGCATGCCCAGGCATTGTAGGGAGGTCATACAGGCACGTGGAGGCCACACACACTACTGAGCCTCATTTTGACTTGTTTTAAGGACATTACATCAAAGTTGGATCAGCCTGTAGTGTGGTTTTCCACTTTAATTTTGAGTGTGACTCCAAATCCAGACCTCCATGGGTTGATAAATTGGATTTCCATTGATTATTTTTGTGTGATTTTGTTGTCAGCACATTCAACTATGTAAAGAAAAAATAATTTAATAAGATTATTTCTTTCATTCAGATCTAGGATGTGTTGTTTAAGTGTTCCCTTTATTTTTTTGAGCAGTATACTAATTGAGTGCATGTAAACTTCTGACCCACTGGGAATGTGATGAAAGAAATAAAAGCTGAAATAAATCCTTCTCTCTACTATTATTCTGATATTTCACATTCTTAAAAATAAAGTGGTGATCCCAACTGACCTAAGACAGGGAATTTTACTAGGATAAAATGTCAGGAATTGTGAAAAACTGAGTTTAAATGTATTTGGCTAAGGTGTATGTAAACTTCCGACTTCAACTGCACATATAAATATATGGATGAGCGATGGCCATGTGGCATAGGCAAGATGCAGTAGATGGTATAGAGTTCAGTATATACATATGAGATGAGTCATGTAAGGTATGTAAACATTATATAAAGTGGCATTGTTTAAATTCACTAGTGATACATTTATTACATCCAATTTTTTATTATTAACGTGGCTAGAGATTTGAGTCAGTATGTTGGCAGCAGCCACTCAATGTTCGTGATGGCTGTTTAACAGTCTGACGGCCTTGAGATAGAAGCTGTTTTTCAGTCTCTCGGTCCCAGCTTTGATGCACCTGTGCTGACCTCGCCTTCTGGATGGTAGCGGGGTGAACAGGCAGTGGCTCAGGTGTTTGTTGTCCTTGATGATCTTTTTGGCCTTCCTGTGACATTGGGTGGTATAGGTGTCCTGGAGGGCAGGTAGAAGAACTTAAAACTTTCCACCTTCTCCACTACTGTCCCGTTGATGTGGATAGGGGAGTGCTCCCTCTGCTGTTTTCTGAAGTCCACGATCATCTCCTTTGTTTTGTTGACGTTGAGTGTGAGGTTATTTTCCTGACACCACACTCCGAGGGCCCTCACCTCCTTCCTGTAGGCCGTCTCGTCATTGTTGGTAATCAAGCCTACCACTGTAGTGTCGTCTGCAAACTTGATGATTGTGTTGGAGGTGTGCATGGCCACGCTGTCATGGGTGAACAGGGAGTACAGGAGAGGGCTGAGATCGCACCCTTGTGGGGCCCCAGTGTTGAGGATCAGTGGGGTGGAGATGTTGTTTCCTACCCTCACCACCTGGGGGCGTCCCGTCAAAGTCCAGGACCCAGTTGCACAGGACGGGGTTGAGACCCAGGGTCTCGAGCTTAATGACGAGTTTTGAGGGTACTATGGTGTTAAATGCTGAGCTGTAATCAATGAATAGCATTCTTACATAGGTATTCCTCTTGTCCAGATGTGTTAGGGCAGTGTGCAGTGTGATTGCGATGTCTGTGGACCTATTGGGGCTGTAAGCAAATTGGAGTGGGTCTCGGGTGTCAGGTAGGGTGGAGGTGATATGATCCTTGACTAATCTCTCAAAGCACTTTGTGATGACGGAAGTGTGTGCTACGGGGCGATAGTCGTTTAGCTCAGTTACATTAGCTTTCTTGGGAACAGGAACAATGCTGGCCCTCTTGAAGCATGTGGTATCAGCAGACTGGGATAGGGATTGATTGAATATGTCCGTAAACACACCAGCCAGCTGGTCTGCGCATGCTCTGAGGACGCAGCTAGGGATGCCGCCTGGGCCAGCAGCCCTGCGAGGGTTAACACGTTTAAATGTTTTACTCACGTTGGCCGCAGTGAAGGAGAGCCCGCAGGTTTTGGTAGCGGGCCGTGTCAGTGGCACTGTATTGTCCTCAAGGCGAGCAAAGAAGTTGTTTAATTTGTCTGGGAGCAAGACGTCAGGTTGGTTTTCTTTTTGTAATCCGTGATTGACTGTAGACCCTGCCATATACGTCTCGTGTCTGAGTCGTTGAATTGCGACTACTTTGTCTCTATACTGACGTTTAGCTTGTTTGATTGCCATGCGGAGGGAATAGCTACACTGTTTGTATTCAGTCATGTTTCTGGTCGCCTTGCCATGATTAAAAGCAGTGGTTCGCGCTTTCAGTTTTGCGCAAATGCTACCATCAATCCACGGTTTCTGGTTGCGGAAGGTTTTAATAGTCACCGTGGGTACAACATCACCGATGCACTTGCTAATAAACTCGCTCACCGAATCAGTGTATACATCAATGTTGTTGTCTAAGGCTATCCGGAACATATCCCAGTCCACGTGATCGAAGCAGTCTTGAAGCGTGGAATCAGATTGGTCGGACCAGCGTTGAATAGACCTGAGCACAGGCGTTTCCTGTTTTAGTTTCTGTCTATAGGCTGGGAGCAACAAAATGGAGTCGTGGTCAGATTTGCCGAAAGGGGGGCGAGGGAGGGCTTTGTATGCATCGTGGAAGTTAGAGTAGCAATGATCCAAAACGCTGCCAGCCCAGGTCACGCATTCGATATGCTGATAAAATGTAGGGAGCCTTGTTTTCAGATTAGCTTTGTTAAAATCCCCAGCTACAATAAATGCAGCCTCAGAATATATGGTTTCCAGTTTACATAGAGTCCAATGAAGTTCTTTCAGGGCGGTCAAGGTGTCTGCTTGGGGGGGAGGGGATATACAGTCGTGGCCAAAAGTTTTGAGAATGACACAAATATTAATTTTCACAAAGTCTGCTGCCTCAGTTTGTATGATGGCAATTTGCATATACTCCAGAATATTATGAATAGTGATCAGATGAATTGCAATTCATTGCAAAGTCCCTCTTTGCCATGCAAATGAACTGAATCCCCCAAAAACATTTCCACTGCATTTCAGCCCTGCCACAAAAGGACCAGCTGACATCACGTCAGTGATTCTCTCGTTAACACGTGTGAGTGTTGATGAGGACAAGGCTGGAGATCACTCTGCCATGCTGATTGAGTTCGAATAACAGACTGGAAGCTTCAAAAGGAGGGTGGTGCTTGGAATCACTGTTCTTCCTCTGTCAACCATGGTTACCTGCAAGGAAACACGTGCCGTCATCATTGCTTTGCACAAAAAGGGCTTCACAGGCAAGGATATTGCTGCCAGTAAGATTGCACCTAAATCAACCATTTATCAGATCATCAAGAACATCAAGGAGAGCGGTTCAATTATTGTGAAAAAGGCTTCAGGGCGCCCAAGAAAGTCCAGCAAGCGCCAGGACCGTCTCCTAACGTTGATTCAGCTGCGGGATCGGGGCACCACCAGTACAGAGCTTCTTCAGGAATGGCAGCAGGCAGGTGTGAGTGCATCTGCACACATAGTTTTGCGAAGACTTTTGGAGGATGGCCTGGTGTCAAGAAGGGCAGACTGATATTCTGCAAAAGGTACAGGGATTGGACTGCTGAGGACTGGGGTAAAGTCATTTTTTCTGATGAATCCCCTTTCCGATTGTTTGGGGCATCTGAAAAAAAGCTTGTCCGGAGAAGACAAGGTGAGCGCTACCATCAGTCCTGTGTCATGCCAACAGTAAAGCATCCTGAGACCATTCATGGGTGGGGTTGCTTCTCAGCCAAGGGAGTGGGCTCACTCACAATTTTGCCTAAGAACACAGCCATGAATAAAGAATGGTACCAACACATCCTTCGAGAGCAACTTCTCCCAACCATCCAGGAACAGTTTGGTGACAAACAATGCCTTTTCCAGCATGATGGAGCACCTTGCCATAAGGCAAAAGTGATAACTAAGTGGCTCGGGGAACAAAACATTGATATTTTGGGTCCATGGCCAGGAAACTCCAAAGACCTTAATCCCATTGAGAACTTCTGGTCAATCGTCAAGAGGCGGGTGGACAAACAAAACCCCACAAATTCGGACAAATTCCAAGCATTGATTATGCAAGAATGGGCTGCCATCAGTCAGGATGTGGCCCAGAACTTAATTGACAGCATGCCAGGGCAGATTGCAGAGGTCTTGAAAAAGAAGGGTCAGCACTGCAAATATTGACTCTTTGCATCAACTTCATGTAATTGTCAATAAAAGCCTTTGACACTTATGAAATGCTTGTAATTATACTTCAGTATTCCATAGTAACATCTGAAAAAAATATCTAAAGACACTGAAGCAGTAAACTTTGTGAAAATTTATATTTGTGTCAATCTCAAAACTTTTGGCTATGACTGTACATGGCCGTGATTATAATCAAAGAGAATTATCTTGGTAGATAATGCGGTCAGCATTTGATTGTAAGGAATTCTAGGTCAGGTGAACAAAAGTTCTTGAGCTCCGGTATGCTGTTATCATCACACCACGACTCATTAATCATAAGGCATACACCCCCGCCCTTCTTCTTACCAGAGAGATGTTTGTTTCTGTCTACGTGATGCGTGAAGAAACTGGGTGGCTGTACCGATTGATAACATATCCCGAGTGAGCAATGTTTCCGTGAAACAGAGAATGTTAGAATCTCTGATGTCTCTCTGGAAGGCAACCCTTGCTCGGATTTCGTCTACCTTGTTGTCAAGAAACTGGACATTGGCGAGTAGTATACTCGGGAGCGATGTGCCCGTCTACGGTGCCTGACCAGAAGGCAGCTCCGTCTGTGGCGCCGTTGTTTTGGGTCGCCTACTGGGATCCGATCCATTGTCCTGGGTGGTGGTCCAAACAGAGGATCCGCTTCGGGAAAGTCGTATTCCTGGTCGTAATGTTGGTAAGTTGACGTTGCTCTTATATCCAATAGTTCTTCCCGGCTGTATGTAATAAGACTCAAGATTTCCTGGGGTAACAATGTAAGAAATAATACATGAAAAACAAAAATTCTGCATCGTTTCCTAAGAACGCGAAGCGAGGCAACCATCTCTGTCGGCGCCATAGTTGAGTGAACCAAGGGCTATATCTGTTCTTAGTTCAATTTATTTTGAAAGGGGCATGCTTATTTAAGATGGTAAGGAAAGCACTTTTAAAGACAACCAAGCATCCTTTACTGACGGGATGAGGTCAATATCCTTCCAGGATACCCGGGCCAGGTTGATTAGAAAGGCCTGCTCGCAGAAATGTTTTAGAGAGCTTTGACAGTGATGAGGTGTGGTCATTTTATCACGGACCCATAACAGACGCAGGCAATGAGGCAGTGATCGCTGAAATCCTGGTTGAAAACAGCAGAGGTGTATTTAGAGGGCAAGTTGGTCAGGATGATATCTATGAGGGTGTCCATGTTTACGGATTTGGGGTTGTACCTGGTAGGTTCCTTGATAATTTGTGTGAGATTGAGGGCTTCTAGTTTAGATTGTAGGCTGGCCGGGGTGTTAAGCATATCCCAATTTAGGTCACCTAGCAGTACAAACTCTGACAATAGATGGGGGGCAATCAATTCACATATGGTGTCCAGGGCACAGCTGGGACCTGAGGGGGGTCTATAACAAGCGGCAACAGTGAGGGACTTATTTCTGGAGAGATGGATCTTTAAAAGTAGAAGCTCGAACTGTTTGGGCATAGACCTGGATAGTATGCCAGAACTCTGCAGGCTCTCTACAGTATATTGCAATTCCTCCCCCTTTAGCAGTTCTGTCTTGACGGAAAATGTTGTAATTGGGGATGGAAATTTCCAAATTTTTGGTGGCCTTCCTAAGCCAGGATTCAGACGCGGCTAGGACATCAGGGTTGGCGGAGTGTGCCAAAGCAGTGAATAAAGCAAACTTAGGGAGGAGGCTTCTGATGTTAACATGCATGAACCCAAGGCTTTTACAGTTGCAGAAGTCAACAAATGAGAGTGCCTGGGGAATGGGAGTGGTGCTGGGGTCTGCAGGGCCTTATCACCAGAGGAACAGAGGAGGAGTAGGATGAGCGTACGGCTAAAGGCAATAAGAACTGGTTGTCTAGTGCGTCGAGAACAGAGAATAAAAGGAGCAGATTTTTGGCTGTGGTAGGATAGATTCAGGGCATAGTGTACAGACAAGGGTATGGTAGGGCGCGAGTACAGTGGGGGTAAACCTAGGCATTGAGTGACGATGAGAGAGGTTGCATCTCTGGAGGCGCCAGTTAGAGGTTGACCGATTATGATTTTTCAATGCCAATACCGATTATTGGAGGACCAAAAAAAGGCGATACAGATTAATAGGCCAATTTTTTTAATATATATATATATATATATATATATATATATATATATATATATATATATATATATATATAACATATAAATATATATATATATATATATATATATTTGTAATAATGACAATTACAACAATACTGAATGAACACTTACTTTAACATATTATAATACATAAATAAAAATCAATTTAGTCTCAAATAAATAATGAAACATGTTCAAGTTGGTTTAAATAATGCAAAAACAGTGTTGGAGACGAAAGTAATTGTGCAATATGTGCCATGTAAAAAAGCTCATGTTTAAGTTCCTTGCTCAGAATATGACAACATATGAAAGCTGGTGGTTCCTTTTAACACGAGTCTTCAATATTCCCAGTTAAGAAGTTTTAGGTTGTAGCTATTATAGGACTATTTTTATCTATACCATTTGTATTTTATATGCCTTTGATTATTGGATGTTCTTATAGGCACTATAGTATTGCCAGCCTAATCTCAGGAGTTGATAGGCTTGAAGTCATAAACAGCGCTGTGCTTCAAGCATTGCGAGGAGCTGCTGGCAAATGCAGGAAAGTGCTGTTAGAATGAATGCTTACGAGCCTGCTGCTGCCTACCACCGCTCAGTCAGACTGCTCTATCAAATCATATACTTAATTATAATGTAATAAACACACAGAAATACGAGCCTTAGGTCATTAATATGGTCAAATCTGGAAAAGATCATTTCAAAAACAAAACGTTTATTCTTTCAGTGAAATACGGAACCGTTACGTATTTTATCGAACGGGTGGCATCCATAAGTCTAAATATTGTTGTTACATTGCACAACCTTCAATGTTATGTCATGATTATGTAAAATTCTGGCAAATTAATTAGTCTTTGTTTGGAAGAAATGGTCTTCACACAGTTCGCCACGAGCCAGGCGGCCCAAACTGATGCATACACCCTGACTCTGCTTGCACAGAACGCAAGAGAAGTGACACAATTTCCCTAGTTAATATTGCCTGCTAACATGAATTTATTTTAACTAAATATGCAGGTTTAAAAAATATATACTTGCGTATTGATTTTAAGAAAGGCATTGATGTTTATGGTTAGGTACATTGGTGCAACGACAGTGCTTTTGTCGCGAATGCGCTTGTTAAATCGTCATCTGTTTGGCAAAGTAGGCTGTGATTCGATGATAAATTAACGGGCACGGCATTGATTATTTGCAACGCAGGACAAGCTAGTTAAACTAGTAATACTATCAACCATGTGCAGTTAACTAGTGATTATGTTAAGATTGATAGTTTTTTTATAAGATAAGTTTAATGCTAGCTAGCAACTTACCTTGGCTCCTTGCTGCACTCACGTAACAGGTGGTCAGCCTGCCACGCAGTCTCCTCGTGGAGTGCAATGTAATCGGCCATAATCAACGTCCAAAAATGCTGATTATCGATTGTTGTGAAAACTTGAAACTGGCCCTAATTAATCGGTCGACCTCTAGCGCCAGTTAAGCTAGGCGCGGTCTCCGCATATGTGTGTGGGGGGGCTATCTGAGGCATGTTGAGCAGGACTAGGGGCTCCACAGTAAAATAAAACAATGAGCGCTCCCCTAAACAACAGTATACAATGCGTATTGATGTAACCGATGTGAAATGGCTAGTTAGTTAGCGGTGGTGTGCGCTAATAGCGTTTCAATCAGTGACGTCACTCGCTCTGAGACCTGAAGTGGTTGTTCCCCTTGCGTTGCAAGGGCCGCGGCTTTTGTGGCGCGATGGGTAACGATGCTTCGTGGGTGTCAGTTGTTGATGTGTGCAAGGGTCCCTGGTTCGAGCCCAGGTTGGGGCGAAGAGAGGGACGGAACCTACACTGTTACATTGACATGAGAGAGAGGCATAAAGCAATCACAGGTGTTAAGACAACAACGGGTGAGACAACAATGGGTAAACGGCTAAGACAACAACCATGGGTAAATGGCGATGAATGGGTAGAGGGGGTCAGTTAGCTGCACACAGGGCCTGAGTTCGGGGCTGGGACCGACAGATAAACAAAATGAAGTACCGTGTTAATGAACAGTCCAGCAGGCATCAGCTGTGTAGCCGAGTGAACATAGGGTTCAGTGAGCAGCAATAGATGAAACAGGGAGCCATTCGGTAGTCGATTACTACGCTAGGCGAGCGGGAGACACGGCGTTCAGGAAGCTAAGTTAGCGGGCCGGGGCTAGCAGATGGATCATCACCAACATGCTTGACGCAGAGGCCGGTTGAGAGCACATCGGCCGAATTACATCAGCAGACCAGTAGTGATGGATTGGCAGGGCTCCGTGTCGACAAAGGGTCCAGGCCAATTGGCAAGAGAGGTATTGTAGTTGGTGTACTTCGTTTGCTAGCCGGGAGATGGGCCTAGCTCGAGGCTAGCTCAAGGCTAACTGGTGCATGCTTCTGGACAAGGGTGTTAGCCACAATAGCCACTTGGTAACAGCTAGCTAGCTGTGAAGATCCGGTGTAATGGTCCAGAGCTTGCGGCCGGAATCTAGTGATGTAGTGGGGGGAAAAAGCAGTCCGGTATGCTAAGGGATGATATCGCGCTGTGCAGACTGGCAGGTATTATCCGGGCTGTCCGGGCTAAAGCGGCTGGTGTCCGAGCTAAAGGTAAAGACCGCTAGCAGTGGCTAACAAGGAGTAAATAGCTAGTAGCGAATTAGCTGTCTAGCGTCAGATGGCTAGCTACTGATGGAGGTTCCAGTTATAAGGTCTAAAAAATAGCAGATCCATACCACATTGGGTGAGGTGGGTTGCAGGAAGGTATATTTAATTCGAAAATGGAAAAAAAAGAGATTGAAATATAATGAAATGTACACAAAAAAGAAAAGACTGAATATTTACATGGGACAAAAACAAACACGTCTTACTGCTGCGCCATCTTGAAATTAATTATTTCGCAATGTGCTCCACCTTCTAATATTATTCATCTTAAATATAAATCATTTTGGTTAAGATTTTTCTCCGATGTAGTTCATTTTGTAACATTATTTTAACATTATGCACTATGCAAAGCTTCAAAAATGATTGATACACATAGCCTTTTACCGCAGACCTTTATTTTGAAAGCAATATCGGAAGTCTTGATCTTGCTGCTGGGACACTGTTGCTGCCATGAACCGAATGAAACAAATCATGCATTTAGCGTTTCTTGGACCGACAGATGAATGCAATTTAATTACGTTTTCGTGGTACGCAAAACTATTTTAATTGCAAATTAGTGATATGGCAGGAGCACGATTTACAGGGAACATTTGCCTCCTCAAAGGCTTGCTCTACTAAGGACACATTTTAAAGTTACAACCTTGACGCACGTTGGAATTTGTTGTGACAGACAGCTAGACAGGGATTAAAGAAATACGATAAAAATATGTTACTTGGCAAAGAGTAAAATTAACACTATCGCAGAAACAGCTGTTGCTCTTGGGTTTTTGGAGAAGGCCGAACACTTGCAACTACAGAGTCATTAGTTCCCCAGCAAAGTTGGAGGCAAACCTCAGTTGGACATTCCAAGTCTTCCTGAGTTAGCTCCAACAGCATGTGCGCCGAATACAACAGGGTTACGGTCCAAACACTTAAAAGACACACCCTATCCCCACAGCCCTCAAATTAAGTGGACACTTCTGACGAGTATACACTTGCAGGGTGAGGAAGGACTGATTTTTAAATGGCCCACCCTTGGCCGGAAATTGGTCTCTCGTTCATCCCGCGAGAGACCATTTTCCCGTGTTTTCTGCCACCGGTAGCTTGTGGATGCTGTATATGCGCTACAGTCAATTGAGTGCATGTCTACTTATATTAAATATAATTATTAATATACGCCTACTGTATGATAGCTAACAAATGAATTAGCTAATGAACGTTGGCCTGCATAGCTGGAACTTCGGAATAAGGAAAATGTTTTATTTCAACAATTTCCAAAAAACCAAACAAAAACATTTACTTTTTACGAGATGTGTCATTCGTTTTTACTTACACTTGTATGGTGACCTCTCCATTGATTTTGTTTTCGTAGACTTTTCTTAGTGGATGTACAATCGTCACGAATGGAATTATGGGGAGTTTCAGGCTCGGAGTGAACATAATTGTACACTCGCAAAGCCGCCTAAAAACGAGAGCTGAGGGGCTTACGTTGCAAACTTCCCTTGCTTGGCTTATCATTTGGATCGTTCTCAAAGATGGCGATGGGTATTCCCCAAGGGCATAAGGCGAGGTTAAGTTGGCGAAGGTGTGTCTTAAGTGTTTGGGCCGCTGGCCTGGTGTAGACCTTACCGTGAAATGCTTACTTACGAGCCCTCTCTTTCTAAAGTTATCTGCCGAAATTGTTGCAACCCCTATTACTGGCCTGTTCAAGCTCTCTTTCGTATCGTCTGAGATTCCCAAAGATTGGAAAGCTGCCGCGGTCATCCCCCTCTTCAAAAGGGGTGACACTCTAGACCCAAACTGCTACAGACCTATATCTATCCTACCCTGCCTTTCTAAGGTCTTCGAAAGCCAAGTTAACAAACAGATCACCGACCATTTCGAATCCCACCGTACCTTCTCCGCTATGCAATCTGGTTTCAGAGCTGGTCATGGGTGCACCTCAGCCACGCTCAAGGTCCTAAACGATATCATAACCGCCATCGATTAAAGACAATACTGTGCAGCTGTATTCATCGACCTGGCCAAGGCTTTCAACTCTGTCAATCACCACATTCTTATCGGCAGACTCAACAGCCTTGGTTTCTCAAATGACTGCCTCGCCTGGTTCACCAACTACTGGACGGTTCTGACTTAGAATATGTGGACAACTTCAAATACCTAGGTGTCTGGTTAGACTGTAAACTATCCTTCCAGACTCACATTAAGCATCTCCAATCCAAAATTAAATCTAGAATTGGCTTCCTATTTCGCAACAAAGCATCCTTCATTCATGCTGCCAAACATACCCTCGTAAAACTGACTATCCTGCCGATCCTTGACTTCGGCGATGTAATTTACAAAATAGCCTCCAACACTCTACTCAACAAATTGGATGCAGTCTATCACAGTGCCATCCATTTTGTCACCAAAGCCCCATATACTACCCACCACTGCGACCTGTACGCTCTCATTGGCTGGCCCTCGCTTCATACTCGCCGCCAAACCCACTGGCTCCAGGTCATCTACAAGTCTTTGCTAGGTAAAGCCCCGCCTTATCTCAGCTCCCTGGTCACCATAGCAGCACCCACCCGTAGCACGCGCTCCAGCAGGTATATTTCACTGGTCACCCTCAAAGCCAATTCCTCCTTTGGCCGCTTTTCCTTATAGTTCTCTGCTGCTAATGACTGGACCGAACTGCAAAAATCACTGAAGCTGGAGACTCAAATCTCCCTCACTAACTTTAAGAACCAGCTGTCAGAGCAGCTCACAGATCACTGCACCTGTACATAGCCCATCTGTAAATAGCCTATTCAACTACCTCATCCCCATACTGTATTTATTTATTTATCTTGCTCCTTTACACCCCAGTATCTCTACTTGCACATTCATCTTCTGCACATCTATCACTCCAGTGTTTAATTGGTATATTGTAATTACTTCGCCACTATGGCCTATTTATTGCCTTACCTCCCTTATCTTACCTCATTTGTACACAATGTATATATACTTTTCTTCTACTGTATTATTGACTGTATGTTTGTTTATTCCATGTGTAACTCTGTTGTTGTATGTGTCGAACTGCTTTGCTTTATCTTGGCCAGGTCACAGTTGTAAATGAGAACTTGTTCTTAACTAGCCTACCTTGTTAAATAAAGGTGAAATATTTTTTTAAATTAAATTAACCAACAATGCAGTTCAATAAGTAGTTATAGTCGAAACGGCGTCAACACCATAACACCACAGCTAGCTAGCCAACTTTTCCAATTAGCAGTACTGTAGAAACTATATACATTACAACGGAACGATTTGACTAGTGTAATGTTAGCTAGCTACAAAGTTGTCTTTGTATCAAGATAAAGGCGTAGTACAGAGTAACTATCGAGGTTAGCTAGCCAGCTACATTCTCTAACATAGTCAACAACGCGCCCACTGCTAGCTAGCTAACCCCACCAGCTAGCTGTATCATTTTTAGTCAATAAGATTTTTGCAACGTAAGCTTAACTTTCTGAACATTTGAGATGTGTAGTCCACTTGTGTAGCTAGCAGAACTGACTTTGTGTTAGCTAGCCAACGTTTAATTACTTCTGCGTAATGAACTAGACACGGACACGAATGATCCATTGGTAGCTTGTTGTTACCAAGTATTGGTGCTAACCATGTGTTATAGGATGCTCGCATGCTAGTTAGCTAGTTAGCTACGGCGTCATAGGACACGGTGCACTAGGTGGGTTTTCACGGAAGAATACTGTACCAAGTTATCTAGCGGAATAAACTAAGTTTGAGCCTATTCCTGAAACATTGAACCACTGTAGTTTACATCAATTTTAAATTCTAGTGGTAGCTAGAAAAGTTATATTTTAGCGTTTCAGTGAATTGTTAGTGAATTGCTCTCTCGCTTCCCCAGTTGTTTAGTTAATTTTCATGCCAATCTCCCTTGCATTAGCGTAGCCTCTCCTGTAGCCTATCAACTATGTGTCGGTCTATCCCTGTTCTCTCCTCTCTGCACAGGCCATACAAACGCTTCACATCGCGTGGCCGCTGCCACTCTAACCAGGTGGTCCCAGCACGCACGACCCACGTGGAGTTCCAGTTCTCCGGCAGCCTCTGGAACTGCCGGTCTGCGGCCAACAAGGCAGAGTTCATCTCAGCCTATGCTACCCTCCAGTCCCTCGACTTCTTGGCGCTGACGGAAACATGGATTACCACAGAAAACACTGCTACTCCTACTGCTCTCTCCTCATCTGACCACGTGTTCTCGCACACCCCGAGAGCATCTGGTCAGCGGGGTGGTGGCACTGGAATCCTCATCTCTCCCAAGTGGACATTCTCTCTTTCTCCCCTGACCCATCTGTCTATCTCCTCCTTTGAATTCCATGCTGTCACAATCACTAGCCCATTCAAGCTTAACATCCTTACCATTTATCGCCCTCCAGGTTCCCTCGGAGAGTTCATCAATGAGCTTGACGCCTTGATAAGTTCCTTCCCTGAGGATGGCTCACCCCTCACAGTTCTGGGTGACTTTAACCTCCCTACGTCTACCTTTGACTCATTTCTCTCTGCCTCCTTCTTTCCACTCCTCTCCTCTTTTGACCTCACCCTCTCACCGTCCCCCCCTACTCACAAGGCAGGCAATACGCTTGACCTCATCTTCACTAGATGCTGTTCTTCTACTAATCTCACTGCAACTCCCCTCCAAGTCTCCGATCACTACCTTGTATCCTTTTCCCCCTCGCTCTCCTCCAACACTACTCACTCTGCCCCTACTCAGATGGTATTGCGCCGTCGTAACCTTCGCTCTCTCTCTCCTGCTACTCTCTCCTCTTCCATCCTATCATCTCTTCCCTCTGCTCAAACCTTCTCCAACCAATCTCCTGATTCTGCCTCCTCAACCCTCCTCTCCTCCCTTTCTGCATCCTTTGACTCTCTACGTCCCCTATCCTCCTGACCGGCTCGGTCCTCCCCTCCTGCTCCGTGGCTTGACGACTCATTGCGAGCTCACAGAACAGGGCTCCGGGCAGCCGAGCGGAAATGGAGGAAAACTAGCCTCCCTGCGGACCTGGCATCTTTTCACTCCCTCCTCTCTACATTTTCCTCCTCTGTTTCTGCTGCTAAAGCCACTTTCTACCACTCTAACTTCCAAGCATCTGCCTCTAACCCTAGGAAGCTCTTTGCCACCTTCTCCTCCCTCCTGAATCCTCCTCCCCCCCCCCCCCTCTTTGCGGATGACTTCGTCAACCATTTTGAAAAGAAGGTCGACGACATCCGATCCTCGTTTGTTAAGTCAAACGACACCGCTGTTCCTGCTCACATTGCCCTACCCTATGCTTTGACCTCTTTCTCCCCTCTCTCTCCAGATGAAATCTTGCGTCTTGTGACGGCCGGCCGCCCAACAACCTGCCCGCTTGACCCTATCCCCTCCTCTCTTCTCCAGACCATTTCCGGAGACCTTCTCCCTTACCTCACCTCGCTCATCAACTCATCCTTGACCGCTGGCTACGTCCCTTCCGTCTTCAAGAGAGCGAGAGTTGCACCCCTTCTCAAAAAACCTACACTCGATCCCTCCGATGTCAACAACTACAGACCAGTATCCCTTCTTTCTTTTCTCTCTAAAACTCTTGAACGTGCTGTCCTTGGCCAGCTCTCCTGCTATCGCTCTCAGAATGACCTTCTTGATCTAAATCACTCAGGTTTCAAGGCTGGTCATTCAACTGAGACTGCTCTTCTCTGTGTCACGGAGGCTCTCCGCACTGCTAAAGCTAACTCTCTCTCCTCTGCTCTCATCCTTCTAGACCTATCTGCTGCCTTTGATACTGTGAACCACAGAAACCACCGGGAAAAAAAATTATGAAATGAAATGTATGCATTCACTACTGTAAGTCGCTCTGGATAAGAGCGTCTGCTAAATGACTAGAATGTAAAATGTAAATGTAACCATCAGATCCTCCTCTCCACCCTCTCCGAGTTGGGTATCTCCGGCGCGGCTCACTCTTGGATTGCGTCCTACCTGACAGGTCGCTCCTACCAGGTGGCGTGGCGATAATCCGTCTCCGCACCACGTGCTCTCACCACTGGTGTACCCCAGGGCTCAGTTCTAGGCCCTCTCCTATTCTCGCTATACACCAAGTCACTTGGCTCTGTCATATCCTCACATGGTCTCTCCTATCATTGCTACGCTGACGACACACAATTAATCTTCTCCTTTCCCCCTTCTGATAACCAGGTGGCGATTCGCATCTCTGCATGTCTGGCAGACACATCAGTGTGGATGACGGATCACCACCTCAAGCTGAACCTCGGCAAGACGGAGCTGCTCTTCCTCCCGGGGAAGGACTGCCCGTTCCATGATCTCGCCATCACGGTGGACAACTCCATTGTGTCCTCCTCCCAGAGTGCTAAGAGCCTCGGCGTGACCCTGGACAACATCCTGTCGTTCTCCGCTAACATCAAGGCGGTGACCCGATCCTGTAGGTTCATGCTATACAACATTCGCAGAGTACGACCCTGCCTTACACAAGAAGCGGCGCAGGTCCTAATCCAGGCACTTGTCATCTCCCCGCTCCTCCGCACACTCCACTGGCTTCCAGTTGAAGCTCGCATCTGCTACAAGACCATGGTGCTTGCCTACGGAGCTGTGAGGGGAACGGCACCTTCGTACCTTCAGGCTCTGATCAGGCCCTACACCCAAACAAGGGCACTGCGTTCATCCACCTCTGGCCTGCTGGCCCCCCTACCTCTGCGGAAGCACAGTTCCCGCTCAGCCCAGTCAAAACTGTTCGCTGCTCTGGCACCCCAATGGTGGAACAAGCTCCCTCACGACGCCAGGACAGCGGAGTCAATCCCCACCTTCCGGAGACACCTGAAACCCCACCTCTTTAAGGAATACCTGGGATAGGATAAAGTAATCCTTCTAACCCCCCCCCAAAAAAAATATAGATGTACTATTGTAAGTGGTTGTTCCACTGGATATCATAAGGTGAATCCACCAATTTGTAAATCGCTCTGGATAAGAGCGTCTGCTAAATGACGTAAATGTAAATGTAGTTAACCCTTGTGTGGTGTTCGGGTCTGTGGGACCCATTTTCAATGTTTACTCAAATAAAATTATGCAATTAATTGGCCATGTAAAATAACACATTTTCATTGAGTCCACACTGTACCCCTCTACACATTTATATTACATATGAGGTGTTCAGGTCCACCATGTGTGTGGGTGAAAATAAGTCAAATTTAAACAAAAAGGGTTGCTGTGTACCTTCACTCTGTCTTCCTCCTCCCTGGGCCTGCTGTTTCAACATAGCACCAAGAACCTGCCTGGCTCCCCCTTTTCTCGCACTCTTAGTCTTTGTAGTGTGTGAAACTACACAATGTCTTGCAGGAACCGCACAATGTTATTACAATACATTATTTTGATATATTTTAAAAAATTAAATAAAAACTAGGAAAAATAATATTTTAAATCATTCTGGACTGCACTAATTTGGTGGGAAGGAGATGGATCAAACTAATTTACATGCATACTTTGGGGTTCTTCTCCTTGCTGGTGTTTTCAGATCCAATGGGGAATCCACAGAATCCATGTGGGATGCAGAAACTGACAGAGAACTTTTCCGTTCCACATTATTTCCAGGAATAGCCGCTTCAATAACCGAGACACCAGACCAGCTCCGCGGCAGAGACAAGCTAGCTACAATCAGGTCATTGTGGGACAAGTGGCTGGACTGCCTTCCCCTGTTTTACAACCCTGGGCCCAACGTTACTGTTGTAGAGCAGCTTATGCCATTTAGGGGCCGCTGCCCCTTCAGGCAGTACATAGTCTAAACCAGCAAAATATGGAATCAAGATCTGGGCTGCCTGTGATGCTGCTTGTGAACTTGCAAGTGTATACGGAGAAGGCAAGTGTATGAACCCCGCCCTGTGCAACTGGGTCCTGGACTTCCTGACGGGCCACCCCAAGGTGGTGAAGATAGGAAACAACACCTCCACTTCGCTGGTCCTCAACACTGGAGCTCCACAAGGATGTGTGCTCAGCCCCCTCCTGTACTCCCTGTTCATGCACGCCTCCAACTCAATCAACAAGTTTGCAGACGGCACAACAGTAGTAGACCTGATTACCAACAATGACGAGACAGCATCACAGGGAGGTGAGGGCCCTGGGTATGTGGTGCAATAAAAATAACCTCTCAACGTCAACAAAACAAAGGAGCCTATCGTGGACTTCCGGAAACAGCAGAGGGAACACGCCCCTATCCACTGACAGGATTGCAGTGGAAAACTTCCAGTTCCTCGGTGTACACGTCACTGACAAACTGAAATGGTCCACCCACACAGTGTGGTGACGAAGGCGCAACAGCGCCTCTTCAACCTCAGGAGGCTGAAGAAATTCGGCTTGGCACCTAAAACCCTCAAACTTTTACAGATCCAAGTCAGTTATGAACAAATTCTTATTTACAATGACAGCCTACCAAGGCCAAACCCTAACCCGGATGACGCTAGGCCAATTGTGTGCCGCCCGATGGGACTCCCAATCACGATACAGCCTGGAATCTAACCCGGGTCTGTAGTGACACCTCTAGCACTGAGATGCAGTGCCTTAGACTGCTGCGCTACTCGTATCACCGCCCGCAACCACAAGGCTCTCCAGAGGGTGGTGCAGTCTGCCCAGCGCATCCCCGGGGGCACACTACCTGTCCTCCAGGACACCTACAACACTCGATGTCACAGGAAGGCCAAAAAGAGCAAGGACAACAACCACCCGAGCCACTGCCTGTTCACCCAGAAGGCAAGGTCAGTACAGGTTCATCAAAACTGGGACAGAGAAACTGAAAAACAGCATCTATCTCAAGGCCATCAGCCTGTTAAATAGCTATCACATTTAAGGCTGCTGCCCTTTATGCATAGACTTGAAATCACTGGCCACTTTAATAATGGAACACTAGTTACTAATAATGTTTACATACCCATCTCATGTATATACTGTATTCTATTGTACTGCATCTTAGTCTAGGCCACGCTGACATTGCTTGTCCAAATATTTATATATTCTTAATTCCATTCCTCCACTTAGATGTGTGTATTGTTAGATATTACTGCACTGTTGGAGCTAGAAACAAGCATTTCGCTAAACACGCATGTCCAATAACATTTGATTAATCCAGTGAAATTATGACTAGTTCAAAATCTTGCCATACCCTGAAAAAAGCTTTTTAACTAACGAGGGAGATCACAATTGGTAAGTGAATATTTAATTGTGCACAATGGAGCAAAATAACATTTAAAACAAGGACATAATGACTGACTGCTTTCGTGTGCTTAGTTCGTAGACCAAATATACAGTACGTATCAACTATTGAAACAAAAATCCATGGTGAATTAGTTTGTCTATTTTAGCATTAAAACATGACTGTTCTTAAAATAGCACTTAAAATGACCAAAAACAGAATGAGAAAAATAACACATCTGAGGTACATAGTTACTAATAACACTCAGATGCACAAGGTTGCATGATGAATGTTCCACCATTTTCTTGACTTCAGCAGCAAAGAGTTATCAAATGGAATATGTACAAAAAATATTGTTGCAATAAAGACAAATTGGTAAGCCTTGCAACACAATCCTAAGTAACATTCAATCTGGAGATTAGTCATATAACAGTTAAATTGACTGTAAAAAACATTTAAAGAATAAGGTTAGGAATCTTGAATGTCTGCTTGTAGGGTGTGTGGACAAACATGCACTGAGAAACGGAAGGATAACATCTTAAAACCTACTTTTGAAAAATTAAATGCTTCAATGAAAAGAAATTGTCAGCCAGACTGCCTCATTTAATATCAAGCAAGAGTCATTTAAAAACAAATAAAACTGCTAAAATACAGCATTTCCCCTAGTATCCAATCACCATTAAGGTGATTAGGAGGGGTCCACGACTTGCTGATTAAAATGTACAGGTCCAATCAGAGTCCCAATGTAACTGGTCACAACAGAGCAAGTTCCCCTGTGACTATTAAATTTTTTAAAAAAGATTGCAGGCATAAATATTTACGTCGTCTTCCTGAATCCTTTCAAGATGGGGTAGATGTTTTCAAATGCTTCATAAATTTCTCCTCTCACCTTTGCACCTTGAAATAAGCAGCAAAAAGGATAGTAAAGTTACATTTGACAACAAATGCCCTTACTCTATGTTATTAGGAAAAGGAGAAAAACCTCACCTGTTAATACAACTTTGCCTGAAACGAATATCAGTAGGACAATTCTGGGTTTGATCATTCTGTAGATTAGCCCAGGGAACAACTCAGGTTCATAACTGGAAAAATAAGAAAAAAATGTAGGCCTACTTCTAATCTTTGCTCCCAGTACTAAATCACTTTAGAATACCAATCTTAGTATTATAAACAATGTACAAAATATGTCAGAATTACACGTATAAGAATGCATCCCATCAGATATTACAGGCTTTAATTTTGCAGTAGTGAATATGACAAACCTGCTGAACTGTTGGTGAGTTAGTACAAGTCCCTCTAACCGAATGGGGAATTTGACGTCACAGCTGCCCACCATGTTCTGAATCTTGAAATCAAGAAATTTGGCTGGGAAGCCCAACTTCTGCACGACTCTGGCGTATTTCCTGGCTGCCAGGCGGGACTGCTCTTCACTAAAGGGGTAGGAGGGAGCATGATGAGGTCTTTAAACAGATGTTGTTTTGACATGCTTTGTGTCTTTAAAAAAAAGATATTAACCTTTTGGCTCCCGTGCAAACCATTTTTCCAGAACTGAAGATAAGTGCAGTTGTTCTTGGCTCTCGTATTCTCATGATTACAGCAGCAAATCGCTGTAAGACAAGAACAGTTGAGAAAGTTGTACATTTTGTCAATAGAACAGTGTCTTGGTGGGACATTCTCAGACCCGAAGCAACATGCCTTGTGGGCCCATTCTAGTTACATTTTAGCCTGGTACTATTTCACCTTTCCCTGGGCCCTGACAATGATTTGTGCAAATGAAGAATAACAATTTATGCTTACCTTGGGGTTGTACTCAGCATTTCTAGCTCGCAGTGCTATTGTTTTCAAGTCAAGTTTGCAGCCCAAGTTCACAGTGGATACGATGTTCCTAAAAAAGGGAAGGAAATAAACCATGCCATCAGGATGGGAGATTCTCGCTGTTGATATGGTCACATCACTATTCACCTTCATCTATTAGCGTCTTGTGTTTCAGCTTTATAGGAGTATATAGGGGTTGAGACTAATGAACTGTTCAGGAACACTTACTGTAACTGAGGGACAATCCCAGAACTCTCAGAGGCAGGAGTGGCAGGTGTGATGGGTGTCATGGGGGTTAGCGGTGTAGCGGTGTAGAGGGGGGTGTTTCCTGGCAGTGTGGTGGTGGTGACCGTTTGGGAGTGATAAAGCTGTGGTGTCTGTCCCAAACCCCCTGGCACCCCAGCCTGCTGGGCCGAAGCCTGCTGCTGTTGTTGTTGCCGCTGCTGCTCTTCCAGGAGAGACAGGCTGTTGGTGTTCGTGACAGGTTGGGGAGTCAGACCACTGCCATAGGGCATCATGGGGCTGAAAATGGGCATACCAGGAGTCATTGCCCCCTTTGACAGATGGAAGAACAATCCCCCAATTAGGCTAGTTGAAACTAAAACATTTGAGCAATGTTGTTCCTGTGTTGACAACAATAACGTCTCACTCAAATTAGTTACCTGAGGGGAGGCAAGACCCTGGAAAGGAGGCAAACTGTTGTTCTGCTCCATGTCCTCAAATTATGAAGCGTTCACTTGACTGGCCGTCTCAAAGGCCTGAAATTCTCTGAGGAGTAGGAGCAATTCTGGGTTTGATAATTTCGACAACAGTCATAAATCGTAATAGCAGAGCGTGGCAGCGAACCCCTTAGATCGCTTCTTTTGACCAGAAAGAATAGACAAATCACATACAGAAAGTTGGCTAAGCATTGAGACTGGGGAAATCGGTGCCAAACACTGTTGTCAATGGAAACTTGACCTATCACTCAACTAGACCACACAATGCAGCAGTACCTAACTTACAACTATAGACAGCTAATTATCTAATGTGTTAACCTTGCAGCCAGTCAGCTAACAAACGTTAACTAAGTTAGCTACCGCTACAGTGGCGCGCGAACTTTTAACATAGCTACCTAGCACTTTAACACCACGCACTGAAATTCAATCCAACTTTGCAATGTATGCTTTTGTTTATAGAAACCATGCAACTTCGTGTGAGCTTAAAAAAAAACAGTTTGGCGCAAATTTCGCATCTGACTTGCAGTTGGCCAGGTTAGCGTAGTAGTTACGTTAGCCAACGCAAGCTAGCTACTACAATTGCAACACTCGTGTGGTCGTTAGTGTTTTGCTCACTAAGTGATGCTGGTGTGTTGAGAAGGGACTCCGTAAATATGTCAAATACTCACCCCCGTCTCTATAACATTCAAAGGAGCTTTGGCTAGCTGATGGTTCCACTGATTCATGCACTTGCTCTAAACAGCGACATCAGTGACCACTTCCGGTGTCAAAGTTCCTAAGCCTTTTCCGATGAGGTTTAACCGCGGTTGGCATCCATCAAAGTTCCTATTACATTCTTGATTATTTTCTCTGACAATGTACAGGGGCAACAGTTCCCCCAAATCAAAAACAGAAAGTGCTGTTCAAGAAAAAAATAAAAGGGGTTGGCATTATATATTTTCTTGACCTGAGCGTGTGTAGTCTTCTTCGATTAACTTTATCTGCGGTTGGCATCCAATACCGTTTGCATTAGCGCCACCAACTAGACTGGCGTATAACTCCACTCTAGAAGGAGTTACGTTCCATCCCTGCAGTACAGTTGATAACCATTGCTATAAATTCGCTTAAAAAATAACTAAAAATAAATACCCTACCGTCTAACACTACACTCACATTTGTTTTATTTTTTATAAAAATACTTCACTATTTCTATCTATTTAGCCCTACTTGAGGCCAACAGCATGAAAGAATGGGACACCACCACTTAAAACATCATGTAAATCTTCTGATGTCAAGTCTCGCACACCCACATACCTCTTTGCAGCTGCCACCACAACCTATTTTCTGCGACTTACGTTCCATCCCTGCAGGTCAGTTGATAACCATTGCTATAAATGCAAAAAATCCAATCTTACTGAAACATATCACTTGTTGGTTTATCCCTCTGTACTGGTACAGATCTAATACTCACACCACTCCTCCCCCTCGACCCTTGATCTTCCTCTACTTTCTTCACTGCCTCAGCATACGACAACTTCTGCACTATTCTAACCCGGGAAACCTCAACCTGCCTCTCGCACGGGACATTTCTGATCCCCAGCCCCGTGGGCACCCCTACAATTAACCATCACCACTACTTTCCCCAATGCTATACATTCCTTTGTCTCATGCCCTTCTGCACACCTAGGTACCTCCCTCCTTAACACTGCTGCCACATGCCCATAAGCTTGACACCTGTAACAGCATAATGTATTTGGTACAAACGCTCGTACAGGATAACTTATATTTCTCATAACAAAACTTTTGTCAGGCAAAGACTCAACATCAAAACTCAAAAGAACAGACAATGACTCTTTCTCCACTCACATCACCCGGTCTGCGTCACACCAAACGACAAGCATCACAAACACCGGGAATCTTCCCATTCGGTTGGTCAGCTTTCACATTTACCGCTACCCCAGTAATCACTCCTTTTAATGGCACCCTTTTCTTGAGAGCAAAACTATTCACGTCTCTTGCCCCCATTCGTTTAACACAGAGCACCTGCTCCCTCTGACCAGCAGAAACACAATCATCACAAGACCACTTCTGGTTCCCCTCACCGATTCCACAGCAGCCAACTGTTTTCACCCACCCTGAAACCACAAATGGGTCAGCCAAACAGCAAGGTTACACTTTTTCAAAAAACTTCACTCCTGTCAGACTCATCTTTATCCTGACCCATGTGTAGTCTTCCTGGCCTGAGCATGCTTAGATAGGATTTCTGCTTTTATGGCATAGGTTGTGGTGCACATGCCTTGATCCACAGGGTCACTGGTTCAACCCCTACTTCTGCAGTTGCCCCTCAATAATTACATTGGTGGCAGCAGAAGGATAATCCCTGGTTTCTGTTCTTTGTCAGAAGCATTCCCCTGGCTGCATAGGGGTTTTAGTGTGAAGTACACCTCTTTGAGAGGACTTACATATGAAAGAATACTGCCTTATTACCACAAATAGGTCTGGACAGTTATGGCACAGTGGGGTTGTGGATCCAGTTCTGAATGGCCAAACTCCATCTCTACAGTTGTAAACACCCCTATTTGGCAAAAAGTATTATTGTGAGCCTTAACCAACTCTCTAAGGAGACACTTCCAATCATTGGACCGATGGCATATACACTGTGTACAAAACATTAGGAACACCTGCTCTTTCCATGACAGACTGACCAAGTGAAAGCTATGATGTCAACTGTTATATCCACTTCAGTGTAGATCAGGGCTGCCCAACCCTCTTCCTGGAAATCTACTGTCCTGTAGGTTCAGTCCAACCCTAATTTAGCATATCTGATTCAGCCAGTTAAGGTCTTGTTGAGCAGCTAATTAGTAGAATCAGGTGTGTTAAATTAGGGTTGGGTTGAAAACCCACAGGACAGCAGATCTCCATGAAGAGTGTTGGGCAGCCCTGGTGTAGATGAGGGGAGACAGGTTAATGAAGGATTTTTAAGCTTTGAGACATGGATTGTGCCCCATTCAAAATATTAAGTGCCTTTGAACTGGGGTATTGTAGTAGGTGCCATGTGCACTGGTTTGAGTGTTTCAAGAACTACAGCGCTGCAGGGTTTCCACACAACAGTTTCCTATCCATATCAAGAATGGTCCCCCACCCAAAGGACTTTCCAGCCAACTTGACACAACTCTGGGAAGCATTGAGTCAACATGGGCCAGCATCCCTGTGGAACGCTTTCAACACCTTGTAGAGTGCATGCCTCAACAAATTGAGCCTGTTCTGAGGGCAAAACAGGGTGCAACTCAATATTAGGAAGGTGACCCTAATGTTTTATACACTGTGTTTGTTGGTTTTTCTTAACAGTTCATACTCCATTGTAATCAAATACATTTTCAACATTTAATGTTTAATAAAAATGGACACTGACAAAATGAACTACAGGGAACATCGTTCTTCAGCAAGAATGTAAAAAGCAGGAGATAGGTCCAAAATATGAAAAATACAGACAAAAGTGGGAGGTTGACAGCGGCAGGGAAAAGGTTGTTCAGTCCTTCCTGAGAGGGAATGTCTCTTCTTTGATGCCATCCTTGGTGACTATGCAGATCCTGAGGGCGTCCCCGGTGTACACATCTCTCTCAGCAGCAGAGATGAAGACATCTTTGACCAGCTGCACAGCCTTCTCCTGGCTCAGGGGCAGGTGCTGCACACCCTCCATGTTCTTGAATCCAATCTGATTGTAAATTAAGAATAAAGACAAAGACGATAAGGGGCTATACAGAAACCAAGAACTGGTTTGTTCCGAACCAATACACTATCGATTAGGCCACTAGAATGTCTAGAGTTGCCTTGAAACCGCCAAATAATACATTATTTTTTTTTTTTTAATTTAAAACATAGAAACATTCAAGTCATATTGTGCTGTCGGATTGCAGTACAATCCATTGGACAGAGGCGCTTCAGGGGGAACAAAGCCCTTAAAAGGTAGTGATGCTGAACTTATGCCCCTTTGTTTCTTTACCTGGTTGTCAAGCAGAGGTTGCAGCATAGCACTCGCTGAGCCTCCAGCTTTGTATGTGTCTCTCTGATAGGATCCCACTGGGTCAAAACTATAAACAGCTCCTTTACCTGAAAAGCAAAAACAATCCAAATCAGTTAGGAGAGTAATACATATTGGACTAGAAGTGGATAAAATAAAAATAAACATGCAGTGAATAACTTACACAAAAAGAACCAAGCATTATGATTATAGTAATAACAGAAATAGAGTAGGAGACATACCCTCCTCATCCAAGCCACCGATGATGTTGTAAACGTAGTAGGGGAAGAATCTTCTACCGTACAGGATTGTTGACAGCATGGCCGCGATTGCTCCACTTGTCATGCATTTGTTGTTGGAGTGCTTGTACATCTACAAATATTTGTTTGAAGATGAAACATTTACAAATGCTAACTTAGTGTACAGAAGTATTCCATAACTTTCAACTTAGAAAAATATTTTTAAAGTAACATTTATGAATGTAAGTGAAACTGAGTCTCAAGCCCAAGATGATCTCACCTTTAATCTTGCATCAATGATTTTAGTAAGGGTCAAGCAATCTCCATGGAATCCACTGCATCCTATGACAGTTGTATCTGTCCTGTGATAAATGAAACAAACTGTATTAGTAACAGCATTTAGTGATTGAATATTGATTTACATCCAATGTATTATGATGCTCACAAGCAGAATCCATTTCCACCATTTCAAATTATTTAGTTTTACCAAGACTGCATTTAGATATTCTCATCTGTGTCAATACATAACACATTGATGAGTCACTTAGGCTGTGTTTAGACAGGCAGCCCAATTAATTATATTTTCCCCTCTAATTGCTATTTTGACCAATCACATCCGATATTTTCACAGCAAGCTCTTTCAGAACTGATCTGATAGGTCAAAAGACCAATTTGTGAAAAGATTTGAGGCGAATTTGACTGCCTGTTTAAACGTAGAAATAGTGAGCCAGTTAGTGGAGTTAAACCACACCATCTGACAATGTGCCTTCGCTCATCCTTGGAAATACAGTAGTGTGTACTTGACTTACAACTTGTAGCATTTTGGAGAGTCACGGCTGTGGATTGAATAGCCTTCACTCAGACGGGTGTCTGAGGCCACAACGGCAAAGTCTTCACCGGCAACAGCAAGCACAGTCCTGGAAGCACAATAAAAACTGTTAAGACTTTGAGGCTCCCTTACAAACAAGTTCGTCTTGGCAAAACATTAATCAGCTCCGTGGCATAAGTAGCTAGCTATAAAGAAACTAGTCTAACTACTGTTAGCGTCAGATAATAGTTAACGTATGCTAATTAGCTAACTGAAATCGAAACCAAACATGTAGCTAGCGAAGTCTGTTGTTCACGTAACTAGCTAAAAGTGATCTCGATTAGTTAAGTGTTAGTTTTTTGCTTCATGGACACATTTAGTCAGACACTTAACTTATATTCAGTCACTGTCCGTTCTAACTGCACAACAGCATTAGCTAGGTAACGTTAACTTGCTAACATTTGCTAGCTAGCTAGTTGGATATTGATGCTTACCCTCCGTTAAATGAATATGGAGAGAATCGGTGCTCTACTGGTCCAGTATAGTGATATTCCTTCATTTTCCCATTATCTCCATAAACTTGTGTCGCAAACATTGTGTTAACAAGGAAACGCAAAGTCTTCAGCTTCCCAAAGACAAGTGGGAAATATCGCTGTATCACTGCAATATGGCGAACGGATATGCTTCTTCTTCAACAACCTGCAAAACAAAAATGTGTCTTTCCTACCACCTTCTGGCTGGAGTCATGGGTAAATGCAACTCAACTAGCTACCAGAACATGGGTGTCAACTCAACATTCTTCTTCTTCTGTATATTGTCGTTCACACAATTTAGTGTGCGGCATAGAAACAAAATTCACAAAAAACTTAAACAAAAAAAACTACTCAACTACTACCCCAAAAAATCTAATCAAACAACTTTTCGGTTAAAAATAAAACAGAGCTGATCCCTACACAGGCTCAAGGGGAGCCTGGGACTGCAGGCCGTCTTCCAGTGCCAGTACCCCTTGCAAGTCTTCAGATGTAAAATCCTTCCAAAAACTTTAATGCCACAGACAAAATAATGTCCAGTTTCTTTTACTTTTTTTTACTTCACAGACAAGCTAAACACCTTCTTTGCCCGCCAGGATAACACTGTGCCACCGATGCGGCCCGCTCCCAAGGACTGTGGGCTCTCGTTCTCTGTGGCCGACATGAGTAAGACATTTAAGCGTGTTAACCCTCACAAAGCCCCGACCGCATCCCTAGCCACGTCCTCAGAGCATGCGCAGACCAGCTGGCTGGAGTATTAACAGACCTGTTCAATCTCTCCCTATCCCAGTCTGCTGTCTCCACTTGCTGCAAGATGTCCACCATTGTTCCTGTACCAAAGAAAGCAAACGTAACTGAACTAAATTACTATCGCCCTGTAGCACTCACTTCTGTCATCATGAAGTGCTTGAGAGGCTAGTTAAAGATCATATTACCTCTACCTTACCTGACACCTGAGACCAACTTCAATTTGCTTACCACTCCAATAGATCCACAGACAATGCAATCGCCATCGCACTGCACACTGCCCTATTCCATCGGGACAAGAGGAATACCAACGTCAGAATGCTGTTCATTGATTATAGCTCAGTCTTCAACACCATAGTACCCTCCAAGCTCATCATTAAGCTCGGGGACCTGGGTCTGAACGCCACCCTGTGCAACTGGGTGCTGGACTTCCTGATGGGCAGCCCCCAGTGGTGAAGGTAGGAAACAACACCTCCACTTCGTTGATCCTCAACACTGGGGCCCCATAACGGTGCGTGCTCAGCCCCCTCCTGTACTCCCTGTTTACCCATGACTGCGTGGCCATGCACACCTCCAACTCAATCATCAAGTTTGCAGACGACACAACAGTAGTAGGTCTGATTACCAACAATGACGAAACAGCCTACAGGGAGGAAGTGAAGGCCCTGGCGGAGTGGTGCCAGGAAAATAACCTCTCCCTCAACGACAACAAAATGAAGGAGCTGATCGTGGACTTCAGGAAACAGCAGAGGGAGCACGCCACAATCCACATCGACGGGACCGAAGTGGAGAAGGTGGAAAGCTTCAAGTTCCTCGGCGTACACATCACTGACAATCTGAAATGGTCCACCCACACAGACAGTGTGGTGAAGAAGGCGCAACAGCGGCTGAAGAAATTCGGCTTGGCCCCGAAGACCCTCAGAAACTTTTACAGATGCACAATTGAGAGCATCCTGTCGGGCTGTATCACCGCCTGGTACGGCAACTGCACCACCTGCAACCACAGGGCTCTCCAGAGGGTGGTACGGTCTGCCCAACGCATCACCGGGGTACACTGCCTGCCCTCCAGAACACCAACAGCACCCGATGTCACAGAAAGGCCAAAAAGATTATCAAGGACATCAACCACCCGAGCCCCGGCCTGTTCACCCCGCTATCATCCAGAAGGCGAGGTCAGTATAGGGGCATCAAAGCTGGGACCGAGAGGCTGAAAAACAGCTTCTATCTCAAGACCATCAGACTGTTAAATACCCATCACAAGCCGGCTACCACCCAGCTACTCAACCCTGCACCTTAGCGGCTGCTGCCCCATATACAAAGACATGGAATCACTGGCCATTTTAATAATGGAACACTAGTCACTTTAATAATGTTTACATACTGCTTTACTCATCTCATATGTATATAATGTATTGTATTCTACTGTATTAAGTCAATGCCACTCTGACATTGCTCGTCCTAATATTTATATATTTCTTAATTCCATTCTTTTACTTTTAGATTTTTGTATTGTTGTGAATTGTTAGATACTACTGCACTGTTGGAGCTAGGAACACAAGCATTTTGCGACACCCGCAATAACATCTGCTAAATATGTGTATGTGACCAATAACAATTTATTTTATTTTGAATGCCAGCAAACATTTCTTCAGGCTGTGGTCCATCCATTACCATATTTTCACGAGTGTCACTTGTTTAAATCGCCTCCGCATAGGAGATTCGATTGACCGCTCTAACTTTAGCCATCTCAATGTCCTTCACCCTTACAGGGCACTCCAGGAACTCATGATTCCCATCACAATTGAAACACCGTTGTCTTGCTGTACATTGTTCTTCAGTATACTCCGTCCGTCTGCACACACTTGAAACATGGACAAATCCTTGACAATTTTTACACTGCAGTGGTTTGGGGGACGAAAGCTCTTACAGCGTATCTTACATAACCAAGCTTCACATTCGTAGGTAAGTGCTCTTTATCAAAAAACAACAGGATGACAGACTTTCTTATTTTTCTCCATTCACCCAGCAGGTGGCCCATTCCTCCTTACAGAGCTGGTGTAACTGAGTCAGGTTTGTAGGCTTCCTTGCTCGCCCACACTTTTTCAGTTCTGCCCACACATTTTCTATGGAATTGAGGTCAGGGCTTTGTGATGGCTACTTCAATACCTTGACTTTGTTGTCCTTAAGCCATTTTGCCACAACTTTGGAAGTATGCTTGGCGTCATTGTCAATTTGGAAGACCCATTTGCGACCAAGCTTTAACTTCCTGACTGTCTTGAGATGTTGCTTCAATATATCCACATAATTTTCCTGCCTCATGATGCCATCTATTTTGTGAAGTGCACCAGTCCCTCCTGCAGCAAAGCACCCCCACAACATGATGCCACATGATTAACAGTAATTTGAGCAGCTCGGTCATGTTGTCAACAAGGCTCTTTTCGGGCCTCCCGGGTGGCGCAGTGGTCTAAGGCACTGCATCGCAGTCCTAGCTGTGCCACCAGAGATTCTGGGTTTGAGTCCAGGCTCTGTCGCAGCCGGCCGCGACTGGGAGGCCCATGGGGCGGCGCACAAATGGCCCAGCGTCGTCCGGGTTAGGGAGGGTTTGGACGGCAGGGGTATCCTTGTCTCATCGCGCACTAGTGACTCCTGTGGCGGGCCGGGTGCAGTGCACGCTGACCAGGTTGCCAGGTGTACGGTGTTTCCTCCGACACATTGGTGCGGCTGGCTTCCGGGTTGGATGGGCATTGTGTCAAGAAGCAGTGTGGCTTGGTTGGGTTGTGTTTCCGAGGACGCATGGCTCTCGACCTTCGCCTCTCCCGAGTCTGTACAGGAGTTGCAGCGATGAGACAAGACTGTAACTACTACCAATTGGATACCATGAAATTGGGGACAAAAAAGGGGTAAAAATAAATAAAAACAAGGCTCTTTTCCATAAAATAAATGTGTACATTTTCAAACTAGTTTTAATTGGAAAGGCAGATAAAGCATGTTTATCAAAAGCAATCACTTGCTTGGGAAAACACAGAATCCTACTAATTACTAAATCAAATCAAATGTTATTTGTCACATGCGCCAAATCCAACAACCTTACTGTGAAATGCTTACTTACAAGGCCTTAGACAACAATGCAGTTCAAGAAATAGAGTTAAGAAAATATTTAGTAAATAAACTAAAGTAAAAATGTTTAATAAAATCAAAAAGTAACATAAGAAAATTATAAAACAATAGTGAGGCTATATAGAGGGGGTACCGGTACCGAGTCAATGTGCGGGGGTACAGGTTAGTTGAGGTAATTTGTAAAGTGACTATGCCTATATAATAAACAGCGAGTAGCAGCATGATAAAAAAACAAAGGGTGGGGGTGTCATTGTAAATAATCGAGGTGGCCATGACAATTTTTTGGGACTTCATCATTTGGGACTTCATCTGACAATGCCTAGCATATAGGTCATGGATGTCAGGAAACTAGGCCCCAGTGATGTACTGGGGCATATGCACTACCCTCTGTAGTGCCTTACGGTCAGATGCCGAGCAGTTGCCATACCAGGTGGTGATGCAACCGATCAGGATGCTCTCGATGGTGTACCTGTAGAACCTCATGAGGATCTGGGGACCCATGCCAAATCTTTTCAGTCTCCTGAGGGGGAAAATGTGTTGTCGTGCCCTCTTCACAACTGTTTTGGTGTGTTTGGACAACGATAGTTTGTTAGTGTTGTGGACACCATGGAGCGTGAAACTCTCGACCCGCTCCACTTCAGCCCCGTCGATGTTAATGGGGTCCTGTTCAGCGCTTCTTTTCCTGTAGCCCACGATCAGCTCTTTGTCTTGTTCACATTGAGGGAGAGGTTGTAGTCCTGGCACCACACTTCCAGGTCTCTGACCTCCTCCCTATAGACTGTCTCATTGTTGTCAGTGATCAGGCCTACCACTGTTGTGTCGTCAGCAAACTTAATGATGGTGTTGGAGTCGTGCTTGGCCACGCATTCGTAGGTGAACAGTGAGTACAGGAGGGGACTAAGCACGCACCCCTGAGGGGCCCCAGTATTGATGATCAGCGTGGCAGATGTGTTGTTGCCTACCCTTACAACCTGGGGGCGGCCCGTCAGGAAGTCCAGGATCCAGTTGCAGAGGGATGTGTTTAGTCCCAGGGTTCTTAGCTTAGTGATGAGGTTTGTGGGTACTATGGTGTTGAACGCTGAGCTGTAGTCAATGAACAGCATTCTCACATAGGTGTTCCTTTTGTCCAGGTGGGAAAGGGCAGTGTGGAGTGCAATTGAGATTGCATCATCTGTGGATCTGTTGGGGCACTATGCGAATTGGAGTAGGTCTAGGGTTTCCAGCATGATGGTGTTGATGTTAGCCATGACCAGCCTTTCCAAAGTACTTCATGACTTCCGACGAGTGCTACGGGTCGGTAATCATTTAGTCAGGTTACCTTTGCTTTCTTGGGCACAGGGACTATGGTGGTCTTTTTGAAACATGTAGGTATTACAGACTCGGTCAGGGAGAGGTTGAAAATGTCAGTGAAGACACTTGCCAGTTTGTCCGCGCATGCTTTGAGTACATGTCCTGGTAATCGGTCTGGCCTCGCGGCTTTGTGAATGTTGACCTGGAGAGCGTGATCACACAGTCATCTGGAACAGCTGATGCACTCATGCCTGCTTCAGTGTTGCTTGCCTCGAAGTGAATACTGAAGGCATTTAGCTCATCTGGTAGGCTCGCTTCACTGGGCAGCTCGCAGCTGGGTTTCCCTTTGTATTCCGTAATAGTTTTCAAGCCTTGCCACATCAAATGAGCGTCAGAGTGTAAGAATTATGCCACTTTTGTTTTCAACACCCTCATTTGCCGTCATTGATCAACACAAGTGGATGTATGGAAAGCGAACAGCTAATTGGGAAGATTTGTTGCCACATTTGTTGACACTCAAGACCGTTTTGCATGGCTGCTTGGGCTGCTGTGTCGTTAGCCGTGTTTGAGATCATCAAGACCATGATGTATCTTGGGTTAATTGTGACTGACTGACTGATCTACAAATAATATTGAGTAGTTATTTATGATGCAAGGTGATTTGCAGATGAGTCAGTCTTGCCTTGCCTTTAAAGTCGTCTGTAACATAGAATGTGCCCTTTCTGTTTCTGGGCTCGTTTGAATGGTAAGGCAAAAGCAACCAACTGTAGATGAAAGTCGAAGAGTGAAGTCGGGGAGGTGTATTTACGACAGCCGAAAGTTGGACACTGATGTGGTTTTCCAACAGCAAGGCTCAGTGCAACATGGTAGTGTTGCCATTGTTTATAATAGTTGTTCTTTATAATGTCAAAATAAACATGTCTCCAACCCCCATATCATACACTCACAAACTGAAAATATAGGTGTGTATATTGTACAAACAATTGGTGAGAGAGCCTCACATCACATTAATTTGTACATATCCACTGTATACATGTATTGAGGCAAAGTTGTTTCTTGTTTCAGTTACCTCTTTGGTCACGTTTGTGTGAGTCAAACAAAAACACCCTAATGATTTGTTGACAATTGAACCTCCCACAATGCAGGTGATGGCTGCAGGATGAAGTTGGTGAAGAGCAACTGGAGAAACTTGCAGTTGACTTGAAGGCGCAAGTCGGAAATGTTTTATCCCCATAATGCAACACAATTTGAAAGGCAGTACTCAGATGCAGAGTAGCCCACGTTTTGTGAGGATGGAGAGGCCAGAGATAGCCAGACTAGTAATTTGGGCTAAGGAACAGAAGTTGGGTATTGGAGAAAGGCCACCAGTGCGTGTTCTGCAAACAATACAGTGGATGAAGGTGTGGTATGAGCGTGGTTAATGGATAGACGTGGTTATAGACAGTGAGGAAGAAGGAGAGGTGCTGAGGGCAGAGGGAAGATGTGTGTTGCTTTGCTCTCTGGAGCAGGGCGCCTTGGAAAGGAGGGATTACTGGGGTGGTGTTAAGTGTTGAGGTGGAGCAACTGAAATGGAAGATTCCCTGTGTCTGTGACACCTGCTGTTGGGTGCGACGCAGACCCGGTGGTGAGTGTGGTGAAACTGAGAAGACACTGTCTGCCTTTTGAGTTTTAAAGCGGAGTCTTTACCTGACAAAGTCATGTTAGGATATGTCAGTTATGCTGTGAGAGCTTTTGTGCCGAACCCACTAAGGTGTTTCAGATACCAAGCTCATGGTCATTTTGTAGCAGTGTGCAGGAGGGAGATTCTGAGTAGAACAGAAGGTGTTGTATGCTGAGGCAGCAAAGAGAGTAGAGGATGATGAGTCAAGGGTGAGTAGTAGACCTTCGGGTCTAGGCCAATACAGAGTGATACAATTTGTGCTTCAGTAAGGTTGGCTTCTTAGCATTCATTGCCATGGTTATCAACTGTACCGCAGAAAAGGAACGTAAATCACAGAAATAGATGTTGTGGTGTCAGGAATTACAACGTATGTTGAACGAAAGAGTCATTTCCTCCCAGCCCATCGGCCTGGTGTACATTTTTTAAATATTTTTTTGTCATTTAGCAGACGCTCTTATCCAGAGCAAGTTACAGTAGTGAATGCACACATTACATACTTTATATTTCGTACTGGTCCCCCGTGGGAATCAAACCCACAACCCTGGCGTTGCAAACACCAACTGAGCCGCACGGGACCAGGTTCAGTTAGGGTCAAAGTAGTGGAATGCAGTGGTGTTATTTGTTAAATTTTTATGACATAGGCACAAAAACTAACGTGATTTACCACACACTCCCGCACAGTAGGTGGCGGCAATTACAAACAAAATGTGCGAACAGACGATACCAATGAAGAAGATGAAGAAGACAGATTTGACAGACGTGATCCGCTAGAACGCGCCTTCGTCGCGGTTAGGTATAATGGTAAGGCATTTCAATTAACGTTAGGGTTGCATTTTTCGTTTCACTTTGAGTTACGCCTTTGGTGTAGCTTCCGGTATCTAAGTTTTTCTTAGCTAGATATATGTATACTATCTATCATGTTATTGCTGTCTAACATTAACGTGGCTATTTACCGAGCTAGCTAGCTAACATAGCACTTTGGTAGCATTTTAGCTTAACTAGGTACTATACTGTTATCATCACCGAAAAGTCAGTTTGCCGTGACCGACTGTTCGCTGTCAACGCACATAACGTTCGCTGACTTGCTAAACTATTTGTAATTTATGTTTGTGTTTGACAGCATATCACAGTGCGAAAAGCAGCAGATGGCCGTTTGGTTTTATCCCAGTGCCAGAAGGACCACTTGTATCATTGCCCCTTCTGCCAGCCCTCAATTTTCAAGCCCCGAGACTATGCCAGTGTGTTGACACACATTGAGTCGCACAGATTGAAGGCTGTGCTGCATAGAGGTTAGCACATGTACAGTGATGTTACACATAGCTACGCATACTAGCCGCATAATGGCTTTCATTAATTAGACTAGTTCAGTACCGGTCAACATCACATGATTATATAAACCAGGTAGTTTGGGTCCTGGATGTTGATTTGCTTGTTTTATTCATTTCAGAGTTCACAATATTCATATGCCATCTGGAGTGCAGAGAAGCAAAGCATTTCCACTGCCCATATTGCCCCAAGACCTATGTAAATAGGAGTGATTTTACCAAACACATTCCACAATGTGAGTCAGTATGTTATCGAGCCCCAGGTTCAATAGCGAGATCCCCAGATGTAACCAGTGCAACGGCGAGAGCCCCAGATGTAACCAGTGCATCGGCGAGAGCCCCAGATGTAACCAGTGCATCGGCGAGAGCCCCAGATGTAACCAGTGCATCGGCGAGAGCCCCAGATGTAACCAGTGCATCGGCGAGAGCCCCAGATGTAACCAGTGCATCGGCGAGAGGTCCAGGTTCAGCGTGTCCAGCTGTGAGACCTGCAGTCAAGCGGAAAATCAAATGTTGCAACTGCAGTTTGTGGCTTAACAAAAAAAACCTGAGGAAACATCAACTTAGAAAGCATACATCTGCTGAGAAGGGCATTACAGCTCACTCCAATCTCAAGAGTCACTGCCTTGACCAGGACAATTGGGTGTTTGCCGAGGATAAACACATCTACCCTGTCTCTCCTCCTTCTGGTGAGCAGCAATAAGTAATATATACAGTACCAGTCAAAAGATTGGCCACACCTACTCATTCAAGGGTTTTTCTTTATTTTTACTATTTTATACATTGTAGAATAATAGTGAAGACAACGGCACGTTCTTAATGTTTTGTATGCTCAGTGTATATTATCATATACAGTACCAGTCAAAAGTTGACACAGCTACTCATTCCAGGGTTTTTCTTTATTTTTACTTTATAGAATAATAGTGAAGACATCAAAACTATGAAATGACACATAAGGAATCATGTAGTAACCAAAAAAGTGTTAAACAAATCAAAATATATTGCTCAAAAAAATAAAGGGAACACTAAAATAACACATCCTAGATCTGAATGAATGAAATAATCTTATTAAATACTTTTTTCTTTACAAAGTTGTATGTGCTGACAAAATCACACAAATAATCAATGGAAATCCAATTTATCAACCCATGGAGGTCTGGATTTGGAGTCACACTCAAAATTAAAGTGGAAAACCACACTACAGGCTGATCCAACTTTGATGTAATGTCCTTAAAACAAGTCAAAATGAGGCTCAGTAGTGTTTGTGGCATCCACGTGCCTGTATGACCTCCCTACAACGCCTGGGCATGCTCCTGATGAGGTGGCGGATGGTCTCCTGAGAGATCTCCTCCCAGACCTGGACTAAAGCATCCGCCAACTCCTGGACAGTCTGTGGTGCAACGTGGCGTTGGTGGATGGAGCGAGACATGATGTCCCAGATGTGCTCAATTGGATTCAGGTCTGGGGAACGGGCGGGCCAGTCCATAGCATCAATGCCTTCCTCTTGCAGGAACTGCTGACACACTCCAGCCACATGAGGTCTAGCATTGTCTTGCATTACGAGGAATCCAGGGCCAACCGCACCAGCATATGGTCTCACAAGGGGTCTGAGGATCTCATCTCGGTACCTAATGGCAGTCAGGCTACCTCTGGCGAGCACATGGAGGGCTATGCGGCCCCCCCAAAGAAATGCCACCCCACACCATGACTGACCCACCGCCAAACCGGTCATGCTGGAGGATGTTGCAGGCAGCAGAACGTTCTCCACGGCGTCTCCAGACTCTGTCACGTGCTCAGTGTGAACCTGCTTTCATCTGTGAAGAGCACAGGGCGCCAGTGGCGAATTTGCCAATCTTGGTGTTCTCTGGCAAATGCCAAACGTCCTGCACGGTGTTGGGCTGTAAGCACAACCCCCACCTGTGGACGTCGGGCCCTCATACCACCCTCATGGAGTCTGTTTTTGACCGTTTGAGCAGACACATGCACATTTGTGGCCTGCTGGAGGTCATTTTGTAGGGCTCTGGCAGTGCTCCTCCTTGCACAAAGGCAGAGGTAGCGGTCCTGCTGCTGGGTTGTTGCCCTCCTACGGCCTCCTCCACGTCTCCTGATGTACTGGCCTGTCTCCTGGTAGCGCCTCCATGCTCTGGACACTACGCTGACAGACACAGCAAACCTTCTTGCCACAGCTCGCATTGATGTGCCATCCTGGATGAGCTGCACTACCTGAGCCACTTGTGTGGGTTGTAGACTCCGTCTCATGCTACCACTAGAGTGAAAGCACCGCCAGCATTCAAAAGTGACCAAAACATCAGCCAGGAAGCTTAGGAACTGAGAAGTGGTCTGTGTTCCCCACCTGCAGAACCACTCCTTTATTGGGGGTGTCTTGCTAATTGCCTATAATTTCCACCTGTTGTCTATTCCATTTGCACAACAGCATGTGAAATGTATTGTCAATCAGTGTTGCTTCCTAAGTGGACAGTTTGATTCACAGAAGTGTGATTGACTTGGAGTTACATTGTGTTGTTTAAGTGTTCCATTTATTTTTTTGAGCAGTGTATATGTGTTTCTTAAAAGTAGCCACCAATTGCCTTGTTGACAGCTTTGCACACTCTTGGCATTCTCTCAACCAGCTTCACCTGGAATGCTTTTCCAACAATCTTGAGTTCCCACATATGCTGAGCACTTGTTGGCTGCTTTTCCTTCCCTCTGCGGTCCAACTCATCCCAAACCATCTCAATTGGGTTGAGGTTGGGTGATTGGAGGCCAGGTCATCTGATGCAGCACTTCACTCTCGTTTTTGGTCAAATAGCCCTTACACAGCCTGGCAGTGTGTTTGGTCATTGTCCTGTTGAAAAACAAATGATTGTCCCACTAAGCGCAAACCAGATGGGATGGCGTATCGCTGCAGAATGCTGTGGTAGCCATGCTGGTTAAGTGTGCCTTGAATTCTAAATAAATCACACAGTGTCATCAGCAAAGCACCATCACATCTCTTCCTCCATGCTTCACGGTGGGAAATACACTGGCGGAGATCCGTTCACCTACTCTGCCTCTCACAAAGACATGGCGGTTGGAACCAAAAATGTCAAATTTGGACCCAGACCAAAGGAGAGATTTCCACCGGTCTAATGTCCATTGCTTGTGTTTCTTGACCCAAGCAAGACTTTTATTCTTATTGGTGTCCTTTAGTAATGGTTTCTTTGCAGCAATCGACCATGAAGGCCTGATTCATGCAGTCTCCTCTGAACAGTTGATGTTAAGATGTCTGTTACTTGAACGCTGTGAAGCATTTATTTGGGCTGCAATTTGAGGCTGGTAACTAATGAACTTATCTTCTGCAGCTGAGGTAACTCTGGATCTTCCTTTCCTAAGGCGGTCCTCATGAGAGCCAGTTTCATCATAGCGCTTGATAGTTTTTGCAATTGCACTTGAAGATTCTTTCAAAGTTCTTGAAACATTTGTTAATTGAAATGCGTTCTGGGTGACTACATCATGAAGCTGATTGAGAGAATGCCAAGAGTGTGCAAAGCTGTCATCAAGGAAAAAGGTGGCTACTTTGAAGAATCTCAAATATACAATATATTTTGATTTGTTTAACACTTTTTTTGGTTACTACATGATTCCTTATGTGTATTTCATAGTTTTGATGTCTTCACTATTGTATAATGTAAAAATAAAGAAAAACCCTGGAATGAGTAGCTGTGTCAACTTTTGACTGGTACTGTATATGATAATATACACTGAGTATACAAAACATTAAGAACGTGCTGTTTCCATGACAGACTGACCAGGTGAAAGCTATGATCCCTTATTGATGTCACTTGTTAAATCCACTTCAATCAGTGTAGATGAAGGTAAAAAAAAAAAAAAAAAGCAGCATTGAGACATTTTGAGACGTGTTGTGTATTTGTGCCTTTCAAAGTTTGAATGGTCAAGACAAAATGCAAGTGCCTTTGAACGGGGTATGGTGGTAGCTGCCAGGCGCACCGGTTTGTGTCAAGAACTGCAACGCTGCTGGGTTCATCACAGTTGACAGTTCCGTTTATATGAAGAATGGTCCACCACCCAATGGACATCCAGCCAACTTGACGTAACTGTGATAACCATTGGAGTCAACAAGAGCCACCATCCATGTGGAACACATTCGACAACTTGTAGAGTTCATGCCCCGATGAACTGAGTCTGTTCTGAGGGCAAAAGGGCACTCTTGTCCACCTCATTGTGTTATAGTGAAATGCCCCTTTTAAAATGTCTTTCAGTGCTAATTCGGGAAATGCTTACCAAGCAAGAGATGATACTGGAACAACAGACCCTCATCCTACGACTCTTACAAACAGCACAGCAGAATGGAGCAGAATATGCGATCGAAGGAGGCCTTCTGCCATTGAAGGATCAACAAAGTCTCCAGAGCCTGGAAACCGATCTTCAGGGGGCTGACTTCAAACTTAAACTGGTGAGTTTCATTCCACTTTATCTAATGCTCTTTTAGAGTGATTCAGTGGGAGTTCATGGGATTCAAATAATTTTTCAGATATGCAAGAAGAAAAAAAAAGTACGATTTATGTCCACAAACTTTTTATGAAATGGAAAATGGGTGTCTCTCACTCCCTAGTAAACTTTTCAACTTTATGTAGGATAAAAGCATGACGTTTCAACCTCCAAAGACCTTAATCAGAATGAGCATACAAGTTTCTTAACCATATATGCTTCCCTCGCCTGGGGAAAAGCGGCAGTCACTTGTGGCTTAAAGTTTGTCAATTGATACATTATTCAAATGTTTTTTTTTTCCTTTAGATTAACCACTTGAGCCTCGTTGGGGGATGCGACGTGAAGGATGTCGTGTGGCGTTTAATGAGGCACACAATTTCCAATGCGCTGGCAAAAAACATGAATTGGAGAGGGGTGAATAGGAAAATTTCTCTTGGAGGTCTTCGACTGAGAGACGTTTTGATTGGTAAGGATTTCTTATGTGTCTCATGACACAAATGGCTTCCTGCAATGCAAATACCATGACATTTGAAAGTATTCAATTCACCCTGTTGCAATTAAATTTTCACATCTTTGCGACTACTTGTGTTCTTGTTCATTAGCTGTTGTCCGGAAGAATCCGTTAACATCTAAAGCATCCGAAAGCGATGTGGAGTCTGTCATGAAAAAGTGGTTGCAGCTGGCAGCATATCGGGAAGGAGGGAGAAGGAGACGAGACAGGAGTGTGGTGGCACCTGTGCCATGATGGACTTGGGGAGAGGTGTATTTAAGTGATAATGCCCAAAAAGCCGTGGTTTGGAGGACATATTGGCATTCGTCTCGGGCAAGCAAACCGTGCCAATATATCATCCAAACCCTGGCTTTGAGGGCATTATCGCTTTAATACAATGGTTACCAACCTATGGAAATATGTAAATCATTATTTTAATTCAATGTTATTTTGATGAATTTATTCATATAATTTCCATCCATTCTCGAGATATAGTCCCAAACACAAATCTAGGGTCGCTTGTTGTTCATTCTATTGGCATCGTTGCCAGCCAAACCGGTCGTTAGCTTGGCATTGAACGTATAGAACTATCTAAGCTAAATGGCTATACTAGACAAAATGAAAGATGAGACCACTTTCATTTGAACTGATATGAAACAATACATTCACTTTGTCGTCCTCGCAGCTTAGCTAGCTAGCTAGCTAGTTAGTTGTATGTTACTATGAAAACCAGACCTACTTGCTGTCTGTCTCGTTTGGACAGTTTCTATGATTTGGTGGAGATCGCAATTCAAAATTGAATCAAATCATGCGCCAGAGACAACCTTACAGTGAAATGCTTACTTACAAGCCTTTTAACCAACAATGCCGTTTTAAGAAAAATAAGTGTAAAAAAGAAAAGTAACAAGTGATTAAAGAGCAGCAGTAAAATAATAGCGAAGCTATATACACAGGCGGTACTGGTACAGAGTCAATGTGCGTGGGCACCGGTTAGTCAAGGTAAGAGGTAATGTGTACATGTAGGTAAAGTTAGTGATTATGCATAGATAATGAAACAGAGTAGCAGCAGTGTAAAAGGGGGGGGGGGGGGGGGGGCAGTGCAGTGCAGATAGTCTGGGTAGCCATTTGATTAGCTCTTCAGGAATCTTATGGCTTAAGGATCAGCCCCTTTTTTTTCAATGTTTGCCTAAAATGTCATACTCAAATCTAACTGCATGTAGCAAGGATATGCATTTTATTGGTACCATTTTGAAAGGAAACACTTTGAAGTTTGTGGAAATGTGAAAGGAATGTAGGAGAATGTAACACATTAGATCTGGTAAAAGATAATACAAAGAAAAAACTACTTATTTTTTTTTGTGCCATCTTTGAAATGCAAGAGAAAGGCCATAATGTATTATTCCAGCCCAGGTGCCGTTTACATTTTGGCCACTAGATGGCAGCAGTGGATTTTGGTGAAAATGTTTCAGGACTGCCCAAATGTGCCTAATTGGTTTATTAATAACTTCATGTTCAAAACTGTGCACTCTCTCCTCAAACAATAGCATGGTATTCTTTCACTGTAATAGCTACTGTAAATTGAACAGTGCAGTTTGGTTAACAAGAATTTAAGCCTTTTGCTTATCATATATGTCTATGTCCTGGGAAATTTTCCTGTTACTTACAACCTCATACTAATCGCATTAGCCTACGTTAGCTCAACAGTCCCGCAGGGGACCCACAGATCCTGAAGAAGTTGTTTTAAGCCTTTTGGATACTTAGACTTGGTGCTCCGGTACCTCTTGCTGTGCTTGAGCAGAGAGAACAGTCTATGACTAGGGTGGCTGGAGTCTTTGACAATTTTTAGGGCCTTCTGACACTGCCTGGTATAGAGGTCCTGGATGGCAGGAAGCTCAGGGAGTACAGGAGGGGACTGAGCAAGCACCCCTATGGGGCCCCCGTGTTGAGGATCAGCATGGCGGATGTTACCCACCCTTACCACCTGGGGGCGGCCCATCAGGAAGTCCAGGATCCAGTTGCAGAGGGAGGCGTTTAGTCGCAGGGTCCTTAGCTTAGTGATGAGCTTTCAGGGCACTATGTTGTTGAACGCTGAGCTGTAGTCAATGAATAGCATTCTCACATAGGTGTTCCTTTTGTCCTGGTGGGAAAGGGATCTTTTGGGGCAGTATGCAAATTGGAGTTGGTCTAGAGTTTCTGGGATAATGGTGTTAATGTGAGCCATGACCAGCCTTTCAAAGCACTTCATGGCGACAGAAGTGAGTGCTACGGGTCGGATGTCATTTAGGCAGGTTACCTTGGTGTTCTTGGGCACAGGGACTATGGTGGTCTGCTTGAAACATGTTGGTATTAGACTTAGTCAGGGACAGGTTGAAAATGTCAGTGAAGACACTTGATCACACAATTGTCCGGAACAGCTGATGCTCTCATGCATGTTTTAGTGTTACTTGCCTCGAAGCGAGCATAGAAGTAATATAACTTGTCTGGTAGGCTCGTGTCACTGGGCAGCTCGCGGCTGTGCTTCCCTTTGTAGTCTGTAATAGTTTGCAAGCCCTTCGATGAGCGTCGGAGCCGGTGTAGTAGGATTCAATCTTAGTCCTGTATTGACCCTTGGCCTGTTTCATGGTTTGTCGGAGGGCATAGCGCGATATCTTATAAGCTTCCGGGTTAGAGTCCCGCTCCTTGAAAAAGGGAAACCAAGCCGTGAGATGCCCAATGATGCTCAACTCCCAAACGAGCCAAATGCCTTTTATGCTGACTTCGAGGAATACAACATTGAGTCTTGCGTGAAAGCCCATTGTTCCAATCTCAAAGCATGCATAGACCGGCTGACAAGTGTTTTCACTGACATTTTCAATCTCTTCATGTCCCAGTCTGTAATCCCAACATGTTTCAAACTGACCACCATTGTCCCTGTTCACAATAACTCCCAAGGTAACCTGCATAAATGACTATTGCCCTGTAGAACACATCTGTAATTATGAAGTGCTTTTAAAAAATGGTCATGACACACAATCATCCCAGATACTCTGGACCCACGCGAATTCGTATTCCGCCCTAACAGATCCACAGATGACACAATCTAAATTGCACTTCACACTGCTCAGCGTTAAAAACACTATAGTCCCCTCTGCAACTGGATACTGGTCTTCACCTGGGGCCGGCCCGTCAGGGTGAGGGAAGGCAACAACACCTATGCCACACTGACCCTCAACTTGGGGCCCCACGGGTGTGTGATTAAGCCCCCTCCTGTACTCCCTGCTCACCCACGACTGTGTGGCTACGCACGACTCCAACACTATCATGTTTGCTGACGACGACACAACAGTGGTAGGCCTGATCACGGATGGTGACGAGACAGCCTACAAGGAGGTCAGAGAATTAGCAGTGTGGTGCCAGGACAACAACCTCTACATCAGTAAGATCAAGGAGCTGATCATGGACTACAGGAGAAAGAGGGGAGAGCACGCCCCCATCCGCATTGACAGGGCTGTAGTGGAGCAGGTTGAGAGATCCAAGTTCCTTGGCATCCACATCATTAAGGACTTAACAAGGTCCACACTCACCTGCACAGTCGTGAATAGGGCATAACAGCGCCTCTTCCCCCTCAGGATACTGCAAAGATTTAGCATCCTCAAAAAATTATACAGCTACACCATCGAGAGCATCTTGACTGGCTGCATCACTGCTTGGTATGGCAAATGCACCGCCCTCGATGGCAAAGCGCTACAGAGGGTGGTGCGGACAGCCTAGTACATCACTGAGGCCAAACTCCCCACCATCCAGGACCTCTATATCAGGTGGTGTCAGAGGAAGGCCTGAAAAATTGCCCAAGACTACTGCCACCCAAGCCATAGAGTGTTCACTCTGTTACTGTCCGGTAAACAGTACTGGAGCATCGGCTCTTGGACCAACATACTCCGAGACAGCTTCCACCCCCAAGCCATAAGACGGCTAAAAAGCCGTAAGCCTAGAGGGGCGGCAGGTTGCCTAGCATTTAATAGAGTTGTACCAGTAACCGAAAGGTCAATGGTTTGAATGCCCAAGCCGGCAAGGTGGAAAAATCTGCTGTTCTGCCCTTGAGCAAAGGTAGTTAACCCCCAACAACAACTGCTCCCCGGGAGCCAATGATGTGGACGTCGATTAAGCAAGCCCCCAGCACCACTCTGATTCAGAGGTGGTTTAATGCATTGTTGTGCAGCTGACTAGGTATCCCCTTTCCCTTTCCTTTCTCTAAGACTGCTAAATAGTCCGGGTAACCATTTAATTAACTATCTGCATTGACTCTATCCTGCATGACTCGCAAAACTACAGTATATACTGTAAACACACTACTCTCACACAAAATCCACACACATTCGCATACACTACATACGTACACAAAGCATACCGACACAACACATATATGCTGCTGCAACTGTTCATTATTTTACTTTTATTATAATTTATCCTGATGCCTAGCCAATTTATCCTGGCTTCATGTACATGTCCACCTTAATTACCTCGTACCCCTGCACATTGATCTTATACTGGTAGTCCCTGTAGAACTCCATTCTTGTGTATTTTATTCCATTTGTTACTAATTTATTTGTATTATTATCTGCATCATTGGGAAAAGCTCGTAAGTGATTATAACTGTGAGTCTTTAAAGAGCTTTCCACACCAGGATTGTGCAAAATTTGCCCATTTATTATTTTCAAATTTCATCAAGCCCTGTCAAATTGGTTGTTGTTAAATTCTAGACAACCATTTTAAGGTCTTGCCATAGATTTCCAAGTAGATTTAAGTCAAAACTGTAACTTGACCACTCAACAACATTCACTGTCTTCTTGGTTATCAACTCCAGTGTAGATTTGGCCTTCTTTTTTAGGTTATTGTCCTGCTGAAAGGTGAATTAATCTTCCAGTGTCTGGTGGAAAGCAGACTGAATCAGGTTTCCTCTGATTTTGCCTGTGCTTAGCACCATTAGTTTCTTCTTCTTTTTTATCCTGAAAAACTCCCCAGTCCTAAATGATTACAAGCATGACCATAACATGATGCAGCCATCACTATGCTTGAGAATATGAGGAGTGGTACTCAGTAATGTTTGGGGCAAATCCAACACAACACATAACACTTTGTATTCAGGACAAAAAGTGAATTGATATGCCAAATTTCTTGCAGTATTACTTTAGCCTTGTTGCAAATAGGATGCATGTTTTGGAATATTTGTATTCTGTACAAGCTTTCTTCTTTTCACTCTGTCAGTTAGTTAAGTATTGTGGAGAAACTACAATGTTGTTGATCCATCCTCAGTTTTATCCTATCACAGCTATTAAAATAACTGTTTAAAAGTTACCATTGGCCTCATGGTGAAATCCTTGAGCGGTTTCGTTCCTCTCCGGCTACTGAGTTGGGCAGGACACCTGTATCTTTGTAATGACTGGCTGTATTGCTACAACATCCAAAGTGTAATTAATAACTTCACCATGCTCAAAGGGATATTCAATGTCTGCTTTTTAAAAATATTTGTTTTATACCCATCTACCAATAGGTGCCCTTCTTTGCAAGGCATTGCAAAACCTCCCTGGTTGTTGAAATTCACTGCTCGACTGAGGGACCGTAAACATAATTGTAAGTGTGGGGTACAGAGATGAGGTAGTCGTTCTCTATAAAGTCCCACAGTTGACTGTGCATGTCAGAGCAAAAACCAAGCCATGAGGTCAAAGGAATTGTCCGTAGAGCTCTGAGACAGGATTGTGTCGAGGCACAGATCTGTGCAAGGGTACCAAAACATTTCTGCAGCATTGAAGGTCCCCAAGAACACAGTGGCCTCCATCCTTAAATGGAAGAAGTTTGAGACAGATAGGATCTGGCTAAAAATACTTGAATCAGTTATAGAACCCATTGCCCTTTATGATTGTGAGATCTGGGGTCTGGCTCACCAACCAAGAATTCACAAAATGGAGACTACACAAAGGATATTTTTGCAGAATTCTGCATACAATGTAAAACACCAAATAATACATGCAGAGCAGAATTAAGCCGATACCCACTAATTATCAAAATCCAGAAAAGAGCCATTCAATTCTACAACCACCTAAAAGGAAGAAATTCCCAAACCTTCTGTAACAAAAGTCATCACCTACAGAGAGATGAACCTGGAGAAGAGTCCCCCAAAAATTAAGGAATGCTCTGACTATGTACAGACTCAGTGAGCATAGAGGCCGCCGTAGGCAGACCTGGCTCTCAAGAGAAGACAGGCTATGTGCACACTGCCCCAGAAAACGAGGTGGAAACTGAGCTGCACTTCGAAACCTCCTGCCAAATGTAAGACCATATTAGAAACCCACATTTTCCTCAGATTACACAGACCCACAAAGAATTTGAAAACAAATCAAATTTTGATAAACTCTTGTCTATTGGGTGAAATACCAGTATGCCATCACAGCAGCAAGATTTGTGACCTGTTGCCACAAGAAAAGGGCAACCAGTGAAGAACAAACACCATTGTAAATATGTTTATTTATTTTCCCTTTTGTACTGTAACTATTTGCACATTGTTACAACATGGTGTATAGCTATAATATGGCATTTGAAATGTTCCTTTGGAATTTTTGTGAGTGTAATGTTTACTGTTTTTCACTTTTTGTTTATCTATTTCACTTGCTTTGGCGATGTAAACATTTGTTTCCCATGCCAACAAAGCCCTTTGAAATGAATTGAGAGGGTGGGAGAGAGAGGAGGGAGATAAGCAGAGGTGGGATAATGTAAATCCCTTACAAAAAATGTACCATGCTAGTACAATGAAAAAATGCCATGGTACTATCATGTTTTTTTTGGAAACTACCATGGCATGAAATTATGCCATGGTGGTGACATGCTACAAAAATGAACCATGGTAGTACAATGTAAAAAATAAAAAACTAGCAGCATGTAGAGAAAGCGTGGCATTTGTTTACAATGTATTATGATGGTCTGTGTCCCACTGTTTTTCGGGTAAAGAGACCAAAAATGTAATTTATGGTACTCGCATGATGCAACATTGACTACTCGCTCTGCAACAGTACCCTCTTAAACCCTTTTAGCTCATAGTGAAAAACCACAACACACATGGTCTAGTAGTGTAGTCTACTCTCTTCAATCTTGGGAACTGGATCGGGTATGGTGAGAGAAATGAAGAAACTTTGAAAATGAAAAAAGTTTATCTGGTGCATCTCTCTTCAATACAGTTTTCAGTTGTCTCTCAATCAACTGACTTGGCTACTCATAATTCTAAATGGCCAACATACTAAAACATTTGTAAAAATGTATTATTAATTATATCTCAAATAAAAGTTTTAAAAGACTATGAAAGGCTAGCTTGACTGGAGCTAACTTTAGCCGACGTTCACTTCTCTGCTAACAGACTTTTATCAATAAAAAATCGAAACATAACGAAAATTATAAAATATCATTACACTGCGTAACTTGGTGTTTCATATCCTATGCTTAATAACTCGCTCACCGTGATTATAACGTTGAAAATAGTTTGTTTATCTAGCACTTCTCTCTTCAGTTTTCTGTTGGCTTGGCTCGCATTCCCTGACTACTAGGCAGGCTAGTGAAGCTGTAGAGTGCGAGCAGCTCCCACTGCGTGCTGAAATGAGCACAACACCCCTTGACTATAAATACTGTAAATGATTAGGATACCCCATATACTCTCATATTTCAGGTTGGCAACACAGGGAACCAAAACATGAGTAAAAAAACGGTACTATAAATACTGAAAGTTTTACCCCTTTTTCACAGCAACTATTTCCTTTTTCTTTGATGTTACAAACTAGGACCAACAATCGTAGCCTGCCTCTGACTTTATCAAGAAATATAGCCATACTGGTATATAAATTAATCAATATAATACCAACCTCTTCTGACCTTGGGGGGTTTATTTATTTAATGCATTATACTACCATTGTACTATGGTAATGAACAATTAATAAAGATGGTACCATATATCATAATTGTGCGTTACCATGGTAGATTATAAACTCAGCAAAAAAAGAAACGCCCCTTTTTCAGGACCCTGTCTTTCAAAGATAATTTGTAAAAATCCAAAACTTCACAGATCTTCATTGTAAAGGGCTTAAACACTGGTTACCATGCTTGTTCAATGAACCATAAACAATTAATGAACATGCACCTGTGGAACGGTCGTTAAGACACTAACAGCTTACAGACGGTAGGCAATTAAGGTCACAGTTATAAAAACTTAGGACAATAAAAAAGGCCTTTCTACTGACTGAAAAACACCAAAAGAAAGATGCCCAGGGTCCCTGCGTGAACGTGCCTTAGGCATGCTACAAGGAGGCATGAGGACTGCAGATGTGGCCAGGGCAATAAATTGCCATGTCCGTACTGTGAGACGCCTAAGACAGCGCTACAGGGAGACAGGATGGACAGCTGATCGTCCTCACAGTGGCAGACCACGTGTAACAGCACCTGCACAGGATCGGTACATCCAAACATCACACCTGTGGGACAGGTACAGGATGGCAACAACAACTGCCCGAGTTACACCAGGAACTCACAATCCCTCCATCAGTGCTCAGACTGTCCGCAATAGTCTGAGAGAGGCTGGACTGAGGGCTTGTAGGGCCTGTTTTAAGGCAGGTCCTGACCAGACATCACCGGCAACAACGTTACCAATGGACACAGACCCACAGTCACTGGACCAGACAGGACTGGCAAAAACTGCTCTTCACTGACGAGTCGCGGTTTTGTCTCACCAGGGGTGATGGTCGGATTCGCGTTCAACGTCGAAGGAATGAGCGTTACACCGAGGCCTGTACTTTGGAGCGGGATCGATTTGGAGGTGGAGGGTCCGTCATGGTCTGGGGCGGTGTGTCACAGCATCATCGGACTGAGCTTGTTGTCATTGCAGGCAATCTCAACACTGTGCGTTACAGAGAAGACATCCTCCTCCCTCATGTGGTACCCTTCCTGCAGGCTCATCCTGACATGACCCTCCAGCATCACAATGCCACCAGCCATACTGCTCATTCTGTGCGTGATTTCCTGCAAGACAGGAATGTCAGTGTTCTTCCATGGCCAGCGAAGAGCCCGGATCTCAATCCCATTGAGCACGTCTGGGACCTGTTGGATCGGAGGCTGAGGGCCAAGGCCATTCCCCACAGAAATGTCCGGGAACTTGCAGGTGCCTCTGTGGAAGAGTGGGGTAACATCTCACAGCAAGAACTGGCAAATCTGGTGCAGTCCATGAGGAGGAGATGCACTGCAGTACTTAATGCAGCTGGTGGCCACACCAGATACTGACTTTTGATTTTGATCCCCCTTTTTTCAGGGACACATTATTCCATTTCTGTTAGTCACATGTCTGTGGAACTTGTTCAGTTTGTCTCAGTTGTTGAATCTGATGTTCATACAAATATTTACACAAGTAAAGTTTGAAAATAAACACAGTTGACAGTGAGAGGATGTTTCTTTTTTGGTGAGTCTATAATGCTACTGGTAGCTCGTGATTGACCTTTTGGAGACCCAAGGTCTGGGGTGATAGAGGTGTGTGCCATAACCAGCCTTTCAAAGCACTTGATCATTACAGATGCTAGAAACAAGCATTTCGCTGCACCTGCTTTAACATCAACGTATCTATTTAAGAGATCAAAACATTTATTTTGGATTTGATTGGTTTGGTATCAAAAATTTATTTACAAATGTATCCCCATCCATGTAGATGTGTTAGCTTCAATGGGGAAGAAATCTGTGAGTTGTAATTCTGGATGGCCAAACAGCTACCAACAATGACAAGGACTTCCATGTGGGGAATTTTAAGTGACTCGTTTCAGCCAGTTTAATCTTGTTCTTGCATCATGTCTTGTTGAGGTGTTATAACTGATTTCGTGTGAATGCAAAAATGCACTAGCTAGCTAACCACTGTGACGATATATTTGAGAGACAAGTGCTAATTGTGCAAATATGTATGTTTTTAGTAAACTTTGAAGACGAAATACAGTTAACATGTTGTCAACAATGTAAACCAATCACGTCTGCTTCGCCCCATAGTTGCGCACGCTTCGGTTTTGTTGCTAAACAACCAACCCGTTGCATTATCAGTGGTTAGAGTTGGACGTTACCTGGGAACATTTGTTTGTGGAACATGTGTTCCGTGTCTGTTTCCAGTCGGTAACATTATTCTCCTAGTGTGCATCTCTGAAACTAGCTAGCTAGTAGTCGCTAAACATGGCTACAGTTCTCCCGCCCAGACCTTGCGATAGCAACCCTGCAACCCCGGGAGCGCAGTCTATAAAGGTAAACTTGGCAAATGTATCGTAACAGAATATACACATTACTGGCCATACATGCTAATAATGGGTTTAAGACATGCTAAGCCGGTGCGCTCTAACGACAACACATCAACCTCCAACTCCTTTGTTGTCATCAAACCTACCGCGGTTTCGCTAGTTAGCTAACGTGAGAAATATTTACAAATTACTATTTAATAGTGGTAGGCCACGTTAGCTACTAGTTTTATTCAGCGTTGTTGAACGCAGGCCACTTGTAATGTAGATAGTTGTTAGCTATGTTACTGTGGGAGGGTCGATGTGTTGTAACTTGTCGTTGTTAGCAAACGACTAACATTACTAGTTAGCTATCCATACCGTTAGCTAACTAACTTGCTTAGCTAGCATGGTGTCTTGCTAGGTAACTAGCTAGCTGTTTAGTGTGCCAGTATATCATTGTTTTTGTTTACATCGTGTGTGTCATTAGACTTCAGTCCAAGTCCAATGCTCGTTGTCATTAAAATATTTTAATCTTTATTTAACTAGGCAAGTCAGTTAAGAACAAATGATTATTTACAATGACGGCCTACACCGGCCAAACCCGGACGACACTGGGCCAATTATACGCCGAGATGCACTGCCTTATGCCGAGATGCACTGCCTTATACCGCTGCGCCACTCGGATCTGACTGTGATACCAATTATTGGTATGACCTTACTGTCTGAAACAAAGCACTGCAAAAACTAATAATCCAGAGTGTTGAATACAATTACATTTGATCTTACTCGACCAGTTGTCTGTGCGGTTGGTCCTTCAGATGGTCGAAATTGGAGACAAAATATTCATAGGAGGGCCTCCCGAGTGGCGCAGTAGTCTAAGGCACTGCATCGCAGTGCTTGAGGCGTCACTACAGCCCTGGGTTCGATCCCAGGCTGTGTCAAAGCCGGCCATGACTGGGAGACCAATGAGGTGGCGCACAATTGGCCCAGCTTTGTCCGGGTTAGGGGAGGGTTTGGCCAGTGGGGATTTCCGTGTCCCATCGCGCTCTAGCGACTCCTTGTGTCAGGCCCGGCGCCTGCAAGATGACGTCAGTCTCCAGTTGGACGGTTTTTCTTCCGACACATTGGTGTGGATGGCTTCCAGGTTAAGCGAGCAGCGTGTCAAGAAGCAGTGCGGCTTGGCAGGGTCGTGTTTCGGAGGACGCTTGACTCTTGACCTTTGCCTCTCCCTAGTCCGTAGGGGAGTTGCAGCGATGGGACAAGACTGACTACCAATTGGCTGTCACGAACATTGGGGTAAAAGTAAAAATATATATCATATCCACAGGAAAGTATTATTTATCCAACTTTTTAAGAGTGCTGGTACTGCCATTAAAGTTTATCACCTGGCACATGTGCAAAACCATGTAAACACCTGCAAGACTTGGGATAGTATGAATGCATACTTCCGTCTTGTGCACTTTCTCTGGGTCATGACCAAACAAATTCTTGATTGCCACACAGAGACCTGCGTTTTGAAGTCGGTTTAATAATTATTTCCTGTCGTTATTTTGTTCTAAATTTCAACCAGTTGAAGGACCAACCCCAAGGACAATCGTCAGAGTAAGTTCCATTTTTATTCAACATTCGTGACATACAAGGGATGTTCTATGTAAACGTGCGTGGCTATGCTGCACAGGCAATGGAGGGCATCATCACAATTGGGACTAGGCCTACCTCAAGGACCTTATGTGTTCTGCTTCGAGGCGATTTGGCTTTGTCAGCCAATGGATAAATACCATCTAAACCTGAATGTATTCTCAATTGCGGTACTGTTCTAAAAACATGAAGCCCTTTACTTTCATATCACATCAAAATAATTTCACAAATGCTAAAAATACACTTACTGTTAACTTGTTTTAACACAGTTGCACCCAACAGTATTTTTCAGTGACAACAGGTTTGTGGCATTAGTCTTCCGATTACACAAACAGATGTTCAGAGATGCAGATGGCTAATTAGAACATGTAGTGCTATCAGTCTTCGGTCTGTGGCTGCGGTCCAAAAAATGTAGAAGACACCCCCTCATCCACTTACCCTTGCCTTATGCCTTTGGGGGAATCCCCTTCGCCATCTTGGAGGGCAGACCAAATGATTAGCCAAGCTAGGGAAGTTTGCAACGGTAGCCCCTCAGTCCTCAAATTTTTAGTTGGCTTTGCGAGTGTACAATTATGTTTACTCCGGGCCTGAAACTCCCCATAATTAAATTTGTGACGATTGTACATCCGCTAAGAAAAGTCCCCGAAAACGGGAGTTCGAAATTGTGCTACTAATGCACATGACGGCACAAACGTCTCGTATGTTTTTATTTGGTTATCTTTTGGAAATTGTAGAAATAAAATATTTTCCTTCTTCAGAAGTTCAAGCTAGGCAGGCTAACGTTAGTTAGCTAATTAATATGCTAGCTATCATACAGTAGGCATATTAATAATTATATAAGTAGACATGCACTCATTATTGACTGTAGTGCATATAAAGCACCCAAATGCTACCGGTGGCTGAAAACACAACCATCGCGGCATGAAAGAGAGACACATTTCCGGCCAAGGGTGGTCCATTTAAAAATCATTCCTTCCTCCCTTGCCCTGCAAGTGTATGCTCGTCAGACGTCATGATACGTCATCAGAAGTGTCCATTTAAGGCGGGAGACCAAGATGACGGCTTGAACAGACACTTTTTTATAGAGCTCCGCAACAAACTTCAGAAAGATTGTGGGGGGGAAAAAACAAGTTTAATTTGTTCAAGATATAAAAACTTTCCTGGGACTGGAATAATAATTGGATCATTTATTTCGGCATGTCCATGCGAAGTCGTGACAAAAAAAGAAAGAAGCTAGCCGTTCTTTTGCTAATCAACAAGAGAGGAACGTGCTTATAAACAACTGCCATAACTACGCTTGCCCTATGGATAATCTCATGCTTTCGAATGCTGTTGAAGATGACGAATTCCCTTCTTCACCGGTTACTCTGCGCAAACATCCACCCTCCAAAAAACCCAACATGAACTCTGACATCGTGGCTACCCTCTCCTTACTCATCAACTCCAGGTCTGATGCCATTGAGAAAATGGTAGGCGCGAACACCATGGTTATCCAAGGCTTGAAAAAGACTGGAGTTTGCATGATGTGAAAATGAATGTCAAAAGATGAAAAAAGTGTGGAAAAGAATAACAATGTCTACCATAGATGTCTCACTGATCTGGAACAATACACAAGAAGATGGAACCTGAGACTTTACGGCGTGCCAAAGGTGGAGAATGAGGATGTGCGACGAGAAGCTATCCGCATCTGCCAAGAAGTTATGCCTGCAGAGAAGAACAAAGTTGGTGATACCATCGACGTGCATCGCCTCGGCAAGAAGCAACAGCAAAACGATTCAAGACCAAGGGGTATAATCATCCTCTTCACTGCCAGATTCTACAGGGATGCTGTCTGGAAAGCTGCTAGGAAGAACGCCTTCCTTCAGAGCCACGGTCTGCGTTTCGCTGAGCATCTCAGCCCGGAGGACATTGAAAGAAGGAACAAGTTGTGGCCAACGATCAAGAAAGCACGAAATGAGGGAAAGGCTGCTTACTTCGTCGGAAGACGAGGCTTCATCAACGGTTCGGAAATCCATATTCCTCCCTAGAATCTCACCAGAAGGACAGATTGATGGTTTCAGCCAAGGTATTCTCATTTTCCTTGTACTGATTTAATGTTACCTAACAAGCATCATGTGACCTATTTTTCGGGAATACTCAGGTACCTCAATTTATTAGTTTGTTCTTGTATGACCAGATCAGAAGGCCTATTTTGTTTACAAACTTATGAAGAAGATTGAAAGTTGTATTTATTTTTTAATGCATACAGTAACTAAGATACTGTTTTAAGGGGGCATACAGGTCTGCTCTGGCTTTACACTGTTATTGTTCTATTTAGTTAGTAATACTTATTTCCAAGTGAAAAAGGTCTTAGGAACGTGTATATGTAAAACATTTTTTATTATCAGTTTTCATATGCACTTAAAATAGTAGGTACTCTTTTATTTAAAATATTTTGTATTTTATTTCTCAGAATAGTTCCTGATTACACTAAGAGGGTTTTTAGTCTCTCTTACTACAGAGAACCCTTGGTTTGGTCTTGAACGTCATTTTCTTTTGAGTTGAATTTCAAAAGCCGGATAACAACTAGCTCAGAGTTTATGGTATAAGGTATTTTCACTTTAAGTTGACTTAAATGGTGCAGATCTCGGTTCCTTATCGCTTACCTTCACTGCTCCTACGTTTTTGACTCATCCTACAGTTTACTTTTATATAATGTTTGTTGTTTTGTCTTTGTCTATAGCTTCTCTTAATGCTAGGGGGTTACAAAACAATGTGAAGCACAAGGCCTTATTTTTATTTGCTTAACAATTTCAAACAGATTTTTGCTTTTTTCAAGAGTCTCAGTCAATTTCTGCCGATGCCAACTTCTGGAGGTCACAGTGGGGTAATGATATTTGGCTTTCCCACGGATCTGAACGCTCCGCTGGTGTCACTACAATGAAAAATACCTTTGGTAATATTCTACACTCGGAATATGACCCCTTTTGGTCACTTTATTTGTCTTATGATCAGTTACAATGACATTAACTCATTACTGTAAACTTCTATGGGTACAACACCAAACATGAGAATGATGAGTTGCTTGAATCTATAGAGAAATATATACTTCATTGGTTATCTAAATTTCCCAATTCCTTATTATTGATAGGAGGGGACTTTAACATTTACTATAGATAATTCAACTGATAGATGGCCCCCAGGTAGGACAACCAGTCAGAATTTGGGTTTAATACTTTATGGAAAAGTTGGATCTTACTGATATATGGAGAGCGAGGATTCCTGCCAAAGGATCGTTCACTTGGAGTTACAAAACAGGTTCCAGACAGTCCAGAATAGATTTTTGGCTTATATCCAAATGTATTGATAGTGAGTGTGTTACTACAAATATTTGTACTACTCCACTCACAGAACATAGGGCCATTTACATTGATATCAAAATATTTACCCCTGATACTAACCTTGGTAGAGCATCCTACTGGAAGCTAAATAGCTCGTTATTAAATAATGATATTTTGAGGTAAAAGATCTGCTCTCACACTTTTGGGAAAGGGCTTGTGAAGAAAAATCTTATTGCAAGAACTGGGAGCTCTTTAAATTTGAGGTGTCCAAATACCTTACAAAATATGGTAGTAATCTTGCTAAGACCTGAAGAGCTGAGGAGGAAAAGGTGATCATCATTAAGATAACTTCCGTTTCTCAGAGGTCCCCAGCCAGCCCCTCGGGGGAGAAAATGGAACTGATTTGAGTTACAAAATAAACTGATAATATATATAGAGATTAAACGCAGAAGGAGCCTTTATTAGATCTAGGAACAAATGGATTGAGGAGGGAGAACAGAATTCATCCTATTTCTTTAGACTTGAGAAATTTCACTCTACAAATAACACTATCCATAAGTTAAACATTGGTGTTATTACAGATGGCCAAAAATTAATCGCTAAATACTGTAGCAATTTTTACAGGAAATTGTATAGCTCTACGTACTGTCAGGAATCCAGATGTTTTTTGACTCACTGAATAATGTTCACTCTATCAGTGATATAGAATGTAAACAGTGTGATGAACCCATCAAGTTGAAGAGATTAGAGTCTATCAAACATCTAAGAGCAATAAATCACCAGGTGTTGATGGAATTACTTCAGAATTTTACATATTATTTTCTGAACAAGTAGCTCCCTTCCTATTTGAAGTCTGTTTAGAGAGTATTAAAAACAATGTTCTCCCTCCTACAATAAGTCAGGGGTTAATAACACTGACACCTAAGCCTAAAAAAGAAGTGCTGCTCATTGATAACTGCCGTCCAATTTGTCTTCTTGTTAGCCTTACTACTTGCAAAAATAATTAAAGAAGTCCTGGATGCAATCATTGATGAAACACAGTGGCTTTATGAGGAACATGCATATTTCTAACAATATCAAGTATTAGACATACTTGACTACTCAGACCTAATAAATAATATGAAGCTATGCTCAGTTAAAGATTTTTATAAAGCATTTGACACAGTAGAGCATCAGTTCCTCTTCCACTCCCTTGAGAAATTTGGCTTTGGGGATTTTTTCTGTAAGGTTATTAAGACTCTATACAAATGGTAACAGCACTATCAAATTGAAATATGTCACCTTACTTAGATTTGAGTTAAAGAGAGGAATTAGGCAAGGCTGTCCTATCTCTGTATCTGTTTTTATTAATCACCCAACTTCTTACACATTTTTTAAATAATAGTCCTGTACAAGGTATTTCCAGAGCTGGTAAAGAAACTATTATAATCCAGCTGGCTGATGATACTACACTTTTTATGAAAGACGGTAACCAAATTCCCATATCGATCAATGTGATACAATCCTTTTCTAAAGCGTCTGGTCTATATCTTAACATTAATAAATGTGAACTCATGGCTGTCAAAGATTGTGTGACACCTTCATATTATGGTATTCCAGTGAAAGAAGAACTTAGATATTTAGGCATAACCATTACTACAGATCAGAAGTCTAGAGGCTTACTAAATTCTAACCCTCATAAAAAAAAAACTCAGAAGAAGCTAAATCAATGGCTACAGAGGGACTTATCTTTAAAAGGAAGAGTCCTAATAACCAAGGCTGAAGGTATCTCTACAGATATCTTTATGTCTTTATATCTTGACGGTAAAATAAGCAAGGAGATAGACCAGATGCTTTAAACTGTTGTAATGAACACTTATGAGTATGATGGGCTGAATTTTCTGGACTTTACTACCTTAAAAGTATTATTTAAAGATCAATTGGATAAAACTATTCCTAAGAAGACCCACTTCTATGTGGAATTTTATTCCTCATGTCTTCTCTACTTTTGGTGGCCTTAACTTAATGTTGGTTTGCAATTATAATATTGACGAAGTTCCAGTGAAACTTTCTGCTTTTCATCGGCAGGTTTTCTTGTCATGGACCTTTAATTTATAAGCATAATTTTTCTCCACACAGATATTATATATGGAATAATCAGGATATATTGTATAAAAATACTTTTGTTTTTAGAGTATTGGTTCTGAAATAATATCCTATTGGTGAGCCAACTTGTAAATGCGGAGGGTTTTTTACTTAGTTATGAGGGATTCTTATCACTTTACAAGGTCCCTGTAACACCAAAAGATTTTGCAATTCCCTCAGGTGTTGCTTTATTATTCAGGGACGTGTCAAGACCTGACCCTCAGAGCCTACCTTCCATTAACTCATCAGTAGGAAAGATTTGTTTCTCTTTTGGTCCATTAAACAACAGAGCGATACAACATCCTGCTGAAACAAGGTTTGTATCTATACCTTATGTCATGCCTTATGGGAATTGTTTGATAATATCTGTTGGGGAAAAGTTTGGATGTTGCCACACAAATACAGTTGAAGTCGGAAGTTTACATACACTTAGGTTGGGGTCATTGAAACTCGTTTTTCAACCACTCCACAAATTTCTTGTTAACGAACTATAGTTTTGGCAAGTCGGTTCGGACATCTACTTTGTGCATGACACAAGCAATTTTTTCAACAATTGTTTACAGACAGATTATTTCACTGTAATTCACTGTATCACAATTCCAGTGGGTCAGACGTTTACATACACTAAGTTGACTGTGCCTTTAAACAGCTTGGAAAATTCCAGAGAATTATGCCATGGCTTTAGAAGCTTCTGATAGGCTAATTGACATCACTTGAGTCAATTGGAGGTGTACCTGTGGATGTATTTCAAGGCCTACCTTCAAACTCAGTGCCTTTTTGCTTGACATCATGGGAAAATCAAAAGAAATCAGCCAAGACCTCAGAAAAAAATTGTAGACCTCCACAAGTCTGGTTCATCCTTGGGAGCAATTTCCAAACGCCTGAAGGTACCACGTTCATCTGTACAAACAATAGTACGCAACTATAAACATCATGGGACCACGCAGCTAGCAATGGGTTGGGTCTCACGGTGCGTTCCTTTTCAGATGGTATGGCATTGCACCTGTACTACCAATACTGTACCTCAATTCCACATTTCCTTCTCATCGTGTTACCATACAGGACATTGCTGCTATCCCTCGCCTTTCTCTCTAATTTTTCCAACTGTTAACGACAATGACGTAGTCGTGGAGAGTCGACTCCAAAGTAATTGATTCCTCCTTGCACATGAACTGAAGATTAGATTCCGTATGTAATCAACTCTTAAGATTCAGTAGGTTTGGAACGGATGAGTCTGATTTAGTTGCCAAGACTGAACACACGGGTGTAATCATTAGTTGAAACAGTTGCAATTTGCAACAAAAAGGAGAGTTTTTATTGGGCAAATGCAGGTAGGTATCTCCCTCGCCGTTTCCTTTAGTTTGCTTTCGTTTAAGAAACATTTTGCAACAGAATCAGTGTAATGAATATGCCCCAGGCAAGGGAGAGCGAGGAGTGGGCAAGCAGAAAAAAACGGAGTGCATATGTCTTGGTAATCTATCTTGCATGCCTCGCAAATTCAACAATGTAGCCTAAAATTCTATTTAAATTACAGAACTTTCCCCGGCATTTATAGCCTATTGTCTAGTTAGGCTATAACACAGAAAATATTGTTTTGTGGTGACTGCACTGCCATAAGGGTTTGGGAAAGGTTTGGGATTTTTCTTTAATGTTAAGGATTCCAATTTTGTTTAAATGTTTTGACATCTTGGTGTGTAGTATTTTAACCGTTTTCAAAATATATTTTATTTCTCGCTGATAAGAAAGATCTGTTCCTTCTGTTTACAAAACTGTACCGCGAAAGATGTGTGTTAACGTTTAGAACAAGCGTCAGGGCTCTTGACAAAACACCTTCGGCCTGAACATACTATCGTCAATCGATGCTAAAGGTACAGTGCTTTCAGAAGGTATTCATACAGCCTGAATTCAAAATGTTCTTAAATATTTATTTTTCTCTCTCACCTATCTATACAGAATACCCCATAATGACAAAGAGAAAACATGTTTTGAGCTTTTTATTCTTCAAATTGATTGAAAATGAAATACAGAAATATATCTAATTTACATAAGCATTCACATGTCTGAGTCAATACATGTTAAAGTCACCTTTGGTAGCGATTACAGCAGTGAGTCTTTCTGGGTAAGTCTAAGAGCTTTCCGGTTTGCACATCTGGATTGTACCAGCCTTGCCATAGATTTTCAAGCGGATTTCAGTCAAAACTAACTAGGCCACTCAGGAACATTCAATGTCGTCTTGGTAAGCAACTCCAGTATATTTGGCCTTGTGTTTTAGGTTATTTTCCTGCTGAAATGTTAATTTGTCTCCAAGTGTATGTTGGAAAACAGACTAAAGCAGGTTTTCCTCTAGAATATTGCCTGTGCTTAGCTCTATTATGTTTATTTTTATACAAAACTCCTCAGTCCTTGCTGATGACAAGCATACAGATAACATGATGCAGCCACCACCATGCTTGAAAATATGAAGAGTGGTGCTCAGTAATGTGTTGTGTTGGATTTGCCCCAAACAACACTTTGTATTCAGGACATGAAGTTCATTTGTTTGCCACATTTTGTCGTTTTACTTTAGTGCCTTATTGCAAGCACGATTAATGTCCTTCCTTCTTTTCACTCTGTCATTTAGGTTAGTATTGTGGAGAAACTACAATGTTGATCCATCCTCAGTTTTCTCCTATCACAGCCATTAAACTCTAACTGTTTTAATGTCACCATTGGCCTCATGGTGAAATCCCTGAGCGATTTCCTTCCTCTCCGGCAACTGAGTTAGGACGCCTGTATCTTTGTAGTGACTAGGTGTATTGATACACCATCCAAAGTGTAATTAATAACTTCACCATATTCAATGTCTGCTTTTTTTTTTTTTTTTTTTTTTTTTTAATGTACCCATCTACCAATAGGTGCCCTTCTTTGTGAGGCATTATCTTGGGAAAGAAGAAATGCTCACTAACAGGGATGTAAGCAAGTTTGTGCCCAACATTTGAGAGAAATAAGATTTTTCTGCGTATTGAACATTTCTGCGATCTTATATTTCAGCTCATGGAACATGGGACCAACACTTTACATGTTGCGTTTGCATTTTTGTTCAGTGGCCAACAAACTTTCATTCTGGAGAGAACTATTAACTTTAACAAGTAATAGTTCAGGTGTTTTGTGTATCCTAACTGTGTATCCTAACTGTGTTTTTAGGATGACATTGAGGAAGTTTCCAATGATGGCAGTCAAGCTCCAAAAAGGCGACGCATGGGTTCAGGCGACAGTTCCAGAAGTTGCGACACCTCCAGTCAGGAACTTGGGTATGTGGTAAAGTCGTATCTGAATGCGTAGATAGGAAGTAGTGATGCAAATATGTCTAATTGATCACACCTAATCCCGTTAACAAACAGTTAGGCTGTTTTTACACAGGCAGCCCAATTCTGATTTTTTTTCTTCTCACTAATTGGGATTTTGATCAATCACATCAGATCTTTTTACATCACTCTTGTTCAGAACTGATCTGATTGGTCAAAAGACCAATTAGTGAAAGAAATATCAGAATTGGACTGGTCTAATCGCAGCCTGTATGTCTAATAACATAGGCTTAAGACTTTACCCTGCTCTTAACCTTTCAGTCATACGTGTGTTTCCCCAGGCCCACATACTTCTCAGCAGAAAATCTGACTGAGTACAGGTGGCCCTCAGATGGCAGTGGGGAGTACTATATGTTGCAAGAACAAGTCAGTGAATATCTGGGAGTGACTTCATTCAAGCGAAAATATCCAGGTGATGTGGCTGAATGTTTGGCATATATGGTATAGGATCATTGTGTGTAAATTTGGTGATTGGGCTATAACAAGACTATCTGTAGACTATACTGATGTTAAACTGGTCACTCTGGCTAATCATGTCTTATCTTAATAATAAATGCCATTAGCAGACGCTTTTATCCAAAGCAACTTAGTCATGCGTGTATACATTAATACACCCACTACCCTGGTGTTACAAGCGCATGTTCAACCAACTGAGCTACAAAGGACCATCAATGGAAATAAGCCTTCAGGCTTTGTTTATATCGTCTTTTTTTTATGTATGTAATGTTGTCTCCGGCTGGAGTAGCCTACTATTTTTAATTATCCAATAAATTCAATAAATTCTTCTTTTAGATTTGGAAAGGAGAGACCTCTCCCACAAGGAAAAGCTATATCTGAGGGAGCAAAATGTCATCACCGAGACACAGTGCACCTTGGGTGAGAACTTAGAAACATGTAATTGTTGCGTAACCAGGAAGAGCTTGGAGTGTGACATAGACCAATCAGGGCCAAAGCCATCCCAATAGTTGTTTTGGGGAATTAGGCCACTCCTTACCTTGAAACTGTATACATTAAGTAATTGTGAATCTCTTTTTCCAGGTTTGACTGCTTTACGAAGTGATGAAGTCATTGATTTAATGATCAAGGAGTACCCGGGCAAACATGCTGAGTATTCTGTCATTCTCCAAGAGAGGGAGCGTCAGAGGATAGCAAAAGAGTACTCTGTAAGTACTCTCATTTCAGAGAGTATTACTAATGTTAGTATGCTCCGCAACATTGACAAAACATTTTTTTATAGCTTTGGTGTGGATGAAAAAACGGAGTTACAACAGCCTTTGACTTAAATTACCAGATTATATTTTCACTCACAGTACATTAACTGTTGACATGGTTATTCAATATGTTGTATGGTAACATTGAATTTTTATATCTCCTAGAAAATGCAGCAACAAAACCCTCAGAAGGTTGAAGCCAGTAAAGTGCCAGAGTACATAAAGAAAGCTGCCAAGAAAGCTGCAGAGTTCAACAGTAACTTCAACAGGGAAAGGATGGAAGAGAGAAGGGCATATTTTGACCTTCAGACACATGTACGTTAATACCTTGAATAAACACATAGGCTTAGTAGTCATACATATTTTGTATGTGTTCATAAGAACTCCCACTTGTTCATGTTTGAGTAGATACAGTATATCAGTACATTGGTAAACTGTAAGACTCAGTTGTGTGAATTTGAACGTGTAATTGAAGTGTGTTTCAAATGCAACTTTCGAACAGATTATCCAAGTACCCCAAGGGAGGTATAAAGTTCTTCCTCCAGAGAGAACCAAGACTGGACCCTATCCAGTGGCCCTCATCCCTGGGCAGTTCCAGGACTATTACAAAAGGTACGGGTCACTAACCAAAAAACTAGTCTTCATGAATGAGGTCCTGACCTCTAAAGATGTTTGAATAGATGATAAACTGATGTTCCTGTGTGTGATACAGGTACTCTCCCAACGAACTGCGCTACTTGCCCCTGAACACAGCCCTGTTCGAGCCCCCCCTTGACCCGGAGCTGCCTGCCCTGGACAGCGATGGGGACTCAGATGATGCAGATGAAAACAAGGGAGAAGAGGGCAAGAAAAATTCTGTAAGAAACTGGGTTCTGGAACTATTTTTACACGCTTCACTTGATTTCAGAGCTTGAGATGCAATGACATGTTTTATTGTATTACCAGTAAATGCCTAGAGATGCTTTGTAAGTTGACTATGTAAACTCCTTGGCAGCTTGCTTGAATATTAAGAACTGAATTTTGTTTACAGGACAGCTCATCTGGAAACACCTCAGATGGGGACAGTCAGGACAGTGGAGTGCAGTCAAAGGGCAAGGCCAAGGACAGGACTGCCACCCCGGCTAAAGATGCCACCCCACGCCTCAACCAACACAAATCTGTCCCTGGGTACAAGGTAGAAGAAAAAAGCCCCTGACTTTCTCCAACAGCACTTCTTTTCCCTTTCCCCTACTCCGCCACCTCTTCCAGCTTCTTCAGCACTTTCAGTAGAGAGACCCTCCTTTGTCCCCACCCCGATTTCTGGTCCTGTCACTCCTAACACACACACTCCACCAGGTGGCAATAGTTCTCTCTTGGGGCAACACTCTGCCTTCCCTCTTCCACTTGGTCCAGTTTGGTTGTGAACCGACCATATGGTTAAAGAGACGTTCCGGATCTTTGGCGACTACTTAAGTATTTTTTTTAAACCTCCCGCTTTGGGCTGGATGTGGCAATGTGTAGTTCATACATGCATAGTCTATGAGTAGAATTATTGTCTTACCTCAATTAGCCACAAAATCCCTAGTTTGAAAACGACTGTTTTCTGGAAGCTGTGTTTTGAGCAATGCAAGCTTGGCCCATGTGGGCAAGCCCCATAGCAATTAGAGTTCCAGCCAATCTGCTTCAGCCCCTTGCCATTTCAGTGACAGCTAGCAAGATGCACATTGACGAGTTGCACAGTGAGAGAAGAAGGCTGGCCCAGGCCTGCCCAGCGTTATCCAATGAGGTTGCAGGGCGGGCCCAATGACTCAGTGACACAGCGAGCAATGACGTACTGCATGTAAGCAATTCTAGGGGACCCGTTCTGGCTCTTCAGCGTTACTTTCAGAACTACTGGCTAAAAAGTATGCAAATCTTCCGGAAAGTCTCTTTAAAACAGTGATGGTTCTATACCAACCGTATGGTAATACACTGATGGTTCCATATCAGACTTTATGAGCAATAACATTTGAGTAGTTCTGTCACATCTAGGACTTGTTCTTCACTGCACTTTTGATTGGTCTTAAAGACTTGTACATTTTTTACCCTATTTGAATGTCTTAATATACCTCTCTTCTGTGTACTTGGCAACACACTAATTAAGACAAGAGACCAGTTACAGTATATTTGGCTGCTAGATTCATTGTTTTTAAACAACATATTTCTTATGATACATACTTTATAAGATGCATACATTTTATTTAGTAGTAGCACTAAAATTACGTTAATACTTGAGTGTTTAAAAGTTTTATAATTCAAGTTATGTCTGTGTATATTAGTATGCTTTTAAACCAGTATTCTTGTGCCGTTATTCTATAACGGTTGTTTGATATAACCTTAGACTGTTCTTTGTTTATTATGAGACTGGAGAACACAATGTCAGTGTGTCAGAGGCCTGTTAATACACTTTCTATATGTTGGCTTTTTTTACTTTCGGTTGCCTCTGAAAGTTATTGTTGTGTTAAGTTTAAATTATTTGATAAGAGAATGGCATTTCTGGGATCAACATGATCTACCTTCCGGGCAATTTACTGTCATCTGTTTTACTGCAAGGGCAACATGGCAGAATTGATCAAATTTAGTTTGCCAAAACCGACAGCAAGTGCAGTAAGCACAAATATACATAGCTTGTCATGGCATGACTAGTATTACGTATTACTACACCACAAATACCATATCATACATCAGGATTTGGTCACTGATTGTAGAGTGGAGAGCTCATAACTTTCCACAGGGATGGATTTGTCTGTTATGTTTCCAATCAGCATGTTTCCAAAGGGAATTAGAATTATTTGTTTTGAGTGAACACCACAGTTTTAAACCAAACTTTGTAAAACTTTTGTCTACTTACCCTCTCTTTATTGTTAGTATGTAATGCGTCATAGATGTGTTCGGAATTTAACAATAACTTTCCAATATCGGCGCTCATTGAATTAAGACTGAAGCCAATACAGATACAATACTGGCAGAAAAATGTACTCAACCTATTAATGTCGCCATAGAGAACATGGCATTAAAGTTTACTTTATTATAATTTTAATGCAAGGTAGAGTTCAGGGACTGTACAAGAAATGATTATTTTCATAATCGTAGTGGTATAAATTGCTTGTGTTGGCACTACACTGCAGGGGTAGCCATCTGAAGCCTAACAGAAAATATGTAACCTTTTCTTTCCTTATGTTTTGCACCAGTCAAATGAAACATTTCAGGATGGCAACACCAAACGGGTTGACATTTTGAAAATAGGAGATATTTCCATGAACACACAGCCTACTTCATACTCATGGGCTGTATCCTCCCAATTGTTTGCACACATTCCCAATATTTGTGCAAACTGCGCACCTAAGTAGGTACAGTTTGTTGATCCTTCAAAGCTCAATTTGTATACTTCTCACACTCAGAATTGAATGTGTCTTACATGTTTGATTTGAGTGCAATGGCATAAAGGTGTCCCTTTTGATTGTCATACCTTTTTTGGATACATTTGTGTTCTCCTGGTTTAGCTGGCACTCCTCTTTCTGTGAAGACCTCTTGTGTTCAATTAGTTATGTCCTTTATTAACTTAACTGTGTGTCTCTAATCTCCGATTTGCCCTACCACATGTCTCGTTGTTTGTTTCTTAGAAAGGCTTTAACTGCTCTTATCTAATCCAATACTTTTTATGTAGGAAAACGTTTGATATGTCAGTATTTAGACACAGTTAACCATTGAAATAAAGATTTCAAACAAATAGACTGTACAGATATGTTTTGATTGTGTTAGCAGCAGAGACAGGTCCTGTAAAGAAATATATCTGCAGTGAAAGATGAGTTTTCCTCCTGTCAGAAATGTCTTTGGCTAACTGCCTTTTTATAAATGTGGGTTAACAATGGGTGGAAACACCTTGGTCTCCTCAGGAGGGACATTCAAGTGTTTAACCTGCTATGAGCGGCGATGTGGGACAGCATGGCACATCCAACTTAATCTTAAATCAACTTGACCTCTTGGTTTTTGCCTTTGGAGCTCTTGAGATCCAAGTATCGTAGTCTCCCAGTCCCCACGACTATATATAAGTGATGACAACAAGCAAATAGTTGATGTGGGAGGTTCTCAAAATTAGACAATAGGCAATTTCTAGTCATTCTTATTTGAGGGGGTGAAATAAGAAGCACCTAACAAGATTGGATCAATTGCGAGTGAAATAAATGTGTGTATATATACATCCTATCAGGCCTTTTAGGCTTTTACACATTGTACAGTATAATGTGTGTTGCTCAGAAGCCCTTTGTCACATGGTGCACTAGGCCTTGTTGCTAAAAATTATAGCATTGTTCTTGCAGCCTAAGGTCATACCCAATGCTATTTGTGGCATTTGCCAGAAGGGTAAGGAGTCCAACAAGAAAGGAAAGCCAGAAGCTCTCATTCACTGCTCACAGTGCAAGAACAGTGGTAAGTGGAACTTCTGTTTTGTTTTTAAATTAAAACTGACAAATCACAACATAGCATTGTTCATAATGAACATAAAGCTTCTAAAATATGAGCAAAATAACTTAGTTCAATTAGCCTAGTCGTGATCACAAGTTGGGATTATGCAGTGTGTTTTGGAGTAGTGCTGTGGTGCGAGCAATGCCGTGTGTGTGTGTGTGTGTGTGTGCCCAGGTCACCCATCGTGCCTGGATATGAGTGAGGAGCTGGTTGGCCTGATTAAGACCTACCCGTGGCAGTGTATGGAGTGTAAGACGTGCACGGTGTGTGAGCAGCCCCACCACGAGGAGGAGATGATGTTCTGTGACAAGTGTGACCGGGGCTTCCACACCTTCTGCGTGGGCCTGGACTCCATCCCTCTAGGTGAGCTCTCTCTCTGGGTCTTTTCAAATACTTTAAGGATGCATCATTACTTCTTTCCTTGGTGAAATCTTTGTGATGGAATCGTTGCTTACTCCTACCAATGTGTGTGTTAGATAAGTGATTATTTCATGGAAGGAAGGGACTCTGTCACGCGCTCTCTCACTTTCTCTTATGTAGTCTCATATGGAGTTTTGTGGTGATTTGCATTTAGCTGGTTTTATGTGAAACAGCATTATTAATTTGCTTAGGCAACTGAACTACTTTTCGGCTTGGGGTGAAGACTGCCAATTATTATTTATTTTTTTGTGCAGTCAAGAAGGGTTGTTTGTTACCTCAATTTGCTATAGTTAGTGTAGCTGCACATTAAACATCAGAAAGTTCACGTTTGGAATGTGGTCAAAGTGCTTTATAAGTGTTGAAATCAAATGTTAGAAATAGCTGTTTTTTGTCAGATGCCTTTTAGTCTGAAGGATCCCATGATGCAGTCTATTTTTTAGCCTTTGGTTTGATGTGGCTCTACTCTAATATGTAACTTTGTGGTTTTTTTCTCCTCAGGTTGCTGGGTTTGTGAGTGTTGCATCAAGGAGTTCTCAACGCCCAAGAAAAAAGGAGGAATAAAAACACCCAAAAAGTCCAAATCTGCACACAAATAGAATGCGATTACGGACAATGATCAACTCAACAAGCTAATCCTCAATTTTAAAGATACTTTTTGTACTTTTGATTGTTAAGATTAAGTTTGATAATCCTGTATATATGGATTTACTTTGTCACAATTGGATTTGAAATGTCATTGCCACTGAAGTAAACATTTTTGCCAGTAAAAGCTTTTTTTAATAACCCATGACTGCCCTGATGTTTCATTAAAGCACAGATTGTCTCTAATAAGGGAAAGGGAAAGAGTGATCAATAAGTGCTTATCAAAGTCCTGACGCAAAGATTCTTTATTTAGAGCCTATTCCTCTCAGGTGACAGTTACAATAGAATGCTAAATCAACCACAACATGTTATGTGAAGTTTCTAAGGCCATAGTCAATAGAACCAGACATACAGCAGGCACCACAATAGCTTCTCATGCATATTTGACAAGGACTGGCTTAAAAGCGACCAATTAGTCACCTGGAGAGCATGGCCCTGTGTAGCATCTGTCCAGGTGAGTGTCAAAGGGGATCAGTTTGCCTCTTACTGTCCCTTTGGGCCCAGGTGATACTGTGAAGTCATATAGCAGCTGCCACGTGGCGACCAGGTAGACTACACTAAGTGACACGCATGCATGTCCCTGTCATCTGATAGGTGAAGGTGTGGAGTACAATGGGCAGTTGGGTACAGCAGCAAGCCACACTGTAACAATATGCGTGTGAACGCTTGCCGCTTGGCATTAAAAGGCCAGTGTTCCACTCAACAGCCGGTGTTTATTTTGAGGAGCCCAGTCAGTAAAAACATTACAGCGTTCAACAACTGAAGCCTGGCTTGGCCTGTTGAACAATGAGAATGTGTAAATTGCCCTCTTATTTGCAATGTATATCAGCCATTAGTTTAAAAAAAGAATATATATATATATATATATATATATATATATATATATAAAAATTGGTGCTAGAAGAGGAATACTGGAAATGTGCAGTATGCTGTTTTATGCATGCTGGTCTTAAGAGTGCAGTAAAAAGTTGCTGTGCTTTATCTGAAATTACCACTAGATGGAAGCCAAGAGTTATCGTTGAGACACCTTTGCTTTCCTTCAATATCCCTAGTTGGAATGAATATGCTGTGGCTGTGTCTGACCCTCGCTTGTTCTGGGAACCTCCACTCTGCTCGTTCCTGTGTCCTCTGCTCCAGTAGCGGTACATGGGTACAGTCACTGGGGAAGCCAAGCCAGGGAAAAAATGGCATATTACAACCTATGTGTTGTGATAATATCGTTGTTTGCTCTATAACCTGTTAGTTCCTATGCCTTGTGACCGTCATATACTGTATATAGGCTGAAGGCAGAGACAATAAGAAGACACGGTGGCAGAATATTTTCAACCACACCTTTGTTTCATCACAAAACTGGAGAGCAACATCTGTCCGGTAGAGTCCACAAAGGATATTGCATGTAACAAACAGTTACATGACCTACAGCATGGTCAATCAAGTTAATGTTTCTGACATTTTCAGACTACTAAACAACTATTGTTTTAGAACACTAGAGAGTTACAGCAAGTCGCAAAAAAACTATTTATTCCAATCAAGGTAAGCTAAATATCATGTAGCTGTCCATGGTACTGATTCATTTCTCTCTGTGTGTGTCCATAATTAGAAAAAACATGTTGACTCACCCTACTTGTAGAGAAACGCCAATGCCATCCTCTCTTTCATGTTGCTGAAACACTCTATGACTATCATACAGTACACACTTTTAGTTTTTGTTGTCTTAGGCTACCTGACTAGCTAGCCTAACTTCCTTTCATGGGCAACGATGAGCCAGCTAGTTAACATTAGCCTACTACATAGCTACATATTGAACTTCCATCCTCTCAGGCCAGTGGCACAATTTATTAATTTATGGTTGGATCAGAATTGCCGTTATAATCATTGTCTAGTACGGAGAATTAAGTAAATCCACAAGTCCAAATCCCATCCATGGCTAATTTAGGAAAGGGCCAATTTTAGCTAGCTAGCCACCGGAGGACAATACAATGAGATGCAACATCTCAAAAAAACGAATTGGTGCGCCAGGACCATTCACAGTTGAGCTCACTCAGTTTAGCTCAATGCTAATTGGCTATTAATTGGAAAAGTATGAAGCACAGAGAGTCTAAAGATACATAATTGTTCATTTTTTCTTGGTCAATTATTTTGGGAAACCTGTCTTCCCTTGGCATCCATGAATACACACCACTGCTAGGCTCCCATACATCCCTCATCTGGCTTGCTTCTGTCCCTTGGGTCAAAACTAGTGTTGCAAAATTCCAGGAACTTTCCCAGGATTTCCAGAAATCCTGGTTGGAAGATTCTGTATTTCCTGCTTATACCCTCCTCATTCCAGGTATCCTCCAACCGGGATTTGGGAAAACCAGGAAATGTATAGAATTTTGCAACCCTAGTCAAAACAAACGCTGGATCACTTGTTATTATGTATCAATTATTAATCAGGCATGCCAATGGAAAATACAAACTCATTAGGGCTTTTAAATTAAAAGGCCCCTCTGCTGTTTTGACTTGGAGTGGGTATAGGCTCAGGATGTAATGATCCTCTCTTGTTGCCAGGCTGTTAAACCAGGCTGAGCGCAGACAGCAGCATGGTTATGGGACCTTCCTCATGCATATTTGACTAGAGAGGGCTTTAAGCCGGGGCACCTGCCTCACACCTGTTGCCCATCCACAAGGAGAGTGTCCTCGCTCCGGTGGACAAGCTGCTTAAGTGGAGACTGGCCATGCAGTAGGCACCTTTCACCGCCGTTCCGTCTCACCAGGCTGGAATGGAGCAGTTAATGGAGGGGTGTCATTTGAGGGAAGTAAAGAAGGGAGTGTATGAATGGAGGGCATTTGCTGGTTTTGTTCCAGTGAGGTATGTTTAACCAGTTATATCGTACTACCAGAATAAGGTCTAAACTGATGATAAACCACAGAGTTAATAATTGAGGTGTTTGAAGCGTTGGTGGATCTACCTTTGATGTCTTTGGTGTTGACTGGGATGTGTCTGTGTGGGTGTAGGCTACTAATTTCCATCTCTCTCTGCTGTGTTAAATGTTTTGTTTGTCACAGGGCCGGAACTAGCCTTTTGGGGCCCCTAAGTGAGATTTGGTTGAGGGCCCCCCTCTTGATGGTGGAGAGAGAATTCAAGTTTCAAAGTTAATTTCCTGCAATACTACACATTTTTCCATGGTGTAGAGAAAATGTTGCAGTTTTAAAGCTAGTTTTCTGCAGTTCTACACATTTTGTCATGGGGCGGAGAGAACATTTAGCAATTTTATGTTGCTTATGCCTGGAGCCGGCCCTGGTGTGGCAGTGCCACACCTGACCTGAGTCTGTCTGGTTCAATCATGATCTATCAAGCCAGCTCAATGTTGTGCGAATGTAGATACACTTATCAATATTATTTTCACGCTTCACCTGGTGAAAAGCCCTCCTTCCTGGGTACAGTGCACTCTGGTTGATGAACAGGATCTTTAGGACATTAATCTGCATTGACAACCTTCTGATCTCTGTAATCTAGTCTGAGTAGCAGTCAGCTAACTAGTGTGATTGTGTATGTTATTGTCAGGGCCACATAGGACCTAGACAGGGGTTCTCCAGTTTTCACCACTCACTGCTTCAGACCAACAGCTGGCTGCAGCTGCTCTCCAGTTGCACCACATGCTTGAGTGAGTTAAGTGACCGGCTGCACAGCCAACACTCACTACGAAGCTTCCCACATGGCCCCCCTCAGCACAGAAGACTGCAGATGTTTTGTTCAGCACTGGTGGCAACTTCACCCCTTCAGTCCTGCAGCCTGTATTAGATCATGTGTAATTAATTCATGTATCAGTTTTAGACCTTATGGCCTGAATGCCGGGTTTCAGCGGTAACCTCATGTAACTGAATACCACATATACTGTAATGTACTCAGCTGTATGATGAAATACATTTTTAGTACACACAATATCCCTCCGGGTGTTAAGAATGCGTATTAATATTGGGGCAACTGTAGCTGAGCATTCAACACCATAGTGCCCACAAAGCTCATCGCTTAGGGGACCCTGGGACTAAACACCTCCCTCTGCAACTGGATCCTGGACTTCCTGATGGACCGCCCCCAGGTGGTAAGGGTAGGCAGCAACACATCTGCCACGCTGATCCTCAACACTGGGGCCCCTCAGGGGTGCGTGCTTTGTCCCCTCCTGTACTCCCTGTTCACCCACGACTGTGTAGCCAAGCATGACTTCAACACCATCATTAAGTTTTCTGATGACACAACAGTGGTAGGCCTGATCACCGACAACGATGAGACAGTCTATAGGGAGGAGGTCAGAGACCTGGCAATGTGTGATGCCAGAACAAAACCACTCCCTCAATGTGAACAAGACAAAGGAGCTGATCGTGGACTATAGGAAAAGGCGGGCCGAACAGGCCTCCATTAACATCGACGGGGCTGTAGTGGAGCGGGTAAATACTTTCAAGTTCCATGGTGTCCACATCACCAACGAACTATCATGGTCCAAACACACCAAGACAGTCGTGAAGAGGCCACGACAACACCTTTTCCCCCTCAGCAGATTGAAAAGATTTGGCATGAGTCCCCAGATCCTCAAAAAGTTATACAGCAGCACCATTGAGAGCATCCTGACCAGTTGCATCACGGCCTGGTATGGCAACTGCACGGCATCTGACCGTAAGGCGCTATAGAGGGTAGTGCGTATGGCCCAGAACATCACTGGGGCGAAGCTTCCTGCTATCCAGGACCTATTTACTAGGTGGTGTCAGAGGAAGGCCCCAGAAAATGTTTAAGACTCCAGTCACCCAAGTCATAGACTGTTCTCTCTGCTAACGCATAGCAAGCGGTACCGGAGCGCCAAGTCTAGGACCAAAATGCTCCTTAACAGCTTCTACCCCCAAGCCGTAAGACTGCTGAACAATTAAACAAATGGCCACTCGGACTATTTACATTGACCCTGCCCCCCCCACCTCCCTTTGTTTTTACACTGCTGCTTATTACCAATGCATAGTCACTTTACCCCTACCTACATGTACAAATGTACCTCGACTAACCTGTACCACCGCACATTGACTCGGTACAGGTACCCCCTGTATTGTTATTGTTATTTAATTGTGTTATTTTTTATTTTTTTAACTTTAGTTTATTTAGTAAATAAATATTTTCTTAACTCTATTTCTTGAACTGCATTGTTGGTAATGGGGCTTGTAAGTAAGAATTTCACGGTAAGGTCTACACCTGTTCTTTCGGCGCATGTGACATAACATTTTATTTGAAATGGGAATTGTTTTTAGTGTCGGTATAAGCATTACACAACACCTAGATGTGCTGTCCTGCCTGTGATATACATACCAGCCGTGAGGTGAGTCAGTGACCATCTCCCATTTTCAACACCTGTTTCTCCACAACATTCTGTAATAAGCTAGACTTTGATGTAAACCCTGTTCTCTCCCCTGAGTGTCTGTGCTGCTGCATTGGGGGTGGGTGGGCAGTCTTCATTTTACAGCTCATTACAGTTTCTCCGGCCTCTGGGATAGTTTCACAGTCCTGTTTCAAACAGTGGTCCCGCCTTGTCACTGAGCTGCTGAAGCACTGTTGGGATCCCTGTGAGTGAAGACAACATATGGACATTGCCCTCCCTTCCTGTTTCAAGGGAATGTTGTTCTGGCTGGGTGGACTCCTGGGAAAAAGAGTGCTACCTTTGACCTATGGGATCACTCATTTACTCTGGGCCCAGGGAGAAGATGATGGAATCTGCAGGAAGGGATGCAGCCAACCAGCTGTCACTATGAACTCCCTTCCAGTGTTTCCTTGGCCATTCTCAGGGAGGAAGGCAGGCCCTTTTGAGGGCAGAACAACAGTGCCAAAGCATTTGCCTGACGATCTGTGTTAGCCATCTCTATAGCTGTCTTCTGTTGTAGGCTTTTGGTACAAACTGTGAAGCCATGATGGGGTAGAAATAACGACAAGATGTATGGGTGTGCTGTTTATTGGTGTACATATAGTGTGTTTCTCAAGTTTGTTTCTTGCCTGTATTAATGCAATAATTTATGTGGCAGCGAGTTGAGGTTTGTGTTTTCCAAAACAACCTGACTTTTGTTTGGGGTGCATTATTCTTCTCGCTCTCTGTCTGCCCTCTCTCACTTAACAATCCCTGTTACAGTCCCCTGAACGGGCAGCTGTAGGTTTGACGTCACATCCCAGACCTGTATCTGTCTGTGCAGTAATTCAAGTAGCCAGTATTTACAGACATCAACCAACGTCCTACCGCTTCTGATGTGTCTGTCTGTCATTGGGCAGGGTGTGGGCAGAAACCTGAGTCGTTTACAATACTAAGTCCTGGAGAGACACAGTCCTCCAAACCATCCCCTGACAGGGAATAGGGTATTATCATCCCTGACACTGATCTGTTTGCTATGAGTTTTCTGTTTATCTGTTGCTGAGGTATAATATACAGAAAAGGTATTACAGGTTCAATTAAAACACTTTTTAAATTGTTTCAATATTCAGTTTAACATTGTAGAGACACAGGAGATGAGTGCTTCTTTGGTTATAGGTGTATACCATGGGGTGAGCTTTGATCATGGGATGAAATGGAGCAAACAGAAGTGTTAAAACTTCCAGAAGGCACTTTCATGTAGTGGAACATTTTCCACTGAGCATATTGGAATGAATTACATGTTTCCCCTATTTGAATGTATCTATAAGGCCCCTAAACCCCTGACTATTTTATTTCTCACAGGTTTGGCTACTTAAACTTTTGTGAGAGGTGATGAGTGATAGGCCTGTAGATGGACAGGATCGAGTGGTTTACCATAAATCTCTGGTTTGACACATGCTAGTTGATCTGCACAAATGATCACGTGTCTGAGGCTACTGCAGGATGTTTTCCAACAAAATAAACAGTTTAAACTACAGTAGGCTACCAGTAGAACTGGTCAGGGGCGGACTTAGTGATTTTGGGGCCCCAGGCAGAGGCCACTTGGAAACTACAACTCCCTACTACATCGCACAGTTTGGGCATGATCTGATTTATCTCTTCCAAATCATAGAAACTGCAGCACAATGTGCACATTGAGATCAAATGTAAAAAATTACATTGGGCAATTTTTTGTTTCAAAAACAAAAAACTAAAGAATAACTAACATTTTGGTTAATCGCTCAGCGCTACTGTAAACATGTATTACCTTTTAATGTGCCATAAATAACTTCAAAAAGTAGGTTACCTTCACACGTTCATCCAAAATAATTCCAGCATCCGAACAGTGCACTGTGCACTCACCAACTATCTCACCGGAGAAAGCATCCGAGTGAGCAAAACAGCGCCCCTCTGTCTAACTATATGTAGCCCATGTATCTGATGCCGTATGGCCAAAAAGAGTATGACATGCCTTAATCTTTTTGGCCAGACAGCATCAGATACATGGGCTACACATACTGTACAACCTCTGCCTCAAAGACGATTGCAGTGTTATCAGCAGTACCTGTCTTTTTACTAAGAAATGCATATTGTATTCCCTAGAGCCTAAGGGCCCGGGGCTGGGTTTTTACTAAACTAGCATATGGAATTGTTTTAAGATGGTCATACCAAGGATCATTTAGCTATTTGATTTGGAATTTTAGGACCACGGTAGGTATAAAATATCATTACAAATTAAATATTTGATAACATTGAATTTGGCCTTACTGCTATTAGCCCATAGAAACTCATTGAATAACAGATTCATATATGGAAAAACAGATTGCCAAAAATGTAATCAAAAGGAAGTATGTTTGGAAATGCCCTATTCACTATCATACATTTTTTGGCTCAGTATCTGGTTACATTCAGACGAGTTCCGTGACACTTGTGGAGGTTGTTGAGCAAAACGGAGAAGACCATCGGGTTCATGAGAGTCTCATCTTAGTGGGATCATATTAGTGTGTAGCCCAAACTGCTCGACGCTACAGACGTTTTCATGAGAAGACCGATTTTCTGGATGTCTCCTGGTCTGACAAACACAGCTGTAGCTCGGCCACCTTCCATCGCAGATACAAGGCCCACATTGGTGGATGCGGTGGATGGAGACTCAACCCATGCCAAGAAAACAGATGCAGTATCTCTAGTTTAAACAGATTTTAATGGGAATTTGTTTTTTGTTCATTATGCCTCGACTGGAGCATGAAAGGGCCTCAAGCGGAGAAAGAAATATGTTCAATTTTTGTATTACATTTTTAAAATCCCATCTCATGAGGCCCCTTGATGATGTGAGGCCTGAGGCAATTGCTTCTTCTGCCTATTGGTTAGTCCGCCAGTGGGGCTAGTATGTGGAATGATTCATCCAGAAGTAAGGCACATACCATTATCTTTCATGTGGATGGTAAAACAGGCTTCTGTGTGTCAGTGACATGATTAGGCTACTTAGGGAATAACGAAGTGTATTTTTCCAGGCTGTGTCTATTATGCCATGCGAGGTATTAGAAAAACATGTAGCTCAGCAGGGACAAAAACACTTGGCTGGAAAGTAGAGTAAACAAGCAAACGAAAACACACAAACATACAGTGCATTCGAAAAGTATTCAGACCCCTTGACCCCTCCACATGTTACGTTACAGCCTTATTCTAAAATGTATTAAATTATTTTTGCCCTCATCAATCTTAACACAATACCCCATAATGACAAAGCAAAAACAGGTTTTTAGAAATGTTTGCTAATTTATTCAGAATAAAAAATGTAAATATCACATTTACATAAGCATTCAGACAATTTACTCAGTACTTTGTTGAAGCACCTTTGGCAGTGATTACAGCCTTGAGTCTTCTTGGGTATGACGCTACAAGCTTGGCACACCTATATTTGCAGAGTTTCTCCCGTTCTTCTCTGCAGATCCTCTCAAGCTCTGTCAGGTTGGCTGGGGAGCTTTATTGCAGAGCTATTTTCAGGTCTCTCCAGAGATGTTCGATCGGGTTCAAGTCCGGGCTCTGGCTGGGTCACTCAAGGACATTCAGAGACTTGTCCCGAAGCCACTCATGCATTGTCTTGGCTGTGTGCTTAGGGCCACTGTCCTGTTGGAAGGTGAACCTTCGGCCCAGTCGGAGGTCCTGAGCGCTCTGGAGCAGGTTTTCATCAAGGATCACTCTGTACTTTGCTTTGTTCATCTTTGTCTCGATCCTGACTACTCTCCCAGTCTCTGCCACTGAAAAACATCCCCACAGCATGATGCTGCCGCCACCATGCTTCATGGTGCCAGGTTTCCTCCAGACGTGATGCTTGGCATTCAGGCCAAAAAGTTTAATCTTGGTTGCAAGCTCCAAGCAGGCTGTCATGTGCCTTTTTCCGTCTAGCCACTCTACCATAAAGGCCTGATTGGTGGAGTGCTGCAGAGATGGTTGTCCTTCTGGAAGATTCTCCACAGAGGAACTCTGGAGCTCTGTCAGAGTGACCGTCGGGTTCTTGGTCACCTCCCTGACCAAGGCCCTTCTCCCCCGATTGCTCAGTTTGACCGGGCGGCCAGCTCTAGGAAGAGTCTTGGTGGTTCCAAACTTCATCCATTTAAGAATGATGGAGGCCACTATATTCTAGGGGCCCTCAATGCTGCAGACATGTTTTGGCAATCTTCCCCAGATCTGTGCCTCAACACAATCCTGTCTCGGAGCTCTACGGACAATTCCTTTGACCTCATGGCTTGGTTTTTGCTCTGACATGCACTGTCAACTGTGGGGCCTTATATAGACAGGTGTGTGCCTTTCCAAATCATGTCCAATCAATTGAATTTACCACAGGTGGACTCCAATCAAGTTGTAGAAACATCTCAAGGATGATCAATGGAAACAGGATGCACCTGAGCTCAAATTCGAGTCTCATAGCAAAGGGTCTGAATACTTATCTACAGTTGAAGTCGGAAGTTTACATACACCTTAGCCAAATACATTTAAACTCAGTTTTTCACAATTCCTGACATTTAGTCCTAGTAAAAATTCCCTGTCTTAGGTCAGTTAGGATCACCACTTTATTTTAAGAATGTGAAATGTTAGAATAACAGTAGAGAGAATGATTTATTTCAGCTTTTATTTCTTTCATCACATTCCCCGTTGGTTAAAAGTTTACATACACTCAATTAGTATTTGGTAGCATTGCCTTTAAATTATTTAACTTGGGTCAAACGTTTCGGGTAGCCTTCCACAAGCTTCCCATAATAAGTTGGGTGAATTTTGGCCCATTCCTCCGAACAGAGCTGGTGTAACTGAGTCAGGTTTGTAGGCCTCCTTGCTCGCACACGCTTTTTCAGTTCTTCCCACAAATGTTCTATGGGATTGAGGTCAGGGCTTTCTGATGGCCACTCCAATACCTTGACTTTGTTGTCCTTAAGCCATTTTGCCACAACTTTGGAAGTATGCTTGGGGTCATTGTCCATTTGGAAGACCCATTTGCGACCAAGCTTTAACTTCCTGACTGATGTCTTGAGATGTTTCTTCAATATATCCACATAATTTCTGTTCTTCATGATGCCATCCATTTTGTGAAGTGCACCAGTCCCTCCTGCAACAAAGCACCCCCACAACATGACGCTGCCACCCCCGTGCTTCATGGTTGGGATGGTGTTCTTCGGCTTGCAAGCCTCCCCCTTTTTCCTACAAACATAACAATGGTCATTATGGCCAAACAGTTCTATTTTTGTTTCATCAGACCAGAGGACATTTCTCCAAAAAGTACAATCTTTGTCCCCATGTGCAGTTGCAGACCGTAGTCTGGCTTTTTTTATGGTGGTTTTGGAGCAGTGGCTTCTTCCTTGATGAGCGGCCTTTCAGGTTATGTCGATATAGGACTCGATTTACTGTGGATATAGATACTTTTGTACCTGTTTCCTCCAGCATCTTCACAAGGTCCTTTGCTGTTGTTCTGGGATTGATATGCACCTTTTGCACAAAAGTACATTCAACTCTAGGGGACAGAACGCGTCTCCTTCCTGAGCGGTATTTTGGCTGCGTGGTCCCATGGTGTTTAAACTTGCGTACTATTGTTTATACAGATGAACGTGGTACCTTCAGGCGTTTGGAAATTGCTCCCAAGGATGAACCAGACTTGTGGAGGTCTACACATTTTTTTCTGAGGACTTGGCTGATTTCTTTTGATTTTCCCATGATGTCAGGCAAAGAGGCACTGAGTTTGATGGTAGGCCTTGAAATACATCCACAGGTACACCTCCAATTGACTCAAATTATGTCAATTAGCCTATCAGAAGCTTCTAAAGCCATGGCATAATTTTCTGGAATTTTCCAAGCTGTTTAAAGGCACAGTCAACTTAGTGTATGTACATTTCTGACCCACTGGACTTGTGATACAGTGAATTATAAGTAAAACAATCTGTCTGTAAACAATTGTTGAAACAATTAGTTTTAATTACTCCAACCTAAGTGTATGTAAATTTCCGACTTCAACTGTAAATAAGGTATTTCAGTTTTTTTTTATATACATTTGCAAAAATGTATAAATACCTGTTTTCACTTTCATTATGGGGTATTGTGTTTAGATTGATGAGGAAATAAATGTATTTAATACATTTTAAAATAAGGCTGTAACATAACAAATGGTGGAAAAGGGTTAGAGGTCTGAATACTTTCCGAATGCACTGTATTTCAAGATGTCACAGAAGGGTGGAAATTGGAGAACACATAGTTTATCTCTAAGAGGGACAAGGCCTTATTCAACAATACTGTGTCATGTCTGTTGGAACAATTGAAAAACCAATGAAGCTCTTGTATTTCTTGGATGTTTTTCATTCACATAAAATAAATTAAATGTTTGAAAAGTTAATTAATCGTTGGCCATTTAGTGAGCTTGGATCCAAAAGCAATCTGATTTTCAGTCTCAGGACACCCTTCATCCAGTTTGTCTCAGAGAAAGAAGTGACCAAACAGAAACGATCTGCCGTGGTGTGGCTGAGGCCGGGTGGCCGAAGGGGGCGGTCCCCTCACACAGCCCACTGTGGTGAGAGAGAGGCGCCATAGACAGGGGCTGGAGACCCACTGAGAGGAGAGAAAACATTCAGTGGCCCTGTCTGACACCAGGGGTCAGGGGTTCAGCCCCAGCCACTGTAGGCAGCTTAGAAGGCAGGGCCCTCTCCGTGCTCACTCTGCTCCCCCCAGCGCCATCATTTTGAAGCCGGAGCAGCTGGCAGGTGTCAGGAGTTACAAAGGGCCATCTGTGCAGGGAGAACTGTCCCAACCATCCCCTCGCTCGCTACTTCATTAAACTTTCCACTTCATAAACCCAACCGGGCCAGCTCGCTGTCGCTGGCCAGCATGTGGGCCACGCTCCCAAACTTTTTTTTCCCAGCACTCACTCGGTCAGTCCACATTGCCAACCATACACAAGTGACAAGCCCCCTTTTATTTTTTTTCATCCTCAACTCTTTTCTCTATTTGGCCAGTGGGAAGAAAAAATTAAACAAAACATATTTTATTGGCAAGCTTGAGAGATGGAATTTCAAGATAAAAATGTAAATAAATAATTTACCACAGTTTTTGATATTATGAAGAACACATGATGGAAAATGGAATGTACTGAAGTGATGTAAAGTATAAAAAAAATATGTTATTATACCATTGCGAATATAATAAAATATGCATAAAAACCCCACCAGAGGTTTTTTTTCCATCAAAACTGACTTGTTGCGGATAGAAGGATGTGCGTGATGATGTATTGCACATAAAACACACTTTTGTGCTGAAGTTCTCATGTACCGAATAAAAAACATTTCATGTGTTTCCATTGTATTTTCCGCTCTATTGATTCATCTTGTGAATGGCGCCGGAGAAGATGGCCGCCGTTTTACAGGCTCCTGACCAATTGGGCTATTTTGTGTGTTTTTTGCGTTTTTTCACTTTTTTTGTACGTAATGTTTCTTATGACTGAAAAAAAAAGCTTGAGCTGGCGCACACCCAGAGAAAATGATTTAGTGTAGAGGTGCTGACTAATGGTGAATAAACTGTAAGCTATAAAAACAGTCGCACACTCCATATGTATAACCTCCCAGTCATTTATTAGTTAAAAACCACCAACGTTTCGGCATCACTGTGCCTTCTTCAGAGTAATGTCATAAATGCTTGAACCAGGTTATGTAGACAAACAGTGCAATTAGTGCAACCAATGACAATAGTGAGGGGTGTGTCGTAATTGCTAGGTTGATCAGAATGAATTGAGCGAAACTGTTGAAAGACAATAGCCTACAGCATATCGAATATATTATGCCATTGTTATCAGTAGCATTAGCATAACATTAGCATCAACATTCATTGTTTCATTTAATTTCCCCTATATATTTAAATATGTCCAATTTCATTAAATGTTTTTGTTACATGTAATCTTTTGGTTGTACGCTGATAAGCTGTAGAAAGAATACATTAGTTTACAAGACCTGTTCACAGAAATGATCATTTGTCACAAGAAGGGCCTGAGATCAGTCAATATTCAGACCACTAGGGGTGAGTGTTTTTAAATAGGTTGTCCAGTAGGCCTCCCCCTGTAGTAGTAGGAGCTCGATGTTACCTCCTCTCCTTGGTAGAGCAACATGCTCAATGCCTGTGTATTTATTTGAGGGAGTAGATGGAATGGTTAGCTTCAACAAAGTGAGCTGCTACTGCATAGTCAGTGTTCTTACGCCTGATTGAGCTGCGGTGTTCAGCTATGCGTTGTTTTAATTGTCTTTTTGTTTGTCCTATGTAGGCTTTCCCTCATGTACAGGTGATGAGATAGATTACTCCCTTGGTCTTGCATGAGATGATACCCCTAACAGGGATTTTTCGACCTGGGTGTCTGAAGAAGGATGTTTTTATAGTGCTATTACACTGTACGCATGAGCCACATTTGTAGTTCCCATTTGGAATGGGCGTGAAGAGTGTCTGAGTGGGCTCAGGGGGCAGGTCAGATCTCACTAAGCTATCCCCGATATTGAGTCCACGCTTTTAGACCACCAGTGGGGGTTGCTTGAAGAGGTGTGCAATTTATTTGTCTGATTGCAGAATATACCCGTGCTTTTTCAAGATTGCTTTCATTTTCTCTGAACACTTGGTGTACTTAGTGCAAAACACTGTTGTGTTTTCTTCTTTGGTTTAGTTTTTTAGCAATTCCTCTGTTGGTCTTTGAGATATTTTCATCATTGCAGCATTAAGAGTTTTGTCCTTGTAGCCTTTCATTTTGAATTTTGAATTTTGAATCTGTCATTTTCTTCTTCTTATTATAATTTTTTTTATATATTTCTTTATTGAATATCCAATACATACAATATACTTGCAGTGAAGCCGCTCAACAACTACTCCACACCAGTCATCCAACAGACTCCCATTCTGAGAAACACACAGAAGCATCCAGGGTCAACGCCCTGCTCAAGGGCACGTCGACAGATCTCCCACAAGGCCAAAGACAGGGACCCGAACCCTCCAAGATTCCCCCACAACTCCCCAAGAACTGTCCCATAACCATCTGAGACCCCTCCCACAGCCCCCCCAAGAAAAAAATACAACAATAGTAAAAATGTAAATAATTCCATTCCCCACCCCCAAGAACCCCTCCAATGCACCAAAAACCAAAAAAATGAACTAAAGAGAAAAAAGAAAACAACAATGCAAAAAAACAAAGGAACTAAAATCATAACAGCAAGGCCAACTGTATATGTTTGAGTGCATGTCTGGCACTATTTACATGTGTGTGTGTCCGTGTATGTGTGCATTTGAATGAGAGTGTGTGTATATGAATGTGTACAAAGACCTGCACGGCATCAGCCTCGGGCAAAGCGGCATTAGCTGTAAAAACACTGCCCCTCAGTGTCATTCAAACATACTTTTTATGATGTTTTATTTTGACTATATTTTTATACTTTTATCTTTGACCATTCTATCCCCCTGCCCAGCAACTCCACTCCCACTTGTCTCCAATTCCACATCCCAACCCTCAGACCATCCCACCTATCTCTGCTGGCCACCCTCTTTGGATTTCTATGCAACATATATCTTTCAACTATGCTGTGATGTTTAACGTGCAGTTTCAATCTATCTAAATAAATAGAATCCACAGATTGCAAGTTGAATATCAATCGTTTTACTAAGAGTATTAGTATATATTAGTAATTGACTGACCTGGTCTCTCCAGATCTCCCATCAGTATTATTTCTAGGGCCAATTTTAGGCTACCTGAGGGCAATACCAAAATAAATTGTCTATTGATTCTGTATCCTCACAACAAAATCTGCAGAGCTTCGATGATTTTATGCCCCAAATATTCAACATTTTGTTGGTGGCAAGAATTCTATATAATCATTTTAGCTGAAAAGCACGAAGTCTTGAATCTTGCGTTGTTTTATATATCAACTCATACACCCTGTACCATGGAACCGGTTCATTAAAAATCTGTAATGATGAGTCCGAAGCAAGTGAAAGGTTTTAGTAAAACAACAAAACCAAGAGCACGACACTAACATAAGGCAGAACGCCAATACACAAGAACAATACCAACTGGTGAGTGAACATGGGAGAGTGACATATAAAGGGGAGGAGATGATGAAGGTAATGGAGTCCAGGTGTGAATCATAATGATTAACAGGTGTGCGTAATGATGAATCCCAGGACCGGTGGTTAGTACTCTGGCGACGTCGTACACCGGTGGGGAGGAGCAGACGTGACAAAATCTCTTCTCAACTATTTTGCAATCTGTATGGCACAGTTGTCAACATCCTGCTCCTCAAATGAAACTGGTATACATTCCTATTTATGCTATTTTTATTCCTCCGCCAGTTTTGATCCTTTATATTGGGCAGACAGACCAGTTCCCTTCCTCCTCCCGCTGCCACCTGCTTCCTCCATTTTTGGGGTAATCCTGTAATCAATTGGTTGTACTCTTGGATTGAGCAGACCTTCCCATACAATTCTGATAACTCCATTAACGACAACTCTACCATTCCAATTTACAATGTCATTTAAGAACAAAATATCCTTTTCAAACATCTTTCCCATAAATACAGGTATTTTATCAACCAGCACATTTGAGTTCAGCCATAATATTTGTTGTATTTTTTGTTTTATCTTTTCAGGGAGATGAAATTGTAGCCAGCTCTGCAATGCTTGTTTGAAAAAGAGAGATACTTTGAAAAAAGTATCATTTTCAATTGATCAAAAATTATACTTTGAAAAAAGTATCATTTTCAATTGATTGAAAATGAGACATGGCATTCTGCACAAAGGCAAAAAGTGTAACACTTTGGGCTTCGTGGGTGTGGAGTCAGGCGCAGGAAGCAGGAAAATGTTTGGTACAATATGTAATTTAATAAGTACTGAAAACCGAGGAAATATGTCCAAAACACAACAGGGCGAAATATTAACCCCGAAGTCCAAAATACATGTACCACAAAACATACAAAGTGACGACACGTAACAAGCCCGCACACAGAACAGGTGGAGAGGCGGGCTTAAATAATAAAACTAATTACTAATGGGAAACAGGTGTAACTCATAAAGACATAACTAACAGAAAAACGAAAAAGGGATCGATGGCAGCTAGTAGGCCGGTGACGACGACCGCCGAGCGCCACCCGAACAGGGACAGGAACCGCCCTCGGCAGTAGTCGTGACAGTACCCCCCCGACGCTCGGCTCCCGCAGCGCGCCGACACCGGTCTCGAGGTCGACCCGGAGGACGAGGCGCAGGGCGATCCGGATGGAGGCGATGGAAATCAACTAACAATGATGGATCCAGTATGTCCCCCACCGGGACCCAGCACCTCTCCTCCGGACCGTACCCCTCCCAGTCCACGAGGTACTGCAGGCCCCCCACCCGGCGTCTAGAGTCCAGAATGGAGCGTACTGTATACGCCGGGCCCCCCTCGATGTCCAGAGGGGGCGGAGGGACCTCCGGCACCTCACCGTCTTGTAGGGGACCAGCTACCACCGGCCTGAGGAGAGACACATGAAACGAGGGGTTAATACGATAATAAGAAGGGAGTTTTAATCTATAACACACCTCGTTTATTCTCCTCAGGACTTTGAAGGGCCCTACACACTGCGGACCCAGCTTCTGGCAGGGCAAGCGGAGGGGCAGGTTTCGGGTCGAGAGCCAGAACCTGTCTCCTGGTGCGAATATGGGAGCCTCACTGCGGTGGCGGTCAGCGCTCCTCTTTTGCCTTTCTCCTGCTTGTTTAAGGGATTCCTCCACAGCTCTCCAGGTGTCCTTGGAGCGCTGTACCCAATCCTCCACCGCAGGAGCCTCGGTCTGACTCTGATGCCATGGTGCCAGGACCGGCTGGTAGCCTAACACACACTGGAAAGGCGACATGTTAGTGGATGAGTGGCGGAGTGAATTTTGCGCCACCTCAGCCCAGGGTAAATACCTCGACCACTCACCTGGCCGGTCCTGGCAGTACGACCGCAGAAACCTACCCACCCCCTGGTTCACTCTCTCCACCTGCCCATTGCTCTCGGGGTGATAACCGGAGGTCAAGCTAACCGAGACCCCCAGACGCTCCATAAACGCCCTCTATACATGGGACGTGAACTGGGGACCCCGATCAGAGACGATGTCCTCCGGCACCCCGTAATGCCGGAAGACATGGGTGAATAGAGCCTCCGCAGTCTGTAGGGCGATAGGGAGACCGGGCAACGGGAGGAGACGGCAGGACTTAGAAAACCGATCCACAACTACCAGAACTGTGGTATTCCCCAGAGACGGGGGAAGATCGGTAAGAAAGTCCACCGACAGGTGAGACCACGGCCGTTGTGGAACGGGGAGGGGTTGTAACTTCCCTCTAGGAAGGTGCCTAGGAGCCTTGCTCTGGGCACATACCGAACAGGAAGAGACATAAAACCTCACGTCCTTAGCCAAGGTGGGCCACCAGTACTTCCCCCTAAGGCCTTGCACTGTCCTCGCCACACCAGGATGACCCGACGAAGGTAGCGTATGAGCCCATCGAATCAATCGATCACGAACACCAAGCAGAACGTATTTACGACCGGTTGGACAATTTGAAGGCGCAGGCTCCATTTGCAACGCCCGCTCAATGTCCGCGTCCACCTCCCATACTACTGGTGCTACCAGCTTAGAGGCTGGAAGGATGGGAGTAGGATCGATGGGCCTATCCTCAGTGTCATAGAGGCGGGACAGCGCGTCAGCCTTAGTGTTCATAGAGCCTGGTCTATATGACATCCTAAACTGAAATCGGGTGAAAAACATGGCCCACCTTGCCTGACGCGGATTCAGTCTCCGGGCTGCCCGGATATACTCCAGGTTCCGGTGGTCAGTCCAGATGAGAAAAGGGTGTCTAGCCCCCTCAAGCCAATGTCTCCACACAGTCAGAGCCTTAACCACAGCTAACAACTCACGGTCCCCCAGATCATAGTTACGCTCCGCCGGACTGAGCTTCTTAGAAAAGAAAGTGCAGGGGCGGAGTTTCGGTGGCGCACCCGAGCACTGTGATAGAACGGCACCCACCCCAGCCTCGGATGCGTCCACTTCCACTATGAACGGCAAAGAGGGGTCCGGGTGCGCCAACACAGGCGCATCAGTGAACAGCGCCTTCAACTGGTTGAAGGCTCTGTCCACTTCAGCCGACCACCGCAAACGCACCGGTCCCCCCTTCAAAAGTTAGGTAACGGGAGCCGCAACTTGGCCAAAACCCCGGATAAACCTCCGGTAGTAATTGGCAAAACCCAAAAACCGCTGCACCTCCTTCACCGTGGTGGGAGTCGGCCAATCACGCACAGCATTAACACGATCACACTCCATCATTTACATTTACATTTATATTTAAGTCATTAAGCAGACGCTCTTATCCAGAGCGACTTACAAATTGGTGCATTCACCTTATGATATCCAGTGGAACAACCACTTTACAATAGTGCATCTAAATCCTTTAGGGGGGGGGGGGGGGTTAGAAGGATTACTTTATCCTATCCTAGGTATTCCTTAAAGAGGTGGGGTTTCAGGTGTCTCCGGAAGGTGGTGATTGACTCCGCTGTCTTGGCGTTGTGAGGGAGCTTGTTCCACCATAGGGGTGCCAGAGCAGCGAACAGTTTTGACGGGGCTGAGCGGGAACTGTGCTTCCTCAGAGGTAGGGGGGCCAGCAGGCCAGAGGTGGATGAGCACAGTGCCCTCGTTTGGGTGTAGGGACTGATCAGAGCCTGAAGGTACGGAGGTGCCGTTCCCCTCACGGCTCCATAGGTAAGCACCATGGTCTTGTAGCGGATGCGAGCTTCAACTGGAAGCCAGTGGAGAGAGCGGAGGAGCAGGGTGACGTGAGAGAACTTGGGAAGGTTGAACACCAGACGGGCTGCGGCGTTCTGGATGAGTTGTAGGGGTTTAATGGCACAGGCAGGGAGCCCAGCCAAGAGCGAGTTGCAGTAATCCAGACGGGAGATGACAAGTGATTGGATTAGGAGCTGCGCCGCTTCCTGTGTGAGGCAGGGTCATACTCTGCGAATGTTGTAGAGCATGAACCTACAGGATCGGGTCACCGCCTTGATGTTAGTGGAGAACGACAGGGTGTTGTCCAGGGTCACGCCAAGGTTCTTAGCACTCTGGGAGGAGGACACAATGGAGTTGTCAACCGTGATGGCGAGATCATGGAACGGGCAGTCCTTCCCCGGGAGGAAAAGCAGCTCCGTTTTGCCGAGGTTCAGCTTGAGGTGGTGATCCGTCATCCACACTGATATGTCTGCCAGACATGCAGAGATGCGATTCGCCACCTGGTTATCAGAAGGGGGAAAGGAGAAGATTAATTGTGTGTCATCTGCATAGCAATGATAGGAGAGACCATGTGAGGATATGACAGAGCCAAGTGACTTGGTGTATAGCGAGAATAGGAGAGGGCCTAGAACAGAGCCCTGGGGGACACCAGTGGTGAGAGCACGTGGTGCGGAGACAGATTCTCGCCACGCCACCTGGTAGGAGCGACCTGTCAGGTAGGACGCAATCCAAGCGTGGGCCGCGCCGGAGATGCCCAACTCGGAGAGGGTGGAGAGGAGGATCTGGTGGTTCACAGTATCAAAGGCAGCAGATAGGTCTAGAAGGATGAGAGCAGAGGAGAGAGAGTTAGCTTTAGCAGTGCGGAGAGCCTCCGTGACACAGAGAAGAGCAGTCTCAGTTGAATGACCAGTCTTGAAACCTGACTGATTTGGATCAAGAAGGTCATTCTGAGAGAGATAGCAAGAGAGCTGGCCAAGGACGGCACGTTCAAGAGTTTTGGAGAGAAAAAAATACTGGTCTGTAGTTGTTGACATCAGAGGGATCGAGTGTAGGTTTTTTCAGAAGGGGTGCAACTCTCGCTCTCTTGAAGACGGAAGGGACGTAGCCAGCGGTCAAGGATGAGTTGATGAGCGAGGTGAGGTAAGGGAGAAGGTCTCCGGAAATGTTCTGGAGAAGAGAGGAGGGGATAGGGTCAAGCGGGCAGGTTGTTGGGCGGCCGGCCGTCACAAGACGCGAGATTTCATCTGGAGAGAGAGGGGAGAAAGAGGTCAAAGCACAGGGTAGGGCAGTGTGAGCAGGACCAGCGGTGTCGTTTGACTTAACAAACGAGGATCGGATGTCGTCGACCTTCTTTTCAAAATGGTTGACGAAGTCATCCGCAGAGAGGGAGGATGGGGGGAGGCGGAGGAGGATTCAGGAGGGAGGAGAAGGTGGCAAAGAGCTTCCTAGGGTTAGAGGCAGATGCTTGGAATTTAGAGTGGTAGAAAGTGGCTTTAGCAGCAGAAACAGAAGAGGAAAATGTAGAGAGGAGGGAGTGAAAAGATGCCAGGTCCGCAGGGAGGCGAGTTTTCCTCCATTTCCGCTCGGCTGCCCGGAGCCCTGTTCTGTGAGCTCGCAATGAGTCGTCGAGCCACGGAGCAGGAGGGGAGGACCGAGCCGGCCTGGAGGATAGGGGACATAGAGAGTAAAAGGATGCAGAATGGGAGGAGAGGAGGGTTGAGGAGGCAGAATCAGGAGATTGGTTGGAGAAGGTTTGAGCAGAGGGAAGAGATGATAGGATGGAAGAGGAGAGAGTAGCGGGAGAGAGAGCGAAGGTTGCGACGGCGCAATACCATCCGAGTAGGGGCAGAGTGAGAAGTGTTGGAGGAGAGCGAGAGGGAAAAGGATACAAGGTAGTGGTCGGAGACTTGGAGGGGAGTTGCAATGAGATTAGTGGAAGAACAGCATCTAGTAAAGATGAGGTCAAGCGTATTGCCTGCCTTGTGAGTAGGGGGGGAAGGTGAGAGGGTGAGGTCAAAAGAGGAGAGGAGTGGAAAGAAGGAGGCAGAGAGGAATGAGTCAAAGGTAGACATGGGGAGGTTAAAGTCACCCAGAACTGTGAGAGGTGAGCCATCCTCAGGAAAAGAACTTATCAAGGCTTCAAGCTCATTGATGAACTCTCCAAGGGAACCTGGAGGGCGATAAATGATAAGGATGTTTTAAGCTTGAAAGGGCTGGTAATTGTGACAGCATGGAATTCAAAGGAGGCGATAGACAGATGGGTCAGGGGAGAAAGAGAGAATGTCCACTTATGAGAGATGAGGATTCCAGTGCCACCACCCCGCTGGCCAGATGCTCTCGGGGTATGCGAGAACACGTGGGCAGACGAGGAGAGAGCAGTAGGAGTAGCAGTCTTATCTGTGGTAATCCATGTTTCCGTCAGTGCCAAGAAGTCGAGGGACTGAAGGGTAGCATAGGCTGAGATGAACTCTGCCTTGTTGGTCGCAGACCGGCAGTTCCACTGGAACTCCACGTGGGTCGTGCGCGCTGGGACCACCAGGTTAGAGTGGCAGCGGTCACGCGGTGTGAAGCGTTTGTATGGCCTGTGCAGAGGGGAGAGAACAGGGATAGACAGACACATAGTTGACAGGCTACAGAAGAGGCTACGCTAATGCAAAGGAGATTGGAATGACAAGTGGACTACACGTCTCGAATGTTCAGAAAGTTAAGCTTACGCTGCAAAAATCTTATTGACTAAAATGACTAAAATGATACAGTACTGCTGGCTGGTGAAGTAGGCTAGCTAAAAGTGGCTGCGTTGTTGACTTTGTTTGAAAGTGTAGCTGGCTAGGTAACCTCGATAGTTTCAGTACTACACCTTTATCATGATACAAAGGCAACTATGTAGCTAGCTAACATAACACTAATCAAGACATTCCTTTGTAGTGTATTTAGTTTCTACAATGCTGCTCGTCGGTAATAGTTGGCTAGGTTTGGAAAATGGCGTCGCGGGGGATGAAAATAGCTGGCTAGCTAACCTCGATAATTACTCTAAACTACACAATTATCAAACTATGACAAAGACAACTATGTAGCTAGCTAACACTACACTAATCAAATCGTTCCGTTGTAATGTATTAGTTTCTACAGTGCTGCTAGTCGGTAAAGGTTGGCTAGCTAGCAGTGGGTTTGATGTTGACTAGGTGTGTTGACTAAGTCTGGAGAACGGCGTCGCGGCGGACGAAAATAGGTGGCTAGCTAACCTCGATAATTACTCTAAACTACACAATTATCTTTGATACAAAGACAGCTATGTAGCTAGCTAAAAAATTGTTCAGATCAAACAAATCAAACCGTTGTAATGTAATGAAATGTAATATTACCTGTGGAGCGAAGTGCAGCACGACTACTCGCTCCAAACCCGGAAGTTACTAGCCATCCCTGAGGTGGAAATACGATAACCCAGGAAGGAAACTTCTTTTTTGAAGAACTCACATTTCTCAGCCTTGACGTATAGATCATGCTTCAGCAGTCTACCAAGCACTTTGCGCACTAGAGACACATGCTTGGCGCGTGTGGAGGAGTAAATAAGGATATCATCAATATACACAATCACTCCCTACCTGTGCAGGTCCCTAAGAATCTCATCCACAAAAGATTGAAAGACGGCTGGAGCATTCTTCAACCCATACGGCATGACGAGGTACTCATAGTGGCCCGATGTGGTACTAAATGCGGTTTTCCACTTGTCTCCCTTCCGAATACGCACCAGATTATAAGCGCTCCTGAGATCCAGTTTCGTGAAAAAACGCGCTCCGTTAAATGATTCCACTGCGGTAGCAATGAGAGGTAGCGGGTAACTGAACCCCACTGTGATAGAATTGAGACCTCTATAATCAATGCACGGACGCAAACCTCCCCCCTTTTTTCACGAAAAAGAAACTCGAGGAGACAGGTGAAATGGAGGGCTGAATGTACCCTTGCCCCAGAGCTTCCGTGACATATGTCTCCATAGCCAACGTCTCCTCCTGGGACAATAGGTACACGTGACTCTTAGGAAGCGCAGCGTTATCCTGGAGGTCTATCGCACAATCCCCCGGTCGATGAGGTGGTAATTTAGTCGCCTTCTTTTTACAGAAGGCGAGAGCCAAATCGGCATACTCAGGGGGAATGCGCACAGTGGAAACCTGCTCTGAACTCTCCACCGACGTGGCACCGATGGAAACACCTAGACATCTACCTGAACACTCCTCTGACCATCCCTGGAGAATCCCCTGTTTCCACCAAATCTTAGGATTGTGACTAGCTAACCAGGGCACCCCCAGCACCACTGGAAACGCAGGTGAGTCGATAATAAAGAAACTCATTTGTTCCTTATGATTCCCCTGCATTACCATATCCAGTGGCACCATGGTCTCCCTGATCAGCCCTAACCCTAATGGTCGGCTATCTAAGGAGTGCATGGGGAAAGGGGAATCTAACGGTACCAGCGGAATTCCCAACTTAAGGGCTAGTCCGCTATCCATAAAGTTCCCAGCTGCGCCTGAATCGACTAGCGCCTTATGCTGGGAAAAGGGAGCAAAATCAAGGGAAATTTTTTTAACAAACACGTGACCAACAGAGGATTCTGGGTGAGTGTGGTGCTGACTCACCTGGGATGAACGAGGAGTGTTCTGCCTGCCCTCTCGACTCCCAGAGGGACCCCCCCAGCACCGGTCGGCCGTGTGTCCTCGTCGACCACAATTGGTGCAGGAGGGGCGCCCTCCTCCGGTTCCCCTTGACGCAGTTCCCCCGAGCTCCATAGGAATGGGTGCAGGCAGGCTAGGAGCTGGAACTGACAGGACCCTCTCTGAATGCCCGCGGGCAGCCAGCAGATTGTCCAGTCGTATAGACATGTCGATCAGTTCATCTAGGGAGAGTGTAGTGTCCCGACACGCTAGCTCCCTGCGGACGTCCTCCCTGAGGCTACACCGGTAGTGATCTATTAGGGCCCTGTCGTTCCACCCAGCTCCAGCCGCCAAAGTCCGGAATTCTAGGGCAAAATCTTGCGCGCTCCTCATCTCCTGCCTAAGGTGAAACAGTCGTTCACCCGCCGCTCTTTCTTCCGGGGGATGATCGAAGACGGCTCTGAAACGGCGGGTGAACTCAGGGTAGTTGTTTCGTGCAGAATCGGGTCCATTCCACACAGCGTTGGCCCACTCCAATGCTCGGCCCGTCAAGCAGGAGATGAGGAGGCTCACGCTCTCCTCCCCCGAGGGAGTCAGCCTCACGGTCGCCAGGTATAATTCAAGTTGTAATAGGAATGCCTGGCACCTTGCCGCTGCTCCATCATACTCCCTCGGAGGCGTAAGACGTAGTGCCCTAGATCCAGACGGGGAAGGGAGTGGAGGATCTATTCTCTCCATCATCTGGTCCATGGCTGACCCAATCTGATGGAGGACCCGTTCCTCCATCGATGGTAGAGGGGTGGTGGCTGCTTCTGCTGACTCAATTCCTATGGTGCAGGCTTCTGTAACACTTTGGGCTTCGTGGGTGTGGAGTCAGGCGCAAGAAGCAGGAAAATGTTTGGTACAATATGTAATTTAATAAGTACTGAAAACCGAGCAAATATGTCCAAAACACAACAGGGCGAAACAATAACCCCGAAGTCCAAAATACATGTACCACAAAACATACAAAGTAACGACACGTAACAAGCCCACACACAGAACAGGTGGAGAGGCGGGCTTAAATAATAAAACTAATTACTAATGGGAAACAGGTGTAACTCATAAAGACATAACTAACAGAAAAACGAAAAAGGGATCGATGGCAGCTAGTAGGCCGGTGACGACGACCGCCGAGCGCCACCCGAACAGGGAGAGGAACCGCCCTCGGCAGTAGTCGTGACAAAAAGGCAATTTTTAAACAACGGATGAGCTTTTCTTAGTAATCTACTTGAGAACCATTTAGGGTTCAAGTAAAACTTTTGAATAAGTGAAGCTTTTAGAGAGAGGTTTAGTGCTTTTATATTTAATAATCTCAACCCACCCTATTCATTATATAGATAAGCACGCTTTATTTTGTCTGGTTTAGCGTCCCAGATAAAGCGAAATATTTTTTGCTCATATGATTAGAAAAACAAATCATCAGGAGTAGGCAGCGCCATAAGTAAGTGAGTAGACTGAGATATGACTAAGGAGTTAACCTCTCTAGGGTAGGTGGCACCAAATCGTCCCACCTACGTAACAGCCAGTGTAATCCCGTGGCGCGTTATTCAAAAACCTCAAAAATGCAAAAACTTCAATTTTTCAAACATATGACTATTTTACACCATTTTAAAGACAAGACTCTCGTTAATCTAACCACACTGTCCGATTTCAAAAAGGCTTTACAACGAAAGCAAAACATTAGATTATGTCAGCAGAGGACCCAGCCAGAAATAATCAGACACCCATTTTTCAAGCTAGCATATAATGTCACATAAACCCAAACCACAGCTAAATGCAGCACTAACCTTTGATGATCTTCATCAGATGACAACCCTAGGTCATTATGTTATACAATACATGCATGTTTTGTTCAATCAAGTTCATATTTATATCAAAAACCAGCTTTTTACATTAGCATGTGACTAGCATGTGAATTCACTGCCGGTGAATTTACTAAATTACTCACGATAAACGTTCACAAAAAGCATAACAATTATTTTAAGAATTATAGATACAGAACTCCTCTATGCACTCGATATGTCCGATTTTAAAATAGCTTTTCGGTGAAAGCACATTTTGCAATATTCTCAGTAGATAGCCCGGCATCACAGTGCTAGCTATTTAGACACCCAGCAAGTTTAGCACTCAGCAAAGTCACATTTACTATAAGAAAAATTGTATTACCTTTGCTGTCTTCGTCAGAATGCACTCCCAGGACTTCTACTTCAATAACAAATGTTGGTTTGGTTCAAAATAATCCATAGTTATATCCAAACAGCGGCGTTTTGTTCGTGCGTTCAAGACAATATCCGAAAGGGTAAATAAGGGTGACGAGCATGGCGCAATTCGTGACAAAAAAATTCTAAATATTCCATTACCGTACTTCGAAGAATGTCAACCGCTGTTTAAAATCAATTTTTTATGCCATTTTTCTCATAAAAAAGCGATAATATTCCGACCGGGAATCTGCGTTTAGGTAAACAGATGAAAGAAAATAAAGCATTCGGTCGACTCGGGCACGCGCCTAAGCCCATAGTACTCTGATCGGCCACTTGCCAAAAGCGATAATGTGTTTCAGCCAGAGGCTGCCTCGATATCGTTCAGCTTTTTCCCGGGCTCTGAGAGCCTATGGGAGCCGTAGGAAGTGTCACGTTAGAGCAAAGATCCTCAGTCTTCAATAAAAAGAGCCAAGATGAAACACAACTTGTCAGACAGGCCACTTCCTGCATGGAATCTTCTCAGGTTTTGGCCTGCCATTTAAGTTCTGTTATACTCACAGACACCATTCAAACAGTGTTAGAAACTTTAGGGTATTTTCTATCCAAAGCCAATAATTATATGCATATTCTAGTTACTGGGCAGGAGTAGTAACCAGATTAAATCGGGTACGTTTTTTATCCGGCCGTGTCAATACTGCCCCCTAGCCCTAACACGTTAATCAGGGCAATTTTTCCATAAATAGACAGGTTTTTACCTCTCCATGGTTGCAGGATCTTTTAATTTTTTTATTTTTTATTTCACCTTTATTTAACAAGGTAGGCTAGTTGAGAACATGTTCTCATTTACAACTGCGACCTGGCCCAGATAAAGCAAAGCAGTGTGACACAAACAACAACACAGAGTTACACATGGAATAAACAAACATACAGTCAATAATACAGTAGAGAAAAAGTCTATATACAGTGTGTGCAAATGAGGTAAGATAAGGGAGGTAGGCAATAAATACGCCATAGTGGCGAAATAATTACAATTTAGCAATTAAACACTGGAGTGATAGATGTGCAAAAGGTGAATGTGCAAGTAGAGATACTGGGGTGCAAAGGAGCAGAAAAATCTATAATAAATAACAGTATGGGGATGAGGTAGTTGGATGGGCTATTTCCAGATGGGCTATGTACAGGTGCAGTGATCTGTGAGCTGCTCTAACAGCTGGTGCTTAAAGCTAGTGAGGGAGATATGGGTCTGCAGCTTCAGTGATTTTTGCAATTCGTTCTGGCAGCAGAGAACTGGAAGGAAAGGCTGCCAAAGGAGGAATTGGCTTTGAGGGTGACCAGTGAACTATACCTGCTGGAGCGCGTGCTACAGGTGGGTGCTGCTATGGTGACCAGTGAGCTGAGATAAGGTGGGGCTTTACCTAGCAAAGACTTATAGATGACCTGGAGCTAGTGGGTTTGGCGACGAATATGAAGCGAGGGCCAGCCAACGAGAGCATACAGGTCGCAGTGGTGGGTAGTATATGGGGCTTTGGTGACAAAACGGATGGCACTGTGATAGACTGCATCCAATTTGAGTAGAGTGTTGGAGGCTATTTTGTAAATGACATCGCCGAAGTCAAGGATCGGCAGGATAATCAGTTTTACGAGGGTATGTTTGGCAGCATGAGTGAAGGATGCTTTGTTGCGAAATAGGAAGCCAATTCTAGATTTCATTTTGGATTGGAGATGCTTAATGTGAGTCTGGAAGGATAGTTTACAATCTAACCAGACACCTAGGTATTTGTAGTTGTCCACATATTCTAAGTCAGAACCGTCCAGAGTAGTGATGCTGGACTGGCGGGCAGGTGCGGGCAGCGATCGGTTGAAGAGCATGCATTTAGTTTTACTTGCATTTAAGAGCAGTTGGAGGCCACGGAAGGAGAGTTGTATGGCATTGAAGCTCGTCTGGAGGTTAGTTAACACAGTGTCCAAAGATGGGCCAGAGGTATACAGAATGGTGTCGTCTGCGTAGAGGTGGATCAGAGAATCACCAGCAGCAAGAGCAACATCATTGGTGCATACAGAGAAAATAGTCGGCCCAAGAATTGAACCCTGTGGCACCCCCATAGAGACTGCTAGAGGTCCGGACAACAGGCCCTCTAATTTGACACACTGAACTCTGTCTGAGAAGTAGTTGGTGAACCAGGCGAGGCAGTCATTTGAGAAACCAAGGCTATTGAGTCTGCCGATAAGAATGTGGTGATTTACAGAGTCGAAAGCCTTGGCCAGGTCGATGAATACAGCTGCACAGTATTGTTTCTTATCGATGGCGGTTACCATATCGTTTAGGACCTTGAGCGTGGCTGAGGTGCACCCATGACCAGCTCTGAAACCAGATTGCATAGCTGAGAAGGTACGGTGGGATTCTAAATGGTCGGTGATCTGTTTGTTAACTTGGCTTTCGAAGACCTTAGAAAGGCAGAGTCGGATAGATATAGATAGGTCTGTGGCAGTTTGGGTCTAGAGTGTCTCCCCCTTTGAAGAGGGGGATGACCGCGGCAGCTTTCCAATCTTTGGGGATCTCAGATGATGCGAAAGAGAGGTTAAACAGGCTAGTAATAGGGGTTGCAACAATTTCGGCAGATAGTTTTAGAAAGCGAGGGTCCAGATTGTCTAGCCCAGCTGATTTGTAGGGGTCCAGATTTTGCTGCTCTTTCAGAACATCAGCTTTCTGGATTTGGGTGAAGGAGAAATGGGGGAGGCTTGGGCAAGTTGTTGTGGGGGGTGCAGGGGTGTTGACCAGGGTAGGGGTGGCCAGGTGGAAAGCAAGGCCAGCCATAGAAAAATGCTTATTGAAATTCTCAATTATTGTGGATTTTTCGATGGTGACAGTGTTTCCGAGCCTCAGTGCCTTGGGCAGTTGGGAGGAGGTGCTCTTATTCTCCATGGACTTTACAGTGTCCCAGAACTTTTTGGAGTTTTTGCTGCAGGATGCAAATTTCTGTTTGATAAAGTTAGCGTTTGCTTTCCAAACTGCCTGTGTATATTGGTTCCTATCTTCCCTGAAAGTTGCATATCGCGGGGGCTATTTGATGCTAATGCCGTACGCCACAGGATGTTTTTGTGCTGGTCAAGGGCAGTCAGGTCTGGATTGAACCACGGGCTATATCTGTTCCTGGTTCTACATTTTTTGAATGGGGCATGCTTATTTAAGATTGTGAGGAAAGCACTTCATATCTTTTGTGATATGAATACCAAGTATGTCTACTTCACCGTCAGACCATTTTATAGGTAAACTGCAGTGTAATGTAAAAGTTGTATTTTTTAAAGATCCAATATGTAATATTGTACGCTTATCATAATTAGGTTTTAGTCCAAAGAGTCCAGAAAAGTTATCTAGATATTCAATGAGACAATGCAGGGATCTAGCTTACGGACTTAATATAAAACGTGAGTCATCGGCATACATGGACACCTTTGTTTTTAAGCATTGGATTTCTAATCCTCTAAAGTTGTCATTGGATCTGATTTTAATAGCTAGAATTTCAATGGCCATAACGAATAGATATGATTACAGCGGACACCCTTGTTTAACTCCTCTTGACAATTCAAAGCTCTCTAAGAAGTAGCCGCAATTTACTATTTTACACCTGGGGTTGCTATACATTTCTTTTACCCATTTTATAAGAGAATATCTTTAATTTTCTTAGTATTGCTGTCAAAATCTGACTGTGGGCCACAGGTTCGTTTAACCTTGCATAACTGGCTATATGGCAGACCATTCTTAAGGGGAAGGGAATGCATACTATACACGCGTAGCAGGGTATTTCGGTCTGTGGGCTTTGTATATGTAATGCATCATTCTCTTTGATGATACATAAATCCAGGTAATTCTGGTTTCTCTCAGAATTCTCAGGGACCTCAGTTTGGTTAATGGTTCCAGCTCCTGCTTGGCTCACGGTAGGGCAGGTAAGTCTATTGATTAACATGGTAGACCTACAGTGAGGGAAAAAGTATTTGATCCCTTGCTGATTTTGAACGTTTGCCCACTTACAAAGAAATGATCAGTCTATAATTTTAATAGTAGGTTTATTTGAACAGTGAGAGACAGAATAACAACAAAAAAATCCAGAAAAACACATGTCAAAAATTTTATAAAATGATTTGCATTTTAATGAGGGAAATAAGTATTTGACCCCTCTGCAAAACATGACTTAGTACTTGGTGGCAAAACCCTTGTTGGAAATCACAGAGGTCAGATGTTTCTTGTAGTTGGCCACCAGGTTTGCACACATCTCAGGAGGGATTTTGTCCCACTCCTCTTTGCAGATCTTCTCCAAGTCATTAAGGTTTCGAGGCTGACGTTTGGCAACTCGAACCTTCAGCTTCCTCCACATATTTTCTATGGGATTAAGGTCTGGAGACTGGCTAGGCCACTCCAGGACCTTAATGTGCTTCTTCTTGAGCCACTCCTTTGTTGCCTTGGCCGTGTGTTTTGGGACATTGTCATGCTGGAATACCCATCCACGACCCATTTTCAATGCCCTGGCTGAGGGAAGGAGGTTCTCACCCAAGATTTGACGGTACATGGCCCCGTCTATCATCCCTTTGATGCGGTGAAGTTGTCCTGTCCCCTTTGCAGAAAAACACCCCCAAAGCATAATGTTTCCACCTCCATGTTTGACGGTGGAGATGGTGTACTTGGGGTCATAGGCAGCATTCCTCCTCCTCCAAACACGGCGAGTTGAGTTGATGTCAAAGAGCTCCATTTTGGTCTCATCTGACCACAACACTTTCACCAGTTGTCCTCTGAGTCATTCAGATGTTCATTGGCAAACTTCAGACGGGCATGTATATGTATTCTTGAGCAGGGGGACCTTGCGGGCGCTGCAGGATTTCAGTCCTTCACAGCGTAGTGTGTTACCAATTGTTTTCTTGGTGACTATGGTCCCAGCTGCCTTGAGATCATTGACAAGATCCTCCCGTGTAGTTCTGGGCTGATTCCTCACCGTTCTCATGATCATTGCAACTCCACGAGGTGAGATCTTGCATGGAGCCCCAGGCCGAGGGATATTGACAGTTCTTTTGTGTTTCTTCCATTTGCGAATAATCGCACCAAATGTTGTCACCTTCTCACCAAGCTGCTTGGCGATGGTCTTGTAGCCCATTCCAGCCTTGTGTAGGTCTCCAATCTTGTCCCTGACATCCTTGGAGAGCTCTTTGGTCTTGGCCATGGTGGAGAGCTTGGAATCTGATTGATTGATTGCTTCTGTGGACAGATGTATTTTTTACAGGTAACAAGCTGTGGTTAGGAGCACTCCCTTTAAGAGTGTGCTCCTAATCTCAGCTCGTTACCTGTATAACGAGCTGAGAGCCAGAAATCTTTCTGATTGAGAGGGGGTCAAATACTTATTTCCCTCATTAAAATGCAAATCAATTTATAACATTTCTGACATGCGTTTTTCTGGATATTTTTGTTGTTATTCTGTCTCTCACTGTTCAAATAAACCTACCATTAAAATTTTAGACTGATCCTTTCTTTGTCAGTGGGCAAACGTACAAAATCAGCAGGGGATCAAATACTTTTTCCCCCACTGTATGTGTATATCTGAGGATGACATTTCAAGTGGAGTCATGTAAATTTCAATCTTATCAAAGATATCCCGCAATCTCAGATTACGGAAAAACTTAAATAGATCTATCTGGACATAAGTCATTAATGTAAGTAGTAGGTACAAATGATAACCCCTTATTGAGTAAACTAAGGTGGGCTGGTGTCAGGGTCTTACTTGATATGTTGAAGACATTTAGCTCCTGTTGGACACCGGGCCCATCCTGGATCTTAATTGGTAGGTATCACGGTAGTGGATTTCTTCTTCCCCCGACGTGTGCGTCAAACCCTCTTACGTACTGGTCAGAGTTCCTCTGTCCAGTGTCTATGTTCTTTTGCCCATCTTAATCTTTTCTTTTTATTGGCCAGTCTGAGATAAGGCTTTTTCTTTGCAACTCTGCCAAGAAGGCCAGCATCCTGGAGTCGCCTCTTCACTGTTGACATTGAGATTGGTGTTTTGCGGGTACTATGTAATGAAGCTGCCAGTTGAGGACTTGTGAGGTGTCTGTTTCTCAAACTAGACACTCTAATGTACCTGTCCTCTTGCTCGGTTGTGCACCAGGGCCTCCCACTCCTCTTTCTATTCTGGTTAGAGCCAGTTTGCACTGTTCTGTGAAGGGAGTAGTACATAGCGTTGTACGAGATCTTCAGTTTCTTGGCAATTTCTTGCATGGAATAGCCTTCATTTCTCAGAACAAGAATAGACTGACGAGTTTCAGAAGAAAGGTCTTTGTTTCTGTCCATTTTGAGCCTGTTATCGAACCCACAAATGCTGATGCTCCAGATACTCAACTAGTCTAAAGAACGCCAGTTTTATTGCTTCTTTAAACAGTTTTCACCTGTGCTAACATAATTGCCAAAGGGTTTTCTAATGATCTATTAGCGTTTTAAAATGGTAAACTTGGATTAGAACACAGAAGTGATGGTTGCTGATAATTGGCCTCTGTACGCCTATGTAGATATTCCTTTAAAAATCTGCCGTTTCCAGCTACAATACTCATTTACAACATTAACAATGTCTACACTGTATTTATGATCAATTTGATGTTATTCTAATGGGCAAAAAAATTTGCTTTCTGTCAAAAACAAGGACGTTTCTAAGTGACCCCAAACGTTTGAACGGTACTGTAAGTATATATATTATATAGACCTGAGGCATACAATATATTAGTATGGTCTATGCGTCTTATTGCCTATTGATCCACATATTTCATTATAGTGATTGTGTTCCCCATACTCTATATAATATATATATGTTTATAGATATGTGTTGTGTATTTTATGTATTGATGCAGTGCTCACCCCCTGCTAAAATAAAGGTTCAATAAAATAAGTAATAGTAAACTTGAGTTCTAACTGATTTAAAAAAAAAAAATCAATAGTGGTAGAGTGTAAATTGACCTGTGGGAATCAACATCAAAGACACCACATTCAAGTCCTCCATCCCCCACTCATTCAAATGTAGGAATTGGTTCCTTGGGTCTGACCCCTCTGCTGTCTCTAGCTCCACACCCACCCCCACCCGGCCATCTAGAGGTGTGAAGGTTAGTACATACATGATGGATGGATGGACTAGTAACCGAAAGGTTGCAAGATTGAATCCCCGAGCTGACAAGGTAAAAATCTGTTATTCTGGCAGTTAACCCACTGTTCCTAGGCCGTCATTGAAAATAAGAATTTGTTGTTAACTGACTTGCTGTAACGCCCTGGCCATAGAGAGGGTTTTTTTGTTCTCTATTTTGGTTAGGCCAGGGTGTTACATGGGTGGGCGTTCTATGTTTATTTTTCTATGTTGGTTTGTTTCTTTGGTTTGGCCGCGTGTGGCTCTCAATCAGGAACAGCTGTAGATCGTTGTTGCTGATTGAGAGTCATACATAGGCAGCCTGTTTTTCCTTTGGGGTTTATGGGTGATTATTTTCTGTCTAAGTTTGTGTTAATCCTGACAGGACTGTTTGGCTGTCCTTTCTTTTCGTGTTTTGTTTGTAGTGTTCATTCACTTATTAAAATCCTTTATGATGAACACATCCTCCGCTGCACCTTGGTCTCATTGCGACGACGGTCGTTACACTTGCCTAGTTAAATTAAGGTAAAACATTTTTTTAAATAATAAAAATGACATTCCTGGGAGTGTATATACTTACATTTTTTATTACCATAGCATTTTTGTATGTTCTCTATAGTTTTGTACTTGGAAATGTATCAATTGACCAATTTGACCACTTGGGTACATTTGGGCAAACTCGTGAGGAACACCTGGGAGACTTGATACAAAATATTATGTAGATCTCTCATTTTTGAATTTATCAGTTTGAAATGTTGCACACACACTGCTGCCCTCTTGTGGACAAGATCTAAATTACATCCTGCTTCCTATGTCAATGTATGGCCTTTCTTTGCATTTCAAAGACAAAAATAGAAAATGTATGTTTTTATGTTTACTTTATATTTTACCGGATCTAATGTGTTGTATTCTCCAACATGAATTTTACATCTCCACAAACTTCAAGGTTTTTCCTTTCAAATAGCATCAAGAATATGCAAATCCTTGCTTTAGGTCCTTAACTACAGGCAGTTAGATTTGGGTATATCATTATAGGCGGCAATTGCGATGAAGGGTCCGATCCTTAAGAGGATTTAACAGCTTCTACCCCCAAGCCAGAAGACTTCTGAACAGTTACTCAAATGGCTACCTGGACAATTTGCCTTGATACCCTTATTTTATTCTTATTTATTATAATTTTTTTGCACAGGCTCAATGTACACTCACTGGACTCTAACTACACACTCACACATACTAAACTGACACTCCAACACACACACACACACACACACACACACACACACACCACCACACACACCACCACACACACACACACACACACACACACACACCCCCTGCATATTGACGTCACATACACACACACACATTCATTCACATTCCTTCACACTCTTCACACACACTGCTGCTACTACCTACAGTACCAGTCAAAAGTTTGGACACACTTACTCATTCAAGGGTTTTTCTTTATTTTTATTATTTTATACATTGTAGAATAATAGTGAAGACATCAAAACTATGAAATAACACATATTGAATCATGTAGTAACCAAAAAAGTGTTCAACAAATAAAAACATATTTTACATTTTAGATTCTTCAATGTAGCCACCCTTTTCCTCGATGACAGCTTTGCACATGCTTGGCATTCTCTCAACCAGCATCATCTGGAATGCTTTTCCAACAGTCTTGAAGGAGTTCCCACATATGCTTAGCACTTGTTGGCTGCTTTTCCTTCCCTCTGCAGTCCAACTCCCAAACCATCCCAATGGATTGAGGTCGGGTGATTGTGGATGCCAGGTCATGTGATGCAGCACTCCATCACTCATCACTCTCCTTCTTGGTCAAATAGCCCTTACACAGACTTGAGGTGTGTTTTGGGTCATTGTCTTGTATGAAAAACAAATGATAGTCCCACTAAGAGCAAACCAGATGGAATAGCAAATCGCTGCAGAATGCTGTGGTAGCCATGCTGGTTAAGTGTACCTTGAATTCTAAATAAATCCCTGACAGTGTCACCAGCTAAGCACCCCCACATCATCACACCTCCTCCTCCATGCTTCACGTTGGGAACCACACATGCGGAGGTCATCCATTCACCTACTCTGTGTCTCACAAATACACGGCAGTTGGAACCAAATATCTCAAATTTGGACTCATGAGACGAAAGGACATATTTCCACCGGTCTAATGTCCATTGCTCGTCTTTCTTGGCCCAAGCAAGTCTCTTCTTATTATTGATGTCCTTTAGTAGTGGTTTCTTTGCAGCAATTCTACCATGAAGGCTTGATTCACGCAGTCTCCTCTGAACAATTGATGTTCAGATGTGTCTTTTACTTGAACTCTGTGAAGCATTTATTTGGGCTGCAATCTGAGGTGCAGTTAACTCTAATGAACTTATCCTCTGCAGCAGAGGTAACTCTAGGTCTTCCTTTCCTGTGGCAGTCCTCATGAGTGCCAGTTTCATCATAGTGCTTGATGGTTTTTGCGACTGCACTTGAAGAAACTTTCAAAGTTGTTGACATTTTCCAGATTGACTGACCTTCATGTCTTAAAGTAATGATGGACTGTCATTTCTCTTTGCTTATTTGAGCTGTTCTTGCCATAATATGGACTTGGTCTTTTGCCAAATATGGCTATCTTCTGTATACCACCCCTACCTTGTCACAACACAACTGATTGGCTCAAACGTATTAAGAACGAACAAAATTCCACAAATTAACTTTTACCAACCTGTTAATTGAAATGTATTCCAGGTGACTACCTCATGAAGCTGGTTGAGAGAATGCCAAGAGTGTGCAAAGCTGTCATCAAGACAAAGGATGGCTACTTTGAAGAATCTCAAATATAAAATATATATTTGACTTGCTAAACACTTTTTTGGTTACTACAGGTGAAGATTGCGCCGGAGGGTAGGGCTGCCGTCTTATTGGCTCTTAACCAACCATGCTATTTTGTTTGTTTTTTCGCGTTGTTCGTAACTTGTTTTGTACATAATGTTTCTGCTACCGTCTCTTATGACCGTAAAGAGCTTCTGGACATCAGAACTGGAATTACTCACCTCAAATTGGACGAGGAGTTCTTCTTCAATGAGTCGGACTTGAGGGATATACTACGGACACCCGACCAGGCCCAGAACCCGTGATTCGCTGGAAAAGGAAACGTAGCTTTCGCGGAAAGAGATCAGGATGCCTTGTGAGGATCAGGCGACGAGTGGCTAATCTGCCCTTGCCTTGCGTTCTGCTAGCTAACGTTCAATCGCTGGAAAATAAATGGGACGAACTGAAAGCACGTATATCCTACCTTCGGGACATTAAAAACTGTAATATCTTATGTTTCACCAAGTCGTGGCTGAACAACTACATTAAGAACATACAGCTGGTGGGTTATACACTCTACCGCACTCTACCAGACGAACTAAATAACATCTATGCTCACTTCTAGACAAGTAACACTGAAACACAGATAAGAGCATCAACAGTTTCGGACGACTGTGTGATCACACTCTCCCCAGCCGATGTGAATAGGACCTTTAAACAGGTCAACATTCACAAGGCCGCTGGGCCAGATGGATTACCAGGACGTGTACTCCGAGCATGCGCTGACCAACTAGCAAGTGTCTTCGCTGACATTTTCAACCTCTCCCTATTTGAGTCTGTAATACTGACATGTTTCAAGCAGACCACCATAGTCCCTGTGCTCAAGTACACTAAGGTAACCTGCCTAAATGACTACCGACCGGTAGCACTCATATCTGTAGCCATGAAATGCTTTGAAAGGCTGGTCATGGCTCAAATCAACACCATTATCCCAGAAACCATAGACCCACTCCAATTTGCATACCGCACCAACCGATCCACAGTTAATGCAATATCTATTGCACTCCACACTGCCCTTTCCCACCTGGACAAACGGAACACCTATGTGAGAAGGCTATTCATTGACTACAGCTTAGCGTTCAACAACATAGTGCCCTCAAAGCTCACCACTAAGCTGAGGACCCTGAGACTAAACACCTCCCTCTGCAACTGGATCCTGGACTTCCTGATGGGCCAACCCCAGGTGGTAAGGGTAGGTAACAACACATCTGCCACGCTGATCCTCAACACAGGGGCCCCTCAGGGGTGCGTGCTCAGTCCCCTCCTGTACCTGTTCACTCATGACTGCACGGCCAGGCACGACTCTAACACCATCATTAAGTTTGCTGATGACACAACAGTGGTAGGCCTGATCACCAACAACGACGAGACAGCATATAGGTAGGAAGTCAGAGACCTGGCCGGGAGGTGCCAAAATAACAACCTCTCCCTCAACGTAACCAAGACTAAGGAGATGATTGTGGACTACAGGAGATGATTGTGCCCCCATTCTCATCGACGGGGCTGTAGTGGAGCAGGTTGAGAGCTTCAAGTTCCTCGGTGTCCACATCAACAACAAACTAGAATGGTCCAAACACACCAAGACAGTCGTGAAGAGGGCATGACAAAGCCTATTCCCCCTCAGGATACTGAAAAGATTTGGCATGGGTCCTGAGATCCTCAAAAGGTTCTACAGCTGTAACATCGAGAGCATCCTGACTGGTTGCATCACTGCCTGGTACGGCAATTGCTCGGCCTCTGACCGCAAGGCACTACAGAGGGTAGTGCGTACAGCAGTACATCACTGGGGCTAAGCTGCCTGCCATCCAGGACCTCTACACCAGGCGGTGTCAGAGGAAGGCCCTAAAAATTGTCAAAGACCCCAGCCACCCCAGTCATAGACTGTTCTCTCTACTACCGCATGGCAAGCGGTACCGGAGTGCCAAGTCTAGGACAAAAAGGCTTCTCAACAGTTTTAACTCCCAAGCCATAAGACTCCTGAACAGGTAATCAAATGGCAATCCGGACTATTTGCATTGTGTGCCCCCCCCCCCCCCCAACCCCTCTTTTTACGCTGCTGCTACTCTCTGTTAGTCATATATGCATAGTCACTTTAACTATACATTCATGTACATACTACCTCAATTGGGCCGACCAACCAGTGCTCCTGCACATTGGCTAACCGGGCTATCTGCATTGTGTCCCGCCACCCACGATCCGCCAACCCCTCTTTTACGCTACTGCTACTCTCTGTTCGTCATATATGCATAGTAACTTTAACCATATCTACATGTCCATACTACCTCAATCAGCCTGACGTATCAGTGTCTGTATGTAGCCTCGCTACTGTATATAGCCTGTCTTTTTTTACTGTTGTTTTATTTCTTTGCCTACCTATTGTTCACCTAATACCTTTTTTGCACTATTGATTAGAGCCTGTAAGTAAGCATTTCACTGTAAGGTCTACAACTGTTGTATTCGGCGCACGTGACAAATAAACTTTGATTTGATTTGACTTCCTGTTTCCATCGCTGCTGTCTTGATTTATTTATATACGGTATGACTTTACTCACATACAAATTGTGGATGGAAACGTGGTTTATAAATGTCCTTATCTTCATGTAAAAAAATGCGGAACAGAAGTGTATGTTGTGTAATGCACCTTTATTACCACCTTTATTACCAGACAAATTTAGAACCCTAAAATTACAGCCAAACATGCAAATGGTAATTTAGAAAAGTGTCAACAAGTATAACCCCTGTGCTGGAAAAACTACTAAATTGTCATACTTGAGTAAAAGTAAAGCTACCTTAATAGAAAATGACTCAAGTAAAAGTGAAAGTCACCCAGTAAAATACTACTTGAGTAAAAGTCTAAAAGAATTTGGTTTTAAATATACTTAAGTATCAAAAGTAAATGGAATTGCTAAAATATTCTTAAGTATCAAAATTTTAAGTAAAAGTATAAATCGTTTTTTTTTAATTTAGAGATTGCCAGGGGCACATTCCAGCAAGCAGACATGATTTACAAACAAAGCATTTGCGTTTAGTGAGTCTGCCAGATCAGAGGCAGTAGGGATGACCAGGGATCTTCTCTTGATAAGTGTGTGAATTGGATAATTTTCCTGTGAAAATTTAACGAGTACTTTGGGTGTCAGGAAAAAAACGTTATTTTCTTTAGGATGGTAGTGAAGTAAAAGTTGGCAAACATTTAAATAGGTAAGTAAAGTACAGATACCCTAAAAAGTATTTTTACTTAAGTACTTTACTTATACCACTGTATCGAACTTGATCTAATTTTTGGTTAGTTCAAAATGAAATACATGCAGTATACACATGGCGGTGGTCAGTGTGCCCTAAAAGAACTGGGTCTCAAAAGCGATGACAAGATAGAATGGAGGGGAGGGTGCATGCAGAGATCTGGGACAAGGCTCCAGACAGTGAGTTGAACATGGTTCCTTTAAGGGTGTTGAAACAGTTAAGTTGGTAACAAGTGCAGCGGTTGGAAAGGGTGGGCTCAGGATATGGGAGGGTAATGGCCCGAGTAAGGAAAGACTTGTTCTCAGCTAGCTTGAATAGAAAATGGGCACTGATTCCAAGGAAACTGTCTGTGTTTGTGACTAATCATTTGGGCAGGCACTCTGTGATCCAGCCTCTCCCTCCAGCAGTGCTGTTCGTCCGTCTGTCTATCTGTCTGTCTGGACAGTACTGTGGAGCAGGGGCAGGAACAGCACAGGTCACAGAGGAGAGGAGTCCACTACTGTGTTGAGGAATATCTTTGGCAAGACTGTTGGGACGTGACGTGAGTCATGAGGAAGAAGGGATCTATTGCTTCGAGTTTCATATTAGCCTATGGTTTCTATCACAACCTCATATCTTGGCTATCAACAATACTTTTTACAATTGAAATAATACAGGTAGCCTACTGGAACACCATTTGCTACACAAACTCTGCTGGATGTGACAGGCGCAGTATTAGTTAAGCAATAGGTGAATCTTTAAACCACAACATGGTTAGATGATGTGATATCATTATAATCACCCTGCCACCATAACATCTAGGGTCACTACATCAAATGCAGATGAAATGACAAACACACTCCATCAAGTGTCTCATCTAACAACCAGCGGCTGGATGTTCTTTTGGGTTGATTAATAAAAATGAGAGATTGAGGGGCTCAGTTAAAGATGCACTCTCAAACTTTTGTATCATTTCAGCTAGTTGTTTTGAAAGTGGTGCTCATGAGCCAAAAGTCTTCCCCGTTTTTTTGTGTACTATGTCATCCATTTCGTAGGGTTACATCATGCAATTCGTATTTATTTTTTATTTTTTTTATTTCACCTTTATTTAACCAGGTAGGCAAGTTGAGAACAAGTTCTCATTTACAACTGCAACCTGGCCAAGATTAAGCAAAGCCGTTCGACACATACAGCAACACAGAGTTACACATGGAGTAAAACAAACATACAGACAATAATACAGTAGAAAAATAAGTGTTTATACAATGTGAGCAAATGAAGTGAGATAAGGGAGGTAAAGGCAAAAAGGCCATGGTGGCAAAGTAAATACAATATAGCAAGTAAAACACTGGAATGGTAGATTTGCAGTGGAAGCAAGTGCAAAGTAGAAGATAAGGGGGGACTTTACCTAGCAGCGTCTTGTAGATGACCTGGAGCCAGTGGGTTTGGCGACGAGTATGAAGCGAGGGCCAGCCAACGAGAGCGTACAGGTCGCAGTGGTGGGTAGTATATGGGGCTTTGGTGACAAAACGGATGGCACTGTGATAGACTGCATCCAGTTTATTGAGTAGGGTATTGGAGGCTATTTTGTAAATGACATCGCCGAAGTCGAGGATTGGTAGGACGGTCAGTTTTACGAGAGTACGTTTGGCAGCATGAGTGAAGGATGCTTTGTTGCGAAATAGGAAGCCAATTCTAGATTTAACTTTGGATTGGAGATGTTTGATGTGAGTCTGGAAGGAGAGCTTACAGTCTAACCAGACACCTAGGTATTTGTAGTTGTCCACATATTCTAAGTCAGAACCGTCCAGAGTAGTGATGCTGGACGGGCGGGCAGGTGCAGGCAGCGATCGGTTGAAGAGCATGCATTTAGTTTTACTTGTATTTAAGAGCAGTTGGAGGCCACGGAAGGAGAGTTGTATGGCATTAAAGCTCGTCTGGAGGGTTGTTAACACAGTGTCCAAAGAAGGGCCAGAAGTATACAGAATGGTGTCGTCTGCGTAGAGGTGGATCAGAGACTCACTAGCAGCAAGAGCGACATCATTGATGTATACAGAGAAAATAGTTGGCCCAAGAATTGAACCCTGTGGCACCACCATAGAGACTACCAGAGGCCCGGACAACAGGCCATCCGATTTGACACATTGAACTCTATCAGAGAAGTAGTTGGTGAACCAGGCGAGGCAGTCATTTGAGAAACCAAGGCTATTGAGTCTGCCGATGAGGATGTAGTGATTGACAGAGTCGAAAGCCTTGGCCAGGTCAATGAATACGGGAGCACAGTATTGTTTCTTATTGATGGTGGTTACGATATCGTTTAGGACCTTGAGCGTGGCTGAGGTGCACCCATGACCAGCTCTGAAACCAGATTGCATAGCGGAGAAGGTGCGGTGGGATTCGAAATGGTCGGTAATCTGTTTGTTAATTTGGCTTTCGAAGACCTTAGAAAGGCAGGGTATGATAGATATAGGTCTGTAGCAGTATGATATGTAACGAATCCAATTTGTACTATATGTTGAGAATTTGTTGTGCTTAGGATCCTGGATTGCATCTTTAACTCTATAGGGTAAGGCACAAACTCACTATTTGTTCATATTTCCCTGGACGGGCATTTATGCGGTCTCTTTCTGTCCCTGATGAGGGTGGCAGAGTGGAAGGGCCCTGTAGCCTACCTCACAGCCAAGGCACACGCTCACCAGCCCCCCTGGTCCCCACTGTATTGGATAATGACATTTACATTTTACATAATTTAGCAGACGCTCTTGTCCAGAGCAACTTACAGTAGTGAGAGCATATACATTTTATATACAAAAGTATGTGGACACCCCTTCAAATGTATGGATTTGGCTATTTCAGCCGCACCCATTGATGACAGGTGTATAAAATCGAGCACACAGCCATGCAGTCTCCATATACAAACATTGGCAGTAGAATGGCCTTACTGAAGAGTTCAGTGACTTTCAACTTGGCACCGTCATAGGATGCCACCTTTCCAACAAGTCAGTTTGTCAAATTTCTGCCCTGCTAGAGCTGCCCCATGTCAACTGTAAGTGTTATTGTGAAGTGGAAATGTCTAGGAGCAACAACGGTTCAGCCACGTAGTGGTAGGCCACATAAGCTCACAGAACAGGACCGCCAAGTGCTGAAATGCATAGCGCGTAAAAATCGTCTGTCCTCGGTTGCAACACTCACTAACGAGTTCCAAACTGCCTCTGGAAGCAATGTCAGCACAATAACTGTTCGTCGGGAGCTTCATGAAATGCGTTTTCATGGCCAAGCAGCCTCACACAAGCTTAAGATCAACATGTGCAATGCCAAGCATCGGCTGGAGTGGTGTAAGCTCGCCTCCATTCGACTCTGGAGCAGTGGAAGCGCGTTCTTTGGAGTGATGAATCACACTTCACCATCTGGCAGTCCGACTAATGAATCTAGGTTTGATGGATGCCAGGAAAACGCTACCTGCCCCAATGCATAGTGGCAACTGTAAAGTTTGGTGGAGGAGGAATAATAGTCTGGGGCTGTTTTTCATGGTTCGGCCTTGGGGCCTTAGTTCCAGTGAATGCTACAGCATACAATGACATTCAAGACGATTCTGTGCTTCCAACTTTGTGGCAACAGTTTGGGGAAGGCCCTTTCCTGTTTCAGCATGACAATACCCCCGTGTCAAAGCGAGGTCCATAAGGAAATGGTTTGTAGAAATCAGTGTGAAAGAACTTGACTGGCCTGCACAGAGCCCTGACCTTAACCCCCATCGAACACCTTTGGGATGAATTGGAACACAGACTGCGAGTCAGGCCTAATTGCCCAACATCAGTGCCCGACCTCACTAATTCCCTTGTGGCTGAATGGAAGTAAGTCCTCACAGCAATGTTCCAACATCTAATGGAAAGCCTTCCTAGAAGAGTGGAGGCTGTTATAGCAGCAAAGGGGGGACCAACTCCATGTTAATGCCCATGATCTTCAAATGAGATGTTCGAAGAGCAGGTGGCCACATACTTTTGGTCATGTAGTGTATTTTCATACTTTTTTGTGCTGGCCCCCCGTGGGAAAGGAGTCCGCAACCCTGGTGTTGCAAGCTCCGAGCTCTACCAACTGAGCCACGCGGGACCGTAGTCATACATGAATTCAGTTAGTATTTATAATGGTGATTACATTAATTCAGTTAGTGTTTATAACGCTGATTACATGAATTCAGTTAGTGTTTATAACGGTGATTACATTCAGTTAGTGTTTATATTGGTGATAAACAAAGGCAAATCCTTTCAGAACTTGTTTGCAGGTTTTTTAAAATTATGATCATGTGTATAAACTTCATGAACTCTTTCATACTTATTATGTGCTTTATGAGATTAAGAGAGAAAAATGTAACTTTCCAGTTTATTTACCCCTGCTGTATATCACTGTGACATGCGTGAGTATGATAAATGGATTCAGATTAGAGTCCATTTTCACACTGCTCTGAACTGCTCTGCATTAGTGTCTCTCACTGTATTGTTGTCAGGCGAATTGTTCGACAGATTAATGATAATGACTTTGTACAGGACTTCCTGACTTAGTCAGTAAATATTGGCAAGAGTGCCTTATCCTCATACTCACAACTCAGCTCCAGCAGAAAGGGAAACTGGGGCAACATAACACTTTCACTGGTCTCTTTTTTAATTATGAACGTTTTACTTTTGGAAATGGTGTTTTGTCTCTGATATATTTAGAGTAGTATTCTATTTGTTTGACAAAATGTTTTTTATTCCGGTCAAATGTTTTTTGCCATGAAATGCACTCTCTCTGTTGCTACTGTATCCTGAGTCAGCAAAGAGGTGAAAGTAAGAGCCATTTGTCTGTCTCAGAGGACGTTTTCTCAGTGTCACTCCTTCATCCCAGGTCACCTAAGGGCTCCAACGGTAGCCTAGGTCAGAGCTCCTTGGAAATTCACATACCATCACAGAAAAGGAAGTTTCTCTTCAATGTGTCAAAATCCAACTAGGACATACCGTTAGCTGAGAACTATGAAATGTCATTGGTATATTCATATCAGCACTGTTGTCTAGGTTGTCTGTTGATAAAAGTCACACATTTACATATACTTGCAGAGCTGCAGATAATTTTATGATACTACATGATTTGTAGATAGACCCATAATGACATTTCACCATAAAAACAATTTTTATGATCTACTTTAACAATATCAATAGATCTAAATTGTGGGAAAGCAAACAAGAAAGGATCAATGCAGAATTCATTGCTGACAAAATACTTCTTTACACCGTGACCAAACTCAGGGACATGGCTACATATGACCTCCGTCCTGACTCCTATGGGTCGGCAAGCCCAAGCCAATTATTGTTTGTTGTTCAAAAGGATGACCAATATACATATTTACAAAAATAAACTCCAAAAGACTGGTCCAAAACTAAAGAAGTTAACTAAAACAAAACAAAGACTGGCAGGCCTAGAGGCTCTATGGCTACCTCTCTCTCAAGGATTGACGAATCTGAAATAATGGCGACGGCGGAGATGGCTGTCGTTTTAAGGCCTATTTTGTGCTATTTTGTTCGTTTTTTCACGTTGTTTGTAACTTATTTTGTACTTAATATTTCTGCCACCGTCTCTTATGACCTAAAGAGCTTCTGGATATCAGAACAGTGATTGCTCACCTCGACTGGACAAAGATTTTTTCTTTAATGAGTCAGACGCGAAGGATTTACTCCAGACACCCGACCAGGCCCAAATCCTTCTCATTTGCATGAAGAGAAGACGCTGATACAGGGGACGCAGGTCCGGGTGCCCTGTGAGAATTCGTCAGCGAGTGGGTAACCCGTCTCTACCATCCGTCCAATTGGCCAACGCGCAATCATTGGAGAATAAACTAGACGACCGCCGTTCCAGACTATCCTACCAACGGGACATTAAAAACTGTAATATCTTGTTTCAACAAGTCCTGGCTGAACGACGACATGGATAATATACAGTTGGCTGGTTTTTCCATGCATCGGCAAGACAGAACAGCTGCCTCCGGTAAGACAAGGGGTGGCGGTCTGTGTCTATTTGTCAATAACAGCTGGTGCGCGGAATCAAATATTAAGGAACATTTACATTACATTTACGTCATTTAGCAGACGCTCTTATCCAGAGCGACTTACAAATTGGTGCATTCACCTTATGATATCCAGTGGAACAACCACTTTACAATAGTACATCTATATCTTTTGGGGGGGGGGGGGGGTTAGAAGGATACTTTATCCTATCCCAGGTATTCCTTAAAGAGGTGGGGTTTCAGGTGTCTCCGGAAGGTGGTGATTGACTCCGCTCTCCTGGCGTCGTGAGGGAGCTTGTTCCACCATTGGGGTGCCAGAGCAGCGAACAGTTTTGACTGGGCTGAGCGGGAACTGTGCTTCCGCAGAGGTAGGGAGGTGAGCAGGCCAGAGGTGGATGAACGCAGTGCCCTTCTTTGGGTGTAGGGACTGATCAGAGCCTGAAGGTACGGAGGTGCCGTTCCCCTCACAGCTCCGTAGGCAAGCACCATGGTCTTGTAGCAAATGCGAGCTTCAACTGGAAGCCAGTGGAGTGTGCGGAGGAGCGGGGTGACGTGAGAGAACTTGGGAAGGTTGAACACCAGACGGGTGGCGGCATTCTGGATGAGTTGTAGGGGTTTAATGGCACAGGCAGGGAGCCCCGCCAACAGCGAGTTGCAGTAATCCAGATGGGAGATGACAAGTGCCTGGATTAGGACCTGCACCGCTTCCGGTGTAAGGCAGGGTCATACTCTGCGAATGTTGTAGAGCGTGAACCTACAGGATCGGGTCACCGCCTTGATGTTAGCGGAGAATGACAGGGTGTTGTCCAGGGTCACGCCAAGGCTCTTAGCACTCTGGGAGGAGGACACAATGGAGTTGTCAACCGTGATGGCGAGATCATGGAACGGGCAGTCCTTCCCCGGGAGGAAGAGCAGCTCCGTCTTGCCGAGGTTCAGCTTGAGGTGGTGATCCGTCATCCACACTGATATGTCTGCCAGACATGCAGAGATGTGATTCGCCACCTGGTTATCAGAAGGGGGAAAGGAGAAGATTAATTGTGTGTCGTCAGCGTAGCAATGATAGGAGAGACCATGTGAGGATATGACAGAGCCAAGTGACTTGGTGTATAGTGAGAATAGGAGAAGGCCTAGAACTGAGCCCTGGGGTACACCAGGGGTGAGAGCACGTGGTGCGGAGACGGATTATCGCCACGCCACCTGATAGGAGCGACCTGTCAGGTAGGACGCAATCCAAGAGTGAGCCGCGCCGGAGATGCCCAACTCGGAGAGGGTGGAGAGGAGGATCTGATGGTTCACAGTATCAAAGGCAGCAGATAGGTCTAGAAGGATGAGAGCAGAGGAGAGAGAGTCAGCTTTAGCAGTGCGGAGAGCCTCCGTGACACAGAGAAGAGCAGTCTCAGTTGAATGACCAGTCTTGAAACCTGACTGATTTGGATCACAAGGACGGCACGCTCAAGAGTTTTGGAGAGAAAAGAAAGAAGGGATACTGGTCTGTAGTTGTTGACATCGGAGGGATCGAGTGTAGGTTTTTTGAGAAGGGGTGCAACTCTCCCTCTCTTGAAGACGGAAGGGACATAGCCAGCGTCCCTTCCATCTTCAAAGTCTCAAGGTCTCGAGGTTTTGCTCCCCTGAGGTAGAGTACAACGTGATAAGCTGTAGACCACAATATTTACCAAGAGTTTTCATCTATATTTTCCGTAGCTGTCTATTTGGGCTCCCGAGTGACGCAGCCGTCTAAGGCACTGCATCTCAGTGCTAGAGGTGTCACTACAGACCCTGGCTCGATTCCAGGCTGTATCACAACCGGCCGTGATTGGGAGTCCATGTGAGAAATCAAATTTGATTTGAATTGCTCACATTTGCTGAATTGCCCACATCCGGAAAGTATTCAGACCCATTGACTTTTTCCACATTTTGTTACGTTACAGACTTATTTTAAAATGTATTCAATATATTTTTTTCTTATCAACCTACCCCATAATGATGAAGGGAAAAGCAGGGTTCTAGAAAGTTTTGCTAATTTATTAAAAATAAAAAACAGAAATACCTTATTTACAAAAGTATTCAGACCCTTTGTGCTAGGAGACTCAAAATTGAGCTCAGGTGCATCCTGTTGAAATGTATCATCCTTGAGATGTTTCTACAACTGGATTGGAGTCCACCTGTGGTAAATTCAATTGATTGGACATGATTTGGAAAGGTACACATATAAGGTCCCACAGTTGACAGTGCACTTCAGCGCAAAAACCAAGCCATGAGGTTGAAGGAATTGTCCGTAGAGCTCCGAGACAGGATTGTGTCGAGGCACAGATCTGGGGAAGGGTACCAAAAAATTCTGCAGCGGTGAAGGTCCCCACAGTGACATCTATAAATCTTAAATAGAAGAAGTTTGGAACCACCAAGACTGTCACGAGAGCTGGCCACCTAGCCAAACTGAGCAATCAGGGGAGAAGGGTATTGGTCAGGGATGTGACTAAGAACCCGATGGTCACTCTGAGAGAGCTCCAGAGTTCCTCTGTGGAGATGGGAGAAACTTCCAGAAGAACAACCATCTATGCAGCACTCCACCAATCAGGCCTTTATGGTAGAGTAGCCAGACGGAAGTCACTCCTCAGTAAAAGGCACACAGCCCGCTTGGAGTTTGCCAAAAGGCACCTAAAGTACTATCCGACCATGAGAAACAAGAATCTCTGGTCTGATGAAACCAAGATTGAACTCTTTGGCCTGAATGCCAAGCGTCACGTCTGGAGGTAAACTGGCGCCATCACTATGGTGAGGCATGGTTGTGGCAGCATCATGCTGTGGGGATGTTTTTCATCGGTAGGGACTGGGAGGCTAGTCAGGATCGAGGGAAAGATGAATGGAGCAAAGTACAGAGAGATTCCTGATGAAAACCTGCTCCAGAGCGCTCAGGACGTCAGACTGGGGGCGAAGGTTCACCTTCCAACAGGACAACAACCCTAAGCACACAACCAAGACAACGCAGGAGTGGCTTCGGGACAAGTTTCTGAATGTCCTTGAGTGGCCCAGCCAGAGCCTGGACTTGAACCCGATCAAACATCTCTGGAGAGACCTGAAAATTGCTGTGCAGCAACGCTCCCCATCCAACCTGACAGAGCTTGAGAGGATCTGCAGAGAAGAATGGAAGAAACTCCCCAAATACAGGTGTGCCAAGCTTGTAGCATTATACCCAAGAAATCCTTGAGGCTGTAATCGCAGCTGAAGGTGATTTTTTGTTTTATTTTATTTAACCTTTATTTAACTAGGCAAGTCAGTTAAGATTTTTTTTGTATTTATAATGACAACCTACCAAAAGGCAAAAGGCCTCCTGTGGGGATGTGGGCTGGGATTAAACATTAAAAAAATATATATATATAGGACATAACACACATCACACCAAGAGAGACACCACAACACTACATGAAGAAAGACCTAGGACAACAACATAGCATGGCAGCAACACATGACAACACAGCATGGTAGCAACACAACTTGACAACAACATAATAGCAACACAAAATGGCAGCAGCACAACATGGTAGCAGCACAAAATATGGTACAAACATTATTGGGCACATACAACAGCACAAAGGGCAAGAAGGTAGAGACAACAATAAATCACACCAAGCAGCCACAATTGTCAGTAAGAGTGTCCATGATTGAGTCTTTGAATGAAGAGATGTCCAGTTTGAGTGTGTTTTGTAGCTTGTTCCTTTCGCTAGCTGCGGCGAACTGAAAAGAGTAGCGACCCAGGGATGTGTGTGCTTTGGGGACCCGTTTACAGAGGAGTATAAAAGTGAAGTGATGTGTCCTATAAGGAGCATTGGTGGAAAATCTGATGGCCGAATGGTAAAGAACATTTAGCTGCTCGAGAGCACCCTTACCTGCCGATCTATAAATTACATCTCCGTAATCTAGCATGGGTAGGATGGTCATCTGAATCAGGGTTAGTTTGGCAGCTGGGTTGAAAGAGGAGTGATTACGATAGAGGAAACCAAGTCTAGATTTAACTTTAGCCTGCAGCTTTGAGATGTGCTGAGAAAAGGATAGTGTACCGTCTACCCATACTCCCAAGTACTTGTATGAGGTGACTACATCAATACTCAGACATTCGCCTCCGGATGTTTCGCACACTAACTGAAAACAGCCGGGCTATTTCGGGAAGCTTCAACAAAGTACTAAGTAAAGGGTCTGAATACGTATGTAAATGTGATATTTCAGTTTTGTATTTTTTATACATTTGCAAAAATTTGAATGGCTTCCGTTGTTTCATAGCCCCACATTGTCTTCAGTTAATCAGTACCGTTAGCATTCGGCATCGCAGATGCTCGTTGATGCACGCAAGCAGTGTGGATGAAATGATTGAATCACGTGAACGTGCAACGTGGCCGGTCTAGTCAGGGTGTTAGGAAATACACTTGCACATCTGAGTAAGCTTGTTGCAGCTGCATTGGAATAATTTCTTTAAAGAATAGAAAAACTTGCACTTTTCAGTAACACTTACGTATCGTCAGGACAGAATACTGACTGTTTTGGAAACAGTCCTGTCCCTAGTGGGATTTCAGATTAAACCACCCAACTGATAATCTACTGCTCCATATGTGGACAGCCAATTTATCTGCTTTTCTCACCTGTTTTTGGAAAGACCAAATGAAACCAATGGGCACAAACATGATGTAATTTCAACCAACAGCAATCAATCAATGTTGGAGTTAAAAAGTAAATACTCTCTACTTTGTTCCAGGTATAATCAGATGGTTTACTGCTGTAGCACTGTTTACACTAGCATCTCTATTTCCCTTTCCTTGTTCAGCAGATAGAGGGCGGATACTAGCAAGGGCTTCCTCTTGGTCCCTATGCACTTCCTCAGTAAATCTCTTGCCCAGACCTCATCTGTGTGAAAAATATCTCAAGCATTCCTCTGGAACACACATGCACACACACAAAGACACACACACACACACATACACACAAACTGTTCTTGCCCAATTAGCTTTAACCAGAGCAAATAATGTTTCTAAGTTTGTCAAAGTGATCATTTTGTATTTAGCTCTGTTTACCCCTCCTCTGCTCCCCACCAAAGGGATGATGACAATGCTGCAAGCCAAGTGGAATGAGACACAAAATCGATGTCGCCCGCTGCTACGCGAGCCGGCGTGCGCATGGGGCGAGAGGACGACATGTGACGCTTTCTGAATGGGCGCCTTTGCCAGGCCAGTGGCAACCGTAGGATGAAAATGTGAGTCCAAGTGACTAGTGTTATTGATTCCAGTCAACAAATGAGTTCATGTAATCCGTCTGCCTTTGTTCCGTTTACTTGGCGGAGCGCTCTCATTAGTCCCCAGTGCACGGTGAACTTGTCAGCAGGTCTGCTCTCCTGCCCACTGACCTCTGACTCGGGCTCATTCTTGGACAAATGAAATCTCACAAATGACAAATCCGGGCATGCGGTAAACCCTGTGCAGCAGCACATTTGCTTTTAACACTGGCGCCCCATTAGGCAGGCCAGGCAGAAAGCCCCATTCAGTGGCTAACTGGGCCGGCCCGAAACGGTTTTAACGTTCATCCCACTTGACAGCTAGCAGCGGGCTTCTCTGAAAGAAATGCCAACATTTGGGGAACGTGGCTGCTTTATCTGCTCTGACACGATAACTTGGGAAGGGAAAGTGTGTTCTGTGTTTGTTTTAGGGTCTCGTGTTTACTGTCATTGCAGAGAGTTTGATTTAGTTTGATTATACTGGAGTAGATGACAGGCAGAGAGGTTGTCCCCCTCCATGTGGACAAGGGAGAAGCTATTGAAGAGATTTGTACCCTAACCAAATGGTTCTCTGTCCAGTCAGAATGCACAAGTTGCTCCCAAATTTCACTCGTACTCAGGGGCAATGAGTTTCTTTGTGGTTAAGGTTCAAATACAGAATACGGAAAGGACATGGAAAAGAAACAACTCTATGACAATGCTGTTATTGTGCTACTTTCCGGTCAAATTGTTATCATATCAGTTATTACAACGACATAACTACAGTTGCATTCCTCATTACCTATGTCTATGACAGGTTCATAACTGTCTGCAAAACTTTGGCGCTCAATTGATGGACAATCAAAGGGAACAAAATAACAATTTTTAATGCTGTTTTTTTTACAGTAATTAGATCAATTAACATATACAACGTGTTAATCTCCTAATCCAAGTCTGAATCTATCACTTGTTTTTGCTCTATTCAGGGGACTCCTGGGAGGAAGCAGGCACAGTTTCCTGCTGCAATAACTCTGGTAGCCTGCGATCCCCCCTCGGCCAACACATTCTTAATCAGCAACTCTCTGTTATCCTACCAGCAGAGGAAGCATCGTTGTTTGCCTTGAAGGCTTACTCTACCTCCCTGGTCTGGGAGGAACACTCTAGTTTGAACCATATTGTAGTTTCCAATAGGGGTTGCATAGATACAAATGAATTTTCCAAAACTGATACCCAGTCTCTTTAGTACTTCAATGTGAAAAGGAGCACAAATATTTTCTTTCAATTCAAAAGATGAATTAACTTTGGACCTTGACAGGAAAACATCTCATCTATGTAAATGTTATTTCAAAAAGTGTAATTATCCTTTGCCAAAAGTGTATTTAGGCTTGTTCAGTACACATCAAGCTGATCATCATGCTCAACCACACACTTTACGGTACTGTGTCAATGGAGAAAGGCAGGGATGAAACCTAGGTCAATCACACTTGTTACCGTGTGACTAATACTTCAAGTTTTACTGGTCAGATATACAGGATACACATGGTATATACTGTCCAATGAAATGCTTGCGTGAAGGTTCCTTCTGGACAATGCAACAACAATAAGAAATAATAAAAGATAAGAATACAAACAAAAAGTAAATGACTCAGTAGATTAGAATAAACATTTTAGTGTGTGTGGAATATTCATTTTTACATATACATAACAACATAGCTAATTCACACACATTTTCTCAGTGATCTGTCTCATTTTGATTAGTGTGGTTCAGAGTGTGTTTTGCCATTTGTCCATGCCTTTAGGACTTGCTTTGCTCTCTGATTAGACTTTCTGATGTGCGTGTTCATTCATAGAGACTGGGGTCAATTCAGCTCACTCATTAGATCCCTTCAGAAGTTACTCCTTTCAAAGAATGAGACTAATCACAAACCAAATTCAATTCTGTGTTCAAGAAAACTGTTTGCTGTAAATGACCAAAATAACAATTATTATTGTTATGGTTATGCTAAGCACGATGAAGAAGAAAAAATGCTGGGACACAATGGGGCATATCTCATTGTTTTAATCAGTTTGATTGTGTCCTGTCTGAGTTTTGTTTTTATAATGAAGTCTATAAGGGGCGATGGTGGGGGGCTATGGTTTCCCCCCCTTTTCTCTCTCTCTCTTGCTCTCTCTCCCTCAGCCTCCTCTTTTCCTCTATTCATATTCAGATGAAAGCAGGCCTTTTCTGTCTGGTTATTTACATACTCTGGAGAGAAGTGTGGGACAAGCCAGCCAGGGCCTGGCAAGTCTGCTGGAGAAGAGGGATGAGAAAATGCCAGCACATGCCGGCAGTTACCAGGGCAGGGACGAAGCAATGCTGCTCAGCCCATTAATGGGTGTTGCTCACCATCTGTCTGTCGGAGTGGCGAGGCGAGGCGTACGTGTCAACTCCCAGCCGCATGGCATCACAGGCAGACTGGAGCCAGAGTGAGGTCCCCAGAATTCCACTGACTAGAGCAGTCCGACACAGACACAAGAGGAGAGGGACAATGCACTCGGGGGATGGGTGGATGAGATAGGGGCTGTTCAGCACTGATGTATATGGATTCATCCATCCCCCGCCATGACTTTGCATACTCACACTGAGTCTTGTGTCATCTCCACCATGATAGCTGATGTGTGGTGAGCGTTCTGGCACAAAATGGTTGCCTTGCATCACCCAAGTGGGTGCTACACATTGTTACTGGAAAAGGTGAGTTTCCCCCCTAACTATGTAAAGCGCTTTGAGCGCCTACTGTAGGTGGAAAGAAACTATAATATAATAATCATTATTATTATTATTGTCATTAGTCTGAATGTGAGACTGACGTTCTCTAGGTTTTGTGTCAGCAGTGGAGGCTCACAGATACAGTTTCAGTGTTAGGGATGACAGAAATGCATTACAGCTATAGAGGCCCAGTGATGAATGTGCTTTAGAGGCGTACGAGAAGTCAGAGGGGTGTGTGAGGTGGCATCAAGTCAAAGCACCTGTTACATCTCTCTGCCCACTGCTACCCTACTAATTCTGGAGCAGAAAATTGAAGAACAACATTGGATAACGCTCCTCTGGAAATGGATGAGTTATTTACCTTAACACATATTTGATTTATTTCCATTACTTCAGTACTATTTCAAATTACATCATTTACTCCTCTCCCGCAATTGATTTCTTTCACGATTGTAACTATCCATACTTATTAATAAAAATAAACAACAGAAACGATGAGTCACATCTAACATGTCTAGTCACAATAATCCCAGTGAGATGCCTCCTCATTGTTAATCTAGTGAACAGCACACATCGGTCCCATCCCTTGTTTCCCCCAAGTAATTGGCCTTAAGCTAAAGGCCAACGAAAAACATGGGATACTTTCCCCTTTGTTCTCAACCGAAGGGATTTTCATTCATTGCGAGTTGATTGTGGCCTAACCTCAACTTTCCTACCCATCTGCCATTTGAAATGATTATCATCTCAAGAGAGCAGAGCATTCAGTGTTTGTGGTCATTAATCAGGCGTCAGTCCACAGGTCCATTCCCACACACCCCACACTGAACACTGTCTCCAAGGGGCACGCCCCACTCTCGCTTCAATGGAGAAGACCTGGCAACCCGGCGCTTTCCGAGCACGACAGTCGAGGTGCTGTGCATTTATATACACGTTATATATTTGCTCACATGTGACAGGGGCACACTATTTATTGAAGTGTTGTGGCTTTTTTTTGGAACTGTGTCGATTATGGTGCCTGGGATCAAGGTCCTGTGTCCTGTGACCTCCATAGGTCAGGGAGGGGCCCTCAGAAAAGACTCATATTCAGAGGATCCACACAAACAAGCACAGCCAGCTGCTCTCTGTGATTTTCTGTGGCCTGACATAGCCATGTTGACCAGAACCCACATGGGCCGCAAGGACAGGCAATACAACACAGAGGAAAGAAGAAGAAAACACCATTGATTATTGATTGGGAACAACAACAGCAACTTATTTGTAATCAACTCCCAGCAATATAATTGCTACTCATATACGCCACTGAGTTCCTTGTGGCTTCTCCGTGAAACAGGGTTGATCCTTCTGATTCTGATTACACATAGACATTTTCGGCAAGTCTATGAGTTAGCAAAGCAAAGACACCAAGCAGGGACTGGATCACCAGTGATTTCAAAGCCTGGGTTTAGGTTTTATAAACAAAATAAATACATATGCCTTTTAGAGGAGGCTTTATTCAAAATGGGTCTGTTAGATAAAACCCATTATGATCCATTTATTTTACTCACAGCTTATAAAACACAATCATTGTTAATTTACTTTTTTAATCTATTTCATTATAATGTTATATGGATATGAGAACCATTTCACTGAACATTTGATAAATATAAATGACTGACTGAAAGATGCATGTTGGTCTGAAAGATGCATGTTGTTGATTTTACCCAGAATTTTTTGGACATCTTTATTATTTTGGCATGATTTAAAAAATAAAAAGAAGAAGAAGTAACCAATGTTGAATAAAATTAAAATAATCACAAATCAATCGTATCTTGATCTCATCACATTCTCCTACTCTCCACCAAAACAGAGACATCCACTATTATTTGTGTGCACTCCCATTCTTGAGCTCTTCGGCTTGGCTTGTGCGCAGGGCTGAATACTTGCAAGGAGGCATCTGTTGCTTATAGTTCTGACAACATCTGCTGCCATTGCTCCCCTTTCCCAGCATGCTGTTGGATATGGTTTCTCCCAAAGGTGGCCTTTGTATGCACCATTGTGAATTCAATCATTGTCTGCCGCAGGCGGTTCCCACGAATCGTGCAAAGGAAGTTATTGCCATGATTAAAAACCTGTTGTCATTGCCTCTGCGCTGTGATCGTCACTTTTACTATGAGGGCATGAAAAAAAATACACTTTTGAACAGATGAGCTCAATGACATCGGTAATCAAGGAGGAACTGCTGAAATTTCTACTGAACTGGAAAATTAATGAGCACAGAAAAATGTTAAAGAAAATAAAGTGAACCTATACAAATGTGTATTTTTCACCCACGCTTGCTTTGATGACTTCGAACTAACTATCTGTCCAATATGGTCAGTTAAAAGATTGGTAAAAGCTGGGTTTGGGGTTTGAGTTTGTAGATTCCCTGTCTCCTGGGGTGTATCTGTCAGCTGGTACGATTTCCAAGAGCCCCTTCTGGGAGCACAAGGGATTCAAAGAAGCTTGGTCCCTAGGGACCGACTTTTAACTCCTGACAATGTCCACAGTGTCACAACATAATAGCCCACCATGGGGTTGGTGGGGAAGACACAGCAGATGTTAATGATAAACTTTGCTCACTGTCCTCCTCCTCAGGACGACTGCCATTGGTCTGTTTCACTCGCAGCCTGCTAAGCTGCAGACAACATAAAAGACTTGCATGATATTTCTGCCACACCACAAAATAGGCTTGCCTTTGCCACACTTAAGAATAACATTCGGCACCTAAGCGAGTGTTTGCTCTTCAGACAAGCTGTGCGTTATAAAACAAATGTGTTTGTGCCCACAGAAAATATTCATAATTATACTGTCTTACCGTTTCTGACATACACTACCGTTCAAAAGTTTGGGGTCATTGAGAAATGTCCTTGTTTTTTAAATAAAATCACATTTATTGTCCATTAAAATAACATCAAATTTATCAGAAATACAGTGTAGACATTGTTAACATTGTAAATGATTATTGTAGGTGGAAATGGCAGATTTTTAATGGAATATCTACATAGGAGTACAGAGGCCAATTATCAGCAACCATCCCTCCTGTGTTCCAATGGCACGTTGTGTTAGCTAATCCAAGTTTGTCATTTTAAAATGCTAATTGATTGTTAGAAAACCCTTTCGCAATTATGTTAGCACAGCTGAAAACTGTTGTGCTGATTAAAGAAGCAATAAAACTGGCCTTCTTAGTTGAGTATCTGGAGCATCAGCATTTGTGGGTTTGATTACAGGCTCAAAATGGCCAGAAACAAAGACCTTTCTTCTGAAACTCGTCAGTCTATTCTTGAGAAGTTAAGACTATTCCATGCGAGAAATTGCCAAGAAACTGAAGATCTCGTACAAAGCTGTGTACTACTCCCTTCACAGAAAATCGCAAACTGGCTCTAACCAGAATAGAAAGAGGAGTGGGAGGCCGTGGTGCACAACTGAGCAAGAGAACAAGTACATTAGAGTGTCTAGTTTGAGAAACAGATGCCTCACAAGTCCTCAACTGGCAGCTTCATTAAATAGTACCCGCAAAACACCAGTCTCAACGGCAACAGTGAAGAGGCAACTCCGGGATGCTGGCCTGCAAAGAAAAAACCTTATCTCAGACTGGCCAATAAAAAGAAACGATTAAGAACACAGACACAGAACACAGACACACAGACACACAGACACAGACAAAGAACACAGACAAAGAACAAAGAACACAGACAAAGAACACAGACAAAGAACACAGACACTGGACAGAGGAACTCTCATCCACATGTACACCTCAAATTGACTCAAATGATGTCAATTAGCCTATCAGAAGCTTCTAAAGCCATGACATCATTTTCTAGAATTTCCCTAGCTGTTTAAAGGCACAGTCAACTTAGTGTATGTAAACTTCTGACCCACTGGAATTGTGATACAGTGAATTACAAGTTAAATAATCTGTCTGTAAACAATTGTTGAAAAAATTACTTGTGTCATACACAACTGACTTGCCAAAGTCCTAACTGACTTGCCAAAACTATAGTTTGTTAACAAGAAATTTGTGGAGTGGTTGAAAAACGAGTTTTAATGGCTCCAACCTATGTGTATGCAAACTTCCGACTTCAACTGTACATGTAAATAATGTCAACTGCTGGTCTGTTGATTATCAATAAAGTAATTGATGTAAGTCGCTTGTTTGCATTTTTTGTGCATGCATCCATCTTGCACTCAGAAAATATAAACTCAGTTTACTCAGTGCATTCAGGACAATTGTATGTATTGATGTTGGCTGGATTTTCAGGCATACCAAGATGCTGGCATTTCACAGTTCATCCAAAGTTCACGTTGATTCTCAAACATGTTCAATCAAATTAAATGATTTTAATAAGCTCTTCTCAATACATTTCTACCTCCACTCTCAAGCTTGTTTACTTCCTTTGCCCGAATTACTCGGCCATATTTGCCTGACATGTTGACACAATCTCTGTTTGGACAGATGAGGAGCTAGGCCTGACTTCTTGTCTGTTTTCCATGACTAAGGGGATGTGGAACCCTTGGATTCCTGCAGAGGCTTTTAGGAGGACCAACGCTCTCCGAAAGGGTGCTGGCCATCCCCGGACAGTAAAAGTGTCAGCTACAACATGCGTAGAGAAAACAAAGAGAGATTGTTATGCTCTCTGGATCACTGAGTTTTGTATCAGAGGGTGGAAAGCTCTGTACCTTAATGATCATTGGAAAGCTCTGTCCCATAATGATCATACCCACTCTGGCACCAAAGGGCCAGAGTGGGGATGGGCATTATGCTACATGTGGAATTTTACTTTACTCCACCTATGTGGCACTAATGGAATGGAGGCATGCCTCTCCTGTCTTGAATGGTCATCAATGTTGGTTCATGCCAATGGAAAGATGATCAGACCAGGTTGTAAATATTTTGAGTTTACCACATTTGTTACGCTGAGGCAAGAATTCCTTCTCTATTTGTACCTTTATTTATTTGATCTAATTCACTAGCTTTGGGTTTATTTTGTCAAATTGATCCATTTAGCTACGTTTACATTAAACATTTGTATTGCTGTGATTAGGAGGTCATATCAGCCGGTCCATTATCAACTACGTCCTCACTTCAAGTAGTGGTTCCTCTTCATTCCTTTGCATAATATCTTCTTCATTTTGCATAGTAACTTTATCTACAAATGTCTTCAGTTTAGTCCCCGGTCCATAGTGAGTGGAGAGGGCTGTTTAAAGTGTGTGGTGTGGGGACTGGTCGAGAGTGTTGTGTAAACAGTATTCCCCTTTGTGGGGATTTGTGTGATGACAAACTAGCTTTTACACCCACCGCTTTCCTTTGTGTCCTTTCCATTGTCCTGCATGAAACAGTTTTGTTTCCCAAGACTTCCCTGGCACAACCCTAAATCCTATCCTTAGCTCGTCGAATGAGATCTGAGGCTCCAGGTTGCAGTGGTTCTAAAGGGGGGTGGCTCCACATTGTGGGGAGTGACAGGTGACCACTATACAGGAACAAAGGATGGCTCATTGTCGGACCAGGATCCCCTTTCTTCTACCCATGTTCCCCTCTCTCCACAATCTGTCAAAATTGTACTTGCCATTGAGGGGCTTGGCAGCAGAAAACAGCTTTATATTGACTAATCCATGCAGAAGTAAGAGTGCGCATAGAGACTCGTCCAAAGGGGGTCCACAACACCAGCATCTCTCCTTTTTACTTGAAAAAGAATAAAAAGAAATACGGATGAAGAAAAAGGGGGATATCTGTGACCAGATTAATAAGATCATGGGAAAGTAACACTTAAACAAGTCATTGACTGTACTAACCAGAGCACTAACTGCTCTCTTGTCATGGTAATATAGATTAGGCCCAAACTAATTCTGCCTTCACAGAGGTCCCAGTGTGGATTTAAGAAATAACCTACAGATAACAAAGCCAGTTTGTTAGCCGTAGCCTGAAACAATTGGGTACATTTAAGTAAACGTTTAAAGGTTGCAACACCACCATTGGGCATCTCTTGGATGTACAGTACATTACACAGTGACAGAAAGTTCTGAAAAAGATCCTGCGGCTATTTTGTGTGAGTTGATTACTCGATAGTGTCACATCCAATCAACACCATTGACAAAAGACATCTACATCAAATACCATTCATGTAAATCTGAAGAATGTATCTGAAGAATGGCGCCAAAACTTTCAGGAACCGTTGAAACTTCAGTGTTCTCAGGGGGATCTCAGTCCTGTTGGGCGGTGGGAAGATGTTTAGGAGCTAGAGCTTATGTGCATCTTTTCAAAAGAAAAGAATGCCCACACAAACATTTGGCATCCCACCAGATTCCAAACATATAGTTGGATCAACCCGCTCCCCCCCACCCCCAGTGGATGAATAGAAGCCGCAAATCCTAAGGATGAATCCAGCACTAATAGCTGAAAAGCAGACAGTTGCCCTGCGTGATTCCATCAAAACCAATGCTCTGATCATTGCTATGGAATGGGAAGAGGATTGAGCTTTGTGTGTGAATGAATTGTGTTCAAGGTAGAATCCTGCCTAAACATGAACAAGTACGCAAGAAGTACACACTCGTACACACCCATTATATTGTGTGTATTGCATTACAAATACATTTATAAGCATGTATAGGTATAGATTTGTTAAAAGACACATTATGATTCTGATTATAATGTAATAGATTTTATGTGTGTAATGCATTCCACACGGATTTATAGCGTTTATATGTTTTTACAGGCTGTTAGAATAAGCCAGATGTAGGGTACACAGTTTAAAATGTCGGAAACAAAAGTAAACATTTAGTAAGAGAATGAATCTTTCGTAAAAAACACTTAGTTTAGTGTAAGTCCAAACATTAAAGTAAATCATACTTTCAAAAACCTTCTTTCCTTTTTAACAATCCTTTATTTCATGCTGATCAAAGACCTTCAAAGTTCTGCATTCAAAACACTCTGGCATATTGGCATTAATCGGTGACCTTTGTTTGATTATAGACACAAAACTGAAAAGAAAAAAAAGATTAAAAAGAAGATATTCCCCATTGGACGCAGAGCCGTGGACCAGGACTACACTGAATGAAGAAACAAAGGGGCTGCTTTAGGCCTGTCTCCTGATATTTTCCAACTCAGCGAAAAGCCTTTGTGCGACTGAAAAAAGTTAAGTTAAAAGCTTAGCATGGTATGTGGAAACAACTGTCCGATAGTTGTGTAATACTAGCAAATACTTTTCACTGGTCCCTATCGGAGCCACTATATTCTCCCTGCATTCACAGGGCAAACTCTCTCACCACTCCTCTCTGACTGGCTTTAAAACAAAGTTGAAATCATTTCATTGGCAAACAAAATGCGCACATGGAAATGGTCTGTAACGTTTTAACCAAGGCTAAGAAGACTTTCTATTACATTTATAAAGCACAAAATAGATATGTATTTAGAGACACACTCTGCTTTCTATTTGAATGCATACTCCAGGGAAGAGAATAATATTTACACTTTCATTATTGTTAGAATTGTAATGCCAAACAGGGTCAATGTTGCTATTGACCTTCCCTCGTTTTAACCCTATTCAAGACAGCAACATCCCTTTCGCAATAAAGAAAGAATCAAAATGAACTACAAAGTGAGTTCTCAGAAAGATTGCTTGTCATACATTACCAATAACCCGGGGAAATACTGTGATTAAAATAGCAGGTTAATAAAGCAGGTCTGGTTGATAAACATGTGACGTACCACATCATTAAAATGGTCAGAACATGAGGTTGACTTTCCTCGTCCCTGATTGAAGTTGCTCGTAAAAAAACGCCAACACTCTCACAGCTGTTTGATTCAAGAGCTTGTTTATCATTTCAGTGAGTAACCTGACAGTACACATTCAACTACCCATTCTGGTCAGAATATAAAATCTATATGCCACTGCTGCAGTCAGATCCTTGTTCAGATGGCGAACTAGAACAGCTCATTTTTCCCTTTAGAGTGTCAGTTAACTCATGCATTTCTTAGGTATCTTACTGCAGCATGTTTACAGATGGATGCTGTTTATCAAATAGAAAACGGATTGAACAGAAACATAATTCTGGATCAGCATTCTATAATGAATATTATTGTTTGGCTCTCTTGTGCTTATACACTGGTACAGTATACTGTATCTGCATCATGCTCCCCAATTCTGGAATGGGGTGTCTCTCTAGTCACCATCTGGACAGCTGCAAGTCAATGTGTTATTCAGTCTAGTTTTCAGCTGTCCACTGCTCACTCAGTGCTTCAAAGACTGATTATGAATGACTAAAGAAAGACTTACATACTGTGCATATAGTAATGATGTATTTTCTTCCTGCTTTCATATCTGAGAGGGCTGTTCGACTGTCCCCATAGGATAACCCTTTTTGGTTCCAGGTAGAACCCTTTTTGGTTCCGGTAGAACCCTTTTGAGTTCCATGTAAAACCCTCTGTGGAAAGGGTTCTACATGGAAGCCAAAAGTGTTCTACCTGGAACCAAAATGGGTTCTTCCAAGGGTTCTCCTTTGGATACAGCCGAAGAACCCTTTTAGGTTCTAGATGGCACCTTTTTTCCAAAAGTGTATATTTGTAACCATTTGTCATGCTAGTTTGGTTTCTCCTTAAGTATGGACCAAATAAGTATTTGACGAGTACAAAGTGCAAGTTACTTGTACACTACCACTAACAGCCTTACTAAATGACATTGACTAAGGTTTAAACAAAGTTGGAAAACTCAAACCAGCACATTTTCCAGGGGTGGTTTCTTTTTTTGACAGAGGGTTCTTTCTTCCTAAAAATAAATTGCCATCAAGATGAGGGTAGTAATTTGTGATTACCGGGTGTGTCTTTGTCTCACTTAGTGAGGTACCACAGGGAGACAGTTGCCCGTTGCATCAGGCCAAGAATACTCACAAAGTTTGCAGAGACTACTTAGAGAACTTGAGGTCAAACATTGTATGCATGTACTGTATGTCAAAGAGAAAGCGCAAGAGAAGTAACTCTAGTATTCAGTGTTGGATGTTTTGGGTGACATGTTATGGTGTATGTGGATATCACAAAGACACTTCTACGTTATGTTAATTATTTCATACATTATTTATTTTGGAAAAATATTTAGTTGATTTCCTTCATGGGCAACAGTGATAAAACAATTCCGATAGCTTCTGTACAATGCTTCTTAAATACATTTATGTTGGAAAACAAAGTCACATTGACCTGAAGTGCCTTATATACATTATACATATTTGCAAAACAAACAAAATGAACTTAAATTATATCAAAATGTACTCTACAAAAATCACAAACAAATGGAACACATAATGTAATTAAATTAAAAGAATACATCTTTGAAAAAAAAGCAACATTATTTTAACAAATTTGAAGGTAGTGTTTTCCCCTCTCTAAACCAATTCAGAAGACTGGCTCAAAGGATTTACAAATATACACTGCAGTCAGTGCATACTCATTATACACAGTAATTAACTCAAATGTGTATGTTTAAATACATATTAAAAAGCAACCCTCCATAGTGCAATGAGGTAAAAAACTGTCCTCACAGGCAGTGCAACAAGTCCATATTACGCACGTTCCTGGGAAACATAACTTGTGAGAGCGCGGGCCAGTGTGGTCCAACATCCTTTTTATCTGCAGTCACTGTGCTTACTTCAGTTGAGAACCAGCTCATTCTGAATATCACTTTCAATGTCTTAGTCTCACAGCAGCAGTCACACGAAGGGAAACCTTCCCCCTGGGTTTGAGCAGCATTCACCGGAGTAAAACCTCCTGTAGAGAAGACGAGCTACAGCTCAGCTTGGTGTTAAACCTGGGGAAGACAAGAGGGAAAGATGCTTTAGTTTCAGAGTGTTGAGCTATTCGCGGACCAGTGAAAACGAAATATGCAAACTGAAAAGAGATATTAGCAGTGGTGAAAAAGAGCCAGCTCAACTCACCTCAGTCGCAATGATACATTCATCTTTCTCGTCTGATATGACGTAGACTGACTGGTACTTTGTGTCATTGCACATCGATGCTTCGTTGCACGTCGACTCCTCTGGACGTTTATCTTCTGAGGCGTCACTGAGAACACAAGAAAAAGAAATACATTAATATCAACATTCACCAAGACTCTTCAGACACAAGCATGACTACTCCCATATGTGGCACATAATTTATATCCAAATGTGTAGATATTCACCTCTTTAAACTTTTCCTGTGTTTATCTTCGAAATCACTGTCCGAACACAGAGATTCGGAACAATTTGATTCGGAACACTTTGCCTCGCTTTTTTCTTGGTCCTCTTTCGACACATCTTCTGGCTTCAGCTCATGCACCAGATTATAATCCGATGACGAGTATCGGGACTTGTAGCCATTCTGCTCTCCTCCAGCACTGTCCGAGTGAAAGTCCACTTTCTTATTGGTGTTCTTGACCCCCGTCGTGCCGATCACGCTGACAGATAGGTCCTTGTCAGGTCGTTGACAGTTGTTGGCCAGGTTGTTCATGGTCTCACTCTCACTGTGGTTGTCTCCCTGCTGACTCCTCTGCTGCACCTTGACCCGGATGTAAACCACCAGCACGGCACAGGCCACCAGCAGCAGCAGCGCCAGGATAATCCCAGCACACACCGCGGTCCAGGGGAATGTGCCTTGGTCCTGGTCGTCAGAGTATCTCTTATCAGCTCCCCCTAACCCGGGCTGTCCCTGGGGGTGCGGTGGCAGGAGGAACTGGCAGTTATGGCCGCCGTAGCCTGGCACACAGGCGCACACGTAGCGGTTCTTCCTCTCGTGGCAGGTGGCTCCGTTGTGGCAGGGATTGTGCTCGCATTTGCTGATGGGCGAGCTGCAGTTCTTGCCGGTGTATCCAGGTGGGCAGGTGCATTTGTAATCGTTCATGCCATCCGAGCATGTGCCACCATTCTGGCAGGGGTAGTTGGCGCACTCGTCAATGTTGTCCTCACAGTTGGCTCCGGAGAAGCCCTCAGGGCACTGGCACATGTAGGAGTTCACAAGGTCCATACACTGAGCACCTGGAGACATTAGAAAGACATGTTAACCGTCTGTTCCAGTATTCATTCATGTCCTCATACCTTCAGTAGAAAGATTCAACTGGTAAACACAGAACTAGAGAACTTTGTTTCAGCTTACCGTTGGAGCATGGGTTGGAGGTGCAGTGGTCGATCTTCTTCTCACAGTTGAATCCGGCATAGCCGAGAGGACACTGGCAGTAGTATCCTCCCTCTGGGTTGTCAGCACAGCGTCCGCCGTTAAAGCAAGGCCCATCGGCACAGGTCATGGCACTGAGCTCACAGTTATTGCCATAGAAGCCAGGGGGGCAGGTACATTTGTATGTGTTTTCTTGATCCTGTCAGAGGAAAGACAAAGCACTTGCTTAGCAAAAGTTACAACTCCCTAACGACTTGTTATTAACTTGTTATCAACATGCTACATTCACCAGAAGGAATGCTTGCCAGCTTTAGCATGGAAGCACCACACACTATGTGACATTACATCACTGAGAAATGCTTTCTAATGTAACTAATGAGGGGCAGCTCAGCCAAACGACTTACAGTGCAGCTTCCCCCATTCCGGCAGGGGTTGTCGGAACATTTGTTGACCTCAATCCCACAGCTGGCCCCAGAGAAGCCGGGTTTACAGGAGCAGGTGTAGCTACCCTGGCCAGTATTGGTACAAGTGGCTCCATTCATGCAGGGCTTGTGGTGTGTGCAGTAGTTGAGATCTGAAACAGACAATGGCACATGTGGCTTAGTCTTCTGAGAGTTAATGTACAGTGATATCCAGGATGTTTTACGACTTATTTTGAGGCGAAGAAAGCACCCCCCACTAATGTTGTCACCAAGTTCAGATTGCAGTGTCCTATTCTCTGAACCTGATTGGTATAGTGCCTTAAAGAACAGATACTGTATGCTGTCTCAAGACCAGTAGAGTCTGGATATGGTGGATAATGACAGAAGAGCACTAGTCAGTTGCATATGGGAGATAAACAGAACTCACCTTGGTTGCAGAAGAGGCCACCCCATCCCTCCAGGCAGTTACACTGCCACGGCTGCTGGCAGGTGCCGTGAAGACATCCTGGGTAGCGGATGCAGTCATCACAGTAACGCCCACTGAAGCCAACTCTACACCTGTAACCACACACAATGGAAATGGTTAGATACTGGCATATATGAAACTATACCAAACTGTGATCCTGTTGACTGGTGTTTAACACAGAGATGGACAGGTCATTGGGACTTACTTGCATTCACCAGGCTTGTCACAGAACCCGTGCTCCTCACCACAACCAGGAAGACAGATCGCTGTAATGAAAGAAACCATCACACGTGAATCATGGGAATCTAACTCATTGGAACATGTGTTTATACCAGCATAGCTTCTTTTCAGATGGGCCCTTTTCAGTAAACACTGGCTAATTCATTTCAGTGGGCTGGTGGCCCCATTAGCCATTACCTAGAAAATACGCTCCCCTTGTCACCAGGGGGACCAACATTCTGCTTAACACAGTTGGTCCCACACAAAAGATTCACACACAAAGGCTTCTTTTTCTCCTAACTATGGGTCAGAAGTCCCTTTTTTTCCTTTCTGCTCATACAGCCCCTCCCCTTAATGTCCCCGAGTCTGTGCAGATAAGAGTGGACAGCTGGTGTACATGGTGCCAGTGCAGGACAGCTGCTCCATTGTCTACTCTCACTCAGCAGCTGCCCGCTTCCAACAATGCCTCACCGCACTAAGCCAATCAACGCCAAGCGCACTGCCAAGTAGCCAATCAGGCATTACATTTAATCTATGGCACGCGTGTGATTATTCGGCAAACTTCTCTCATTTAAATTCGCCTAAACAGTAGCATAGACACCTGTTGCAACCCAAATGTTTGATAAGTGAAACTATTTGGTAATAACACATCATTTATTCTGACTAAAGACTGCAAATTAACCACATTAAGAATACTTTTTGTCAAAGAAAAAGAAAAACGGAAAAACAACAAATGTTAAAGAAGGCTAAGTATGGGAAAGGAAAAGTAAGGTGGATGCAGTCTACTTACGTTCTGTGCAGTAGGTTCCCTTCCATCCTGAGTTGCAGATGATCTCACCACGTTCCCCACAGGTGAAGTGACCAAAGGCATCATCTCGTGGACGGCAGAAAACAGAACAGCCCTCCCCATAGTAATGCTCATCACAAACAAATCGGTAGGAGTACTTCAGCTCTGTTCTTCCACCAGTCTGTAAATCAGAGGACCACTCATCTCCCACTGTCAGATGCCTCTGAGTGGTGAAGCGACTGATCAGACGTTCAGGGTTATCTGAAAATGGTGAATACAGGAATTAGTACATATATCCCTATACATATTTACAATGAATGATGATGTACATTTGTTTGGTGACCTGTTGCACTCTATGGAATTTACCTGTTGAAAGATCATCATCGGAATCTGTGTGTAGGGCCTCAATGATCAGAGAGAATGTCCCCTGTTGAGAAAAAAAAGAAGGAAAAAAAACGAATCATGAACAACTGTGCCAAAGGGTTATAAGATGCTGAGGCACCACTGTCCATAAACATCAGGCTATTTCACATGTGAAGGATGGCGTCTGTTAGGCCTAATAATAGAGGTGTGCCACCTTCAGGCTTCACACTTAATTCAACCACTTTCACACTTACTCATAGCTGTAAAATGAAACGTTTCGGAATTTCACGCAGAGCTGCCAATTATATGCCATCTATGAGGATGTGAAGTTTCCCACCCTGATAGCATTTGTTAAACGTTCCCAAGTCCCCCTCCTGTCCTAATATAGGCTACATTTCACGACCGTTACTGACATTATCAATGCCCCATAAGTAGTGATCCCTGAGCATGCTGACAAAGCCGACATTGTATAATTTTACAAAAATGCGCTGAAACACTCACCGGCCACGTGAATCCAAAAGAAAATGGAATAGGATTGGCGAATGCTTCTGCAGTTGTTTCAGGCACTTGGAAGGAGTTTGATCCGAGGACAGGAGTCACCGCACCGCCATAGGTACAAGGGGGTTCCGGTGTTACGTTAACTTGATAATGCTTCAAGCAGATTCTAAAAAACGTTTTGCATTCACACTGCTGAATCCCAGAGGCTCCTTTGCAGCAGTTTGTATTGCCTGTCACTCCTTTCTTGTTGAGAAACTCTTGTAACTTCAACTCGAAAACGCCTGAACCAAGACCCTGTAAAAACACAATAAAAACATTAAGGTTGTAATATGTTTTCGATATGTACACATGACTAATGAATATGCCTACACTTAAATTACAAATCAATACAAGGGAGAGTCAAATTCGCAATACCTGGCATATCAAGACACAAAGGATGACGGCTATCGCGAGCGACTGGCGTCCCATTGTGGTGAGAATATTCAATAAATAGTTAAATGTCCACGAGCCAGGGCAATTTATGTATGACCCAGCTCAGAAAATCATCGAGAAAGTTATTTTCCGTTATCAAAAGTCCCAACTAAAAAATTCGTACGGTCTTCAGACGTCTTGAATGGAACTGGAGTTTATCTCGATGCTTCTCAGTGTATCTTCATGAACAAAGTTTACAGTACAATGTAATCCTCAACAGTGGTGCTGGTGACGAAAAAAATACCGACGAAAAATGTGGGAATGAACTCGAAATTCCGTGACAAGGCGTTAATTCCAATCCAGTTATGAGATAATGCAGTTCAACACAACTTCTGATTTGAGGGTGCAAAGGAGACAACCCAGTGTCAGGGTTGCTTGTGTTTTATTTATTTCCCCTTGATTGATAATGAGAAAAAGTTGTACTGATCCAAGGCTTTCTCAGTTATTCTCCCTATGTAGCTATGCGTGTGTCTGATATCCCAGTCAGCCTGCGGCTGGTTATATACAGACTGCGCTGCTAGAGTAATGAGATGCAAATGAGCTACTCCCCAATCTGGCTCGAGCTGTCACAAAGGGACACTTTTCAAAACCTCCCTCTCAAAAGATCGCCAAATGGTCACTGAGCTGTAAAATGTGCAACCCTCCTTCCCCATGGCACAAAACAAAACATTCTCATTTACATTCCAACAAATTTTTAACCTTCAAGAATCCTTTACATCCCTCTCTGACATAAACCTCAAATGACATCACAGAACATCTCCACATCGTAAGACCCATGTAGGCTCCATGTACCCGCTCCAAATAGCTCAGGCCTCCAATGTAAGATTATTTCAAACTTCTTTTTCAGCTTTTCATCCCCATTTTCTCTGAAACTGCTTTTTATTTTGTTTTTTTATTTTGTTGTTGTTTGCCAACATAAAGTGTTTGTTCACACCATTACAATTAGTTTATTTAACCACAATGTAAAACTAATGGTCAACATTAATTTACATGTAATCAAAAGGATGAATCGATCAACTATAGCCTAAACAGGTTTCCCCATAGCTCTTGAAAAATCTTCCCCAAAACGAATTATATTATCTCGATATAATTCAATATAACCAAACTACACAAATGTAGATGCTTGCACTTTACGCATGTACCATGGGTTTCCTCAATACTTTTATGACTTTTGAAAACTTTTAGCATCAACAGGTGGATGCTTTCATTTGTATGTATTTTTACAACTGTAAATATTGTGTTGACTTTAGGCATATATGTATAGATTTTCCATTTTCCATTCTTATTCACTGGGCAGTAAAAACTGAGCTGGTGTGTGTCATTCGCGTGGCTGTCATTAAGGCACTTTGTTATTGTGCGGGGGTAAGAATAAGTTTCTTCTTTGTTTCTCTCAGCTGTATGTTAATTCAGGCAGCAGCACCTGCTCTCTCCACAATGTACTAGGGAGAAAGAGCTCCCCTCGGCGCACGCTGCCGTCCCTACAACAATGTCCAGTTAAAAAAACAAGTAGTTTGCTATTCCAGAAAAATAGTTATCCCTTTTTTGATTATTTCGATATTATTCAACAACAGAGATTTTTCAACTAGGCCTAGTCTATAAAATCTGGAAACTGGACATTCTTTTTCATTGCTGAAACTTTTAGAAACACATTTGTGTCATGTGAAAGAGGACATAATTTGTATTGGTGGCTCTAAGCTGATTACTCTGCCTCTCTCTGGTGACATTGAGAGGCACTAGCGGTTCTGGGGGGGGGGGGGGGCAGTGCCCCTGTGACAACAATTTTGGACCCCCTTGTGGCCCCCCTAAATGTGGAGTATGAAATAATTTTTACATAACTAATTTTTGCTATCATTCTTTTTTTTTTACATCCGTTATTAGACAGTGGCAACGATGATGATTATGAACGTGGTCTTTTGCCTGCTAATGCCTGCAATGCAGGGAAGGAAACGATATGACAACAATAACGTCTAATGTAACTGGCCCCTCTAACAGTACAACTGGCCCCAGCTTGGCCCCCCCAGTTGAAATGGTCTAGAACCGCCACTGCTGAGAGGGTGTGTGTGTGTGTCGGGGTGGTCTTAATTAGGACGCTAATTGAAACGGCATTTCAATTTCTGGCGGGTGGCAACAACGACATTTACATTTTTGAGCGGCGTTTAAATACAAGGAAATCGTTGATCCCATGCGCAATTATGCAAAGTTTTTGTTTCGTGTGTTTTAATCTACTCTTGAGTTTACTAAGACATTGTGTGTATAATGTCTGACTGATGTTTTTTTTGTTTACAATCCTTATAATGTTCAAGATATGACACATCCAAATAAAGATTTGGAATAGGTGCCTACCTTTGTACCCAAAGGAAAAGTAGGAAAGAAAACATTTAAACACTATGACTAATACCATTATTCATGTGTCTACATGGCCATATGTGTTCTAAGATCTGAATTGTATTTAACCAGTTGATTCAATGCAGTAATCCGAAGGATGTGGCTCCACGTTTTTACAGGTCTTTGCTGTGTGCGCAATTCCGCGTGCTTGAGGTTTACGCATTCACCACTTCCCGCAACCCTTCTATCATCATATCGGCCTTCTATCAGGGATTTATTATATTGACGTGGCACACATTTTTCGATTACTGCAGCAAAGCGTAACTGAAAGGCATGGTGAAATCCTTCAGAATCATGCTCACTACACTTATTCTTTTCAAACTTAATTTATGCCACGCGATTCTGTCTTGGTTAAATCAAGCAGAAAGCTCCTTATTCGAACTCCCCCTTCTTTCTGAAGGTGGACTATGGGGAGACTGTTTAACTTAAGTGTTTCTATAGGGGGCTGTTGTACTTTAACTCCTGCCCACCAGTAGCTCCAATGAACAAAGGAGGGACTCGAGGTCTGACTATTCATCTTTTCTTTGCGCTTTAATTTTCATTGATTTTGAATACAAGGGGGAGCCCTTGGGGATTCTATCTGAAGGGCACGACACGCCTTTAGACGCGGACAGCCCCCCAAGCCAACCATCTGCTCCTCACCAAATGGCGTTTCCCCCCCAACTTCAACTGCATGTCTCTACTGTTTCTCTACATATTGCAGTCTTCATCCAAATTGGACTGGAAGCATGTTAAAGAGACCTCAACGGTATGATTCTGACCATATGGTTAGGGAAGCCAGAACTTTTCCCGGATAGATTGCTCGTGGGAACATAATCACTGTGAACATCACACCATAACGACCAGATAGGCCAACGCCTGAGTTGCTATGTTAACAGTACACTTCTACAACCCAATCATCAATTTAGTACCTTATTTGAAGTACCGCGGTATGGCAATTGCTCCTTTGGATCAAAATGATGACCTGCTGTTATAACTGTGTTGCATAAATATGTTATTAGTTGTAAATAATACATGAATGTATATTGTTTTGAACAACATCAACAGGTTGACAAACGTTTTGCTTTGTCAAATAGGCATGCAGGCAACAGGTGAGATGTGCTGAGGCATCTCTTTTCTCCATCGTTTCCCTCAGTGATATAACTGGAGTACAGACATAAGACGTAGCTTGTTCAGTGCGCTGAACCTCCAGGCCTAGATTTATTTTAGGACAATGGATCTCTCGTCGGCATCCTGTGTGATGCTGCAAAGGCTTGTGTTGATTACAATGATAAAGAATCTGTCGCGTGGCTCGATTGCTTCCAGATGAAGGATAGGCAACAGCGGAGCATCATCCCATGACGACAGAAACTCAATAGCAAATCATCTGCTCGCTTTGGCCCTACCCCTATTTTAATGACAATAGCCTACCCGTGTTCTTACCTGTGATTCTATGAAGGAGTTTGGATTCATTTGTCTTCAAGAAGTCCGATTACTCTGGCCAGCTGCTCTGTGAGTGGACAAAAACACATTTCAAAGAGGTCGTTTTTTGTGCCCTGTATGTTGTTGGGGTCATGGGGGGAGATTGGGGTAACTTTGTTTGTGTGGGTCTGTGTGTGAGAGTGTGCGTGTGCCTGTATTTGTGTGCATTCTTTAGGACGGATTTGCACTGCTGAGCCACTCTTGAATTCTTTAGCAGAGTGGTGGGCAGTCGCGTGCTTTACCGTGAACATCTGCCTCTCTTCTGAGTATTTTTTTTACTTGTGTGTCAAGGGTGGGTCCTTGGGGGGGGGGGGGGGGGGGGGGGGGGGGGGGGTGAAGAAAGTCAATAAAAGGTTAGAGGTGATCCACACTGCAATATCAAGACGTAGGCCTAAGTCTATAACCTAGTCATTTAAGAATATGAACATAAGAAAAGCCCATATTCAATGGATTAGACGTATAGCATACATTAAGGCCTCTGGGCCTACAAATTAAAGTATGCACTGCAAAATAGTTTGCATTGTTGTATTATGAAATAAAATAAATACATAGACTAAGGTAGGCTAAAATAGGCCTAATAAGTTAGCAGGAAATATTGTTGTGACTTTGTATGCTGCAGTCTTTTTTTGTTTTTAGCCAATTGCATCCCTACCCCCATAAAACCAACCACCCTCGCTATTTCACCCTCAGGATGAGCTCCAGTGATAAAATACCATCAGACCGTTGTTATGAGCCCCTCACCCCAATTCTGTAGCAAGGCAATCTGAATTACGACACAACGCCATCCCACTGAATGGTGGATTTAACGGGGCGGTGCCCCTTTAGAATGGCTCCCCATGTCCCTGGGAGCATCTGCCCAGAGATGAACAGATGTAAGCACCTGTGGTGACAGCCCGCATATGCTCTTACCCATTCACACTTTTCAAGACACTGACACAATAGAAGATAGAGCTTTGTGTGCGCAGTAATATAACTCCTGGATGATCTATTTCTCCTCAACAGCAGTAGGCCTAACATCAATTCAATATTATGCCTAGTTAACCAACTTCACTATTGATTAAACGCTTTCCTCAGCTATATTTCAAAAGGTTCAACAATTATTAGGGTATGAAGAGGGACAACATTTAAGCTAGGCCTGAATCATAACCTAGGCCTACTTCTTATTAAACAGGTTAAAGCTTTATGTTGCAATAGCTAAAATACATCTCCCTAAGGGGCTACTGTGGCGATGTTTCAAAAACCGAAACAAATGTTGCAGACTCGAGTTACCTTGTTGCAGAACGTTACATTCTACATCCAGGCTGTATCATGACAGGCGGTGATTGGGAGTCCCATAGGGCGGCGCTCAATTGGCCCAGCGTTGTCCGGGTTTGGCCGGTGTAGGCCGTCATTGTAAATAAGAATTTGTTCTTAAGTGACTAGCCTAGTTAAATAAAGGTAAAATAAATAAAATAAAATAAATAAAACAGTGTAAAAGTTAAACAAAAAGTATCCCTGCGCGCACGTGTGTTTTTGTCTCTAACGTGCTGACGCAACTCCGCGTCCAGTTCAAAACAGGAAGTGATCCTATCTGCTGAAGATTAGCTAGCACACATGCTGCCACGTTATCTTAACGCCGAAGTAAGTAAGTAAGATCACATTAAGGAAGGCTATTTGGTGCATCACGTACACACAGTTATGCAGACTGCAATGCATTGAATGCAGATACAGTGCATACCCATAGTTGCTTGCCAGGTCTAGGGGTTGTTTAGCTAGCTAGGTAGCTACTGTTTCATGCAAGTCCTGCAGACTGAAATGCATGGACAGGGAGGCACAACTAAGCGAGCGCAAAGTGAGCGTGCACCTTTGAAACGGTTTAAATTGTTGTGAAAATTATTTCCCTGAATATTCTGTGAGCATTACCCATTTAGTCAGTCATTAATTCACTTGAATGATATACATTGACTGGTATGAACTTGTGTAAAATATTGCTCCTTTCGCAATAGCTCAGCACACTATTTAAAACGTATTTATCTCATTTGTTTGTCTTTGTAGCAGGAATGGGTGTAAAAGGCTTGCAGTATTTTATGGAGAAATGTTGTCCAGAAACCTGTGTGATGGTGGACTTCAGGGAGATGGCAAGGCAGCATGTCAACAGCCACCAACAGGGCAGTAGCACCACTCTTCCTACACTGGTGGTGGATGGCATGGCCTGTCTGAGGCACTGGTATAGCTGTCAAGCCTGGGTGTATGGTGGTCAGTGGAAAGAGTATATGCATTGCCTGAAGGAGTTTGTTGGTGCATTCACGACTGCAGGTATCCGACTTGTGTTTTTCTTCGACGGGGTAGTGGAAGAAGAGAAACGGGCGGAGTGGGTGAATCGGCGACTGAAGGTGAACGAGGAGGTTGCCAAGGTGTTCCGCTATTTAAAGTTTCATGGTCAACAGCCTGGCCAGGAGCTGTTCTGCCTCCCCTCAGGGCTGGCCACCTTCTCTCGCTTTGCCCTCAAGTCTCTGGGCCAGGAGACCTGGTGCTCTGTTCGCGAGGCCGACTATGAGATCGCCAGCTTTGCACTCCGTCACAACTGTATGGGCATCCTGGGGCAGGACACAGACTTCATCATCTATGGCTCAGTCCCCTATCTGTCTGTGGCTCAGCTAAGGCTAGACACCATGACCACTGTGCTGTTTTCCACAGACAAACTGTGCCACGCCCTCCAGCTGCAGAAGAGTGAGCTCCCTCTGCTCGCGTGTCTCCTTGGTAATGACGTGGTGCCAGAGCAGCGGATGCAGCGGCTGCGTAGCGATGCCTTGGCAGCTTACAGGAGGAAACATCCACAGTCTCCACCTCAAGGGGAGAAGATTTATGCTGTAGCAGATTTCATCAGTAGCAACAAGCTGTCCAGAGAGGGAGCCCATGGTGTTAGCTGTCTGCCTCTAACAGATAGAGAGGTTCTGGAGAAAGGAGTACTGTACTATCTTCTTCCTGGTCAACAGCCGCTATGGGACATTAGTGATACCTCTCCTCGTAGCCCCGTGTGTCTGATGAAGAGCTACTTGAGTCCTGACATCCTCCAGGTAATTCAACAGAAGAAGCAGACATGCATTGTTGCAGTTTTAAAGAGATAATAACATAAAAAGCCCAAACAATATTATGGTGATGTTAGTTTTGAATCCTGTTTTACAGGCAGCCAAAGAAAAGCACATGCGAGCAGAGTGTTTTATGGTATACAATGTACTGTATGATGGTGTGGTGGAATGCAGTAATACACTTGAAGACGGGGATGATGCTGAGCTCATTCCACAGGCAATTGTGTATCAACCTTGCAGAGAACGCATCTACGGCATTCTGTTACCCACAAATCCAGGTATTGTATATTACATGGTTATTACAATATTACATGGTTATTACAACATTGCATTCTTGTTTGTTGTCAGTTTTACTACCAGGCACCAACTCAATGAAGCAGGTTGCTATTTATCGTGCATCTTTTCTCAGACAGTGGTGGACGGGCCCCAACCGTGAGGGAATGGTTTGTTTTTCCTGGAAACCCACTAAAGGACCCCAAAGTAGTCTCTCCCTTGCCCCTGAACCACTCTGGTATGTTGTGAATTCTTAACATTAATTTAACAACTCTTGTGGAATAAGAAGTTGATTGCATATTGATGCAAAGTGCTGTAGATAGATTTATCTCACTTTGAAATAATATTTTCCTTGCCATGTTGGAAACCAGATTTGAAGCGTTTATGGTTTGGGAAGGACTCCGAAACAAAAGGCCTCCGCATCTCCACCTTCTTGGCTGTATTTGAGTTGGATGAATTCTCAGTGGAGCATGATCGTCTGGATGGCTCTTTGATGGCTGTGCTGTGCCTTGTGACTTACATTGCCATGCAGGTGGGGAAAATACTATGTTTTAGTGTGAAGTGTTTTTTTTCCGTCTGTCTTTACAAACGCCTGTACTTCAGCCTCTTGTCTCAGTAGAATGTTAGTCTACATGAACCAGTCTCCCCTCTGGGGTTGTACAATGTTGCCGTTGGTCTAGCCATATTATTCACCTTTGTTATGAAAAGAGGACTGCCATTATCACATAGATAATTTACCCCCCCCCCCCCCCCCGATGCTCTGATTTAAACTTTTTCTCTGTGGTTCTCTCTGGACAATGAAGCTATCAGCGTCTGATAAGGAACAATAGTTATGTCTACTGCTGCGCTTAGGGTGCTCTATGCATAATGCCTTTTTCATGTTTTCTCAGTGATTTCTCATTCTTGTATGTTTGTTTTGTATACAACACCGTGTTTCCATTACCCTCAGGCTAGAACACTCCTCATGCTTCTTTTTAGGTGGGCCACCTCTCCTTGGAAGACATAGATGCATATCTCAGCCAAGCTATCTGTGTCAGGTACAAATCCTACACAGAACTGCTTCACACAAGGGTGAGTGAGATACGCTAGTGTCCTCTGGCTGTTTCAGACAAACCATTTAAGATCTTTATAGATGCTTTATAGAAGGGTTATATCACATTTCTGAAAGTGTCAGATATAAAGACCTGTTACTTATATAGTTATACATTTGCTTATAAATTATTTGTGTAGCATCTATGTAGGCCTTATTAAGAGTTTGTGAAGACTTCATTTAGCTTTTAAAGTTGTTTTGTTTTAAAGTGGGATCCTTCTATTTTCTAAAAACTAAAGATAGTTGGAAAGCTTTTCGGAAGGCATAGAAGTCTTTCCAGTATGTGTTCTGCATCTTTATACTACTCATCCAAGTCTTCTAATTTTGCATGTGAGGACAAGCTGCTAATTAGGTTGGAGAGTGTATAGTGTATAGCCCATGATCATATGGCTCCAACCCAGTCATTGAGGTGTTTGCAAATAAACAACCACTTAAGATAATGGCCTGACAAAGGCCTCAGAGTGTGATGAACGTCAGATGGAGGATGATTGGCTTATAGCAAATTACTGACAACAGACTGAGAGACAATAGCAGGTAGGGTGCACTGATTTTATTTGACCCACCCTAGGTCTTGTGAATGTCTGTCTCCACACCGGCAGGCATTATTCACTCACTTAAATGACAACTGTGTAGACACATTCAAACAAATTCATCCCTAACCGCACCAAGGACAACAACAAGAGAATGGGGCTGGGAGAATTGCATAGCCAAGAAGCCGTTTTTCCACGATACAGCTCGTCCCACAGAAGAAACTCGGTTGACTCTCTCAATATGCAAGAAGATGCAGCAGGAGAAACTGCTGGGGGTGGGGGTGTAATTTTGGGTCGCATTGCGACATTCCTGCCCAAACTGCTCTAATTGTGGCCTGAACCTGAGAGCGATGCTTTAGCGACGGACTCCAAGCTGTCCCTGACACTGACCACAGCGGCTATTTGCAGCTCCCCACCCTAATTTAAACCTTACTATGTCTGCTATTTCTGCCCCGGCTGCCCAGAGCGGGCGGCGGTTTTCCTGGGCCCGGGTTGATAGTGGCTCCTTACAGTAGAGATAATGGATGATAGCAATGACAAATTAAAGCCTAGTGGGAGACATTCAGGAAGCCACCTCCTGATTTACAGTGCCTCCATAGCGTCCTCCCTAAAGCTAGCATCAGTCAGTTTCTCTGGTCTTGTCAAATCAGGATTGTTACTGTTAGTCTGATATTAATAGAAATCGACTCACTGTGGACACTATCATCTGTAACTCTCCATTCTTTCTCTTGTGATCATTGAACATTGTAAGGATTTTGTGTGTGTTGGTTTATATAACAGCCTCAGTCAACTCCAGCTTGTGTAACACTAGATCCCAGACTATATGGGGTGATTTGTTTGTGTTGGGGAGATTTCCATTTAGTTAGTGCACATTAGCAGGTGTTGAATGGGTGGACTGGAGGAGGGAGCGAGAGAGGCACACGCGCCGGGCGGGGTGGGGACAGCCTGCTGCTGGACAGATCAGAGTGTGTAAGCTTGTCTGCCTTTCCTATTCCAGGGCTCCACACGCACCTGTTGCCCCACACCATTGTTGCATCCCATAGGGAAGTATGTCACATCTGCCTGAATTCTCAGAAGGCCAGGGGTGGGGAGGGTCAGTGAGAGGAGGAGGGGGAGACAGATGGCAGGAGACTTTCCAGGAGCAGCCTGATGCCCCCGGAGAGTCTCTATCTCTCTCCTCTCTCTCTAATCTCTCTCCCCCTGCAGTGCTTTCTCATACTGGGGGAATGTCCATTCAGCCTTGGGCTGGGGATCAGGGGATGCCACTGCATTAGGGAGGTTGGAGGATTCCAGATTTCCTGCTTTATCCCTCGGTATTCCGGGATTCCTCCAACCGGGATTTCGGGAAAACCAGGGAACTTATTGAAAGTTCCCGGAATTTTTCACCCCTGGTCATGAGACACTTCATCTAAGCTTGTTCAGCAGAATGGGATGTGCGGTGCTGTTTCAAATATACACTGGTAAGATCCTCTCTTGTGTAATGGACAGATGATTGTCCTAAACACAGAGGGGTGCCCCCAGGAGTGTCGGCTGTCTCAGGCGTCTGGTTGGAGTAGATTTGAATGCTTATGCTTTGGGGAAGTTGCTGTGAGGACAGCTGCACCCATCTACTTAAAGACATGGTTCTCCCCAACTTTTACCCTCTTCACTGAGGGTGGTTCCATGGCTGGAGATAAGTATTCTTACTTCAGCATTTAGAGTAAAATACACCTAATTTTGGAAAGGAGGTTTGACTAAGTTTAGAAATGTTCAAGGAAAATTGTAACTGGTTTTCTAATTGGCCAGGGATCCCACACACAAGTATGTGTTTCCTACTTAACTGCCACTTTCAACCAATGAACAGGACAAGTGTAACCACACATTGTCAAATTACTACGTGTCAAATTGGCCAGTTTAGGCCTATACTCTGTTTTTAAACAAGCCCCAAAGTAGTAGCTTCCCTTGCTTGCCTGTATGTGTGTTTAGATATGGGATGAGTGCTTTGTTTAGGGGCAGTGTGCCTGCTGACTGTAGCCTTTTTAGCTTTCTTCGTTTGCTTTAGCTGAAGCTGTGTTTGAATGAGGAGCAGGTGGCAGGCAGGTCTCTGGGCTGATGTGTTTGAATGAGGAGCAGGTGGCAGGCAGGTCTCTGGGCTGATGTGTTTGAATGGGGAGCAGGTGGCAGGCAGGTCTCTGGGCTGATGTGTTTGAATGAGGAGCAGGTGGCAGGCAGGTCTCTGGGCTGATGTGTTTGAATGGGGAGCAGGTGGCAGGCAGGTCTCTGGGCTGATGTGTTTGAATGGGGAGCAGGTGGCAGGCAGGTCTCTGGGCTGATGTGTTTGAATGGGGAGCAGGTGGCAGGCAGGTCTCTGGGCTGATGTGTTTGAATGGGGAGCAGGCAGCAGGCAGGTCTCTGGGCTGATGTGTTTGAATGGGGAGCAGGGGGCAGGCAGGTCTCTGGGCTGATGTGTTTGAATGGGGAGCAGGGGGCAGGCAGGTCTCTGGGCTGATGTGTTTGAATGAGGAGCAGGTGGCAGGCAGGTCTCTGGGCTGATGTGTTTGAATGGGGAGCAGGTGGCAGGCAGGTCTCTGGGCTGATGTGTTTGAATGAGGAGCAGGCGGCAGGCAGGTCTCTGGGCTGATGTGTTTGAATGAGGAGCAGGTGGCAGGCAGGTCTCTGGGCTGATGTGTTTGAATGGGGAGCAGGCAGCAGGCAGGTCTCTGGGCTGATGTGTTTGAATGAGGAGCAGGTGGCAGGCAGGTCTCTGGGCTGATGTGTTTGAATGGGGAGCAGGCAGGTCTCTGGGCTGATGTGTTTGAATGAGGAGCAGGCGGCAGGCAGGTCTCTGGGCTGATGTGTTTGAATGGGGAGCAGGTGGCAGGCAGGTCTCTGGGCTGATGTGTTTGAATGGGGAGCAGGCGGCAGGCAGGTCTCTGGGCTGATGTGTTTGAATGAGGAGCAGGTGGCAGGCAGGTCTATGGGCTGATGTGTTTGAATGAGGAGCAGGCGGCAGGCAGGTCTCTGGGCTGATGTGTTTGAATGGGGAGCAGGTGGCAGGCAGGTCTCTGGGCTGATGTGTTTGAATGAGGAGCAGGCGGCAGGCAGGTCTCTGGGCTGATGTGTTTGAATGAGGAGCAGGCGGCAGGCAGGTCTCTGGGCTTATGTGTTTGAATGGGGAGCAGGTGGCAGGCAGGTCTCTGGGCTGATGTGTTTGAATGGGGAGCAGGCGGCAGGCAGGTCTCTGGGCTGATGTGTTTGAATGAGGAGCAGGCGGCAGGCAGGTCTCTGGGCTTATGTGTTTGAATGGGGAGCAGGCGGCAGGCAGGTCTCTGGGCTGATGTGTTTGAATGGGGAGCAGGGGGCAGGCAGGTCTCTGGGCTGATGTGTTTGAATGGGGAGCAGGTGGCAGGCAGGTCTCTGGGCTGATGTGTTTGAATGGGGAGCAGGGGGCAGGCAGGTCTCTGGGCTGATGTGTTTGAATGGGGAGCAGGCGGCAGGCAGGTCTCTGGGCTGTTTGGCAGGGCCTAATCAGACCTCTTATCTCCTATGGGAGGGACCAGGTGAGACCTGAGGGTAAAGACACTCCCCTACGTATTTATTTGGACAGTGAAGCTGAAACTTAATTTGTCTCTATACTCCAGCATTTAGGATTTGAGATCAAATGTTTCATATGAGGTGACAATACAGAATGTCAGTTTTTATTTGAGGGTATTTTAATATCTGTTTTACCATTTAGAAATTAAAGCACTTTATGTAAAATTACAGATGCACAAAGATCATGCCCCCAAAACATGCTAACCTCTCAGCATTACCAAAACATGCTAACCTCTCAGCATTACCAAAACATGCTAACCTCTCAGCATTACCAAAACATGCTAACCTCTCAGCATTACCAAAACATGCTAACCTCTCAGCATTACCAAAACATGCTAACCTCTCAGCATTACCAAAACAGGGGTTGTTAGCATTTTCTGGGGGTATGATATTTAGGCCTCTGTCACAATTCATTATTCAATATTCATTCATAATTATCTGTAATCATGGTAGTATCCACATCAATGTAGAAGTGTTTAGAAACATATTCTATTATTATTTACAATAAAAGTGACTCCAAAATGACACCATACATTATTTACTATTAATTTCTACTGGGCACAACATAATCTGAAACAGAACCAAAACAAACTGCATATACATCCAACAACTTTGTGGAGTCACAAGCTTGATGAAAGTCATTGTGTGCTAGGAATATGGGACCAAATACTACATTTTTGACTAAATTTAATACACTGTAAGTGCATTTGTCCAAATACTTATGATACCTTCAAATGGGGGGACTAGACACATAAAGTGCTTTCATGTCTAAACAGATATGCATGAAAATACCCTCAAATAAAAGGTGACATTATGTACTGTCCCATCATATAAAACATTTGAGCACATATCCAAAATGCTGGAGTACAGAGCCAAATGAAACCTTTTAGTGTTCCTGTCCTAGTGAATATGTAGGGAATTGTACAGGGAACATCTGCCTGTTGGCTAGCTAGCTACTGCTCTTGTCCTGCTGCTACCCCTGCCTCTCCTCTCTATGTGCAGATCAACTCTCTGGGGCAGAGTTTATTTACTGTAACTGGCCTGGCTCCATAATGTATGTGCTATAGCATACTCTTCTATTGTCGTCATGCCATACAGTTAGGACGATACATTACAGAACACTCCCAAAGAAACATTTGGTGTAGAACAGATATGATTGTCTGTCATGTAGAATAGAGAATCATGTGAGCTCTATTGACTCTATTTCTATCTGCTCTGCAGGTCTCTCATGTGGAGCCCCGGGCGGTTCAGCTGGGCTCTCTGTTTGTCCGAGGGCTGACCCACCTGGTGGCCGCCAACAGTGCTTGCGGATGCCCCTTCCCCATGGAGCAGCTGATGCCCTGGAACACCTTTGACGGCCTGCTCTTCCACTCAAAGTATCTGCTGGCTCACTCAGGGAGGCCTCAGGAGGAGCTGCTGGAGGGCAATGTGAGTCAGTGTACACAGTGGTAGTAGGATTGATTATAGAGATTAGCTAATGTAACGGTGGTGGTAGGGTTGATTGTAGATATTAGCTGCTGAAACAGTGGTGGTAGGATTGATTGTGGATATTAGCTAATGTAACAGTGGTGGTAGGAATGATTTGTAGATATTAGCTAATGTAACAGTGGTGGTAGGATTGATTGTAGATATTAGCTAATGTAACAGTGGTGGTAGGATTGATTGTAGATATTAGCTACTGTAACAGTGGTGGGTAGGCTTGATTGTAGATATTAGCTACTGTAACAGTGGTGGTAGGATGGTTGTAGATATTAGCTACTGAAACAGTGGTGGTAGGATTGATTGTAGATATTAGCTACTGTAACAGTGGTGGTAGGCTTGATTGTAGATATTAGCTACTGAAACAGTGGTGGTAGGATTGTAGATATTAGCTAATGTAACGGTGGTAGGAATGATTGTAGATATTAGCTACTGAAACAGTGGTGGTAGGATTGTAGATATTAGCTAATGTAACGGTGGTAGGAATGATTGTAGATATTAGCTACTGAAACAGTGGTGGTAGGATTGATTGTAAATATTAGCTACTGAAACAGTGGTGGTAGGATTGATTGTAAATATTAGCTACTGAAACAGTGGTGGTAGGGTTGATTGAAGATATTAGCTAATGTAACAGTGGTGGTAGGATTGATTATACACTGAACTAAAATATAAATGTAACATGCAACAATTTCAAAGATTTTAATGAGTTACAGTTCATATAAGGAAATCAGTCTATTTAAATAAAATCATTAGGCCCTAATCTATGGATTTCACATGACTGGGAATACAGATAGGCATCTGTTGGTCAAAGATACCTTAAAAAAAAGGTAGGAGTGTGAATCAGAAAACCAGTCAGTATCTGGTGTGACCACACATCTCCTTAGCATAGAGTTGATTGTGGCCTGTGGAATGTTGTCCCACTCCTCTTCAATGGCTGTGCGAAGTTGCTGGATATTGGCAGGAACTGGAACATGCTGTCGTACACGTCGATCCAGAGCGTCCCAAACATGCTCAATGGGTGACATGTGAGTATGCATGCCATGGAAGAACTGGGACATTTTCAGCTTCTAGGAATTGTGTACAGATCCTTGTGACATGGGACCGTGCATTATAATGCTGAAACATGAGGTGATGGCTGCGGATGAATGGCACGACAATGGACCTCAGGAGCTTGTCACGGTATCTCTGTGCATTCAAATTGACATAGATAAAATGGAATTGTGTTTGTGGTCTGTAGCTTATACTTGCCCATACCATAACCCCACCGCCACCATGGGACACTCTCTTCACAATGTTGACATAAGCAAACCGCTCACCCAAATGACACCATACACGCTATCGGCCTGGTACAGTTGAAACCAGGATTCTTCCGTGAGCACACTTCTCCAACGTGCCAGTGGCCATCGATGGTGAGCATTTGCCCACTGAAGTCGGTTACGACTCCAAACTGCGCTCAGGTCAATACCCTGGTGAGGACCACGAGCACGCAGATGAGCTTCCCTGAGATGGTTTCTGACAGTTTGTGCAGAAATTCTTTGTTTGTGCAAACCCACAGTTTCATTAGCTGTCCGGGTGGCTGGTCTCAGACAATCCCACAGATGAAGAAGTCAGATGTAGAGGTCCTGGCTGGCGTGGTTACACGTGGTCTGCGGTTGTGAGGCCGGTTGGACATGCTGACAAATTCTCTAAAACAACGTTGGAGGCGGATTATGGTAGAGAAATTAATGTTAAATTCTCTGGCAACAGCTCTGGTGGACATTCCTGCAGTCAGCATGCCAATTGCATGCTCCCTCAAAACTTGAGACATCTGTGGCATTGTTGTGCACATTTTAGAGTGACCTTTTATTGTCCCCAGCACAAGGTGCACCTGTGTAATGATCATGCTGTTTGATCAGCTTCTTGATATGCCACACCTCTCAGGTGGATGGATTATCTTGGCAAAGGAGAAATGCTCACTAACGGATATAAACAAATTTGTGCACAAAATTTGAGAAATAAGCTTTATGGAACATTTCTGGGATATTTTCTTTCAGCTCATGAAACATGGGACCAACACTTTACATGTTGCATTTTATATTTTTGTTTAGTGTAGATATGAGCTACTATAACTGGTGGTAGGTTTGATTTATAGCTATTAGCTACTATGTCTGTGGTGACTATCCTCAGATGAGGCCCCAAAAGCAAATTCCAGACATTGTGGCTCCAAAGTTGTCTTTGAAACCAATAGAAGTCAAAATCATGTAGGGGAAACCCTACCTTGTGTGTACACTCAACTGGGAAGTGTTTTTCTTACTGAACTTGGCTCATCCTCTTGTTTAGGTATCCTGGGTGTCCCTGTTCCGTTTTCTGAGAGAGCTGGTCCTGGGAATCTGCAGCAGCCGTGGCCAGACCATCCAGTCCAGACCACGGATAACACATCCCGGTGAGAGACCCATTCATTTTACCAATGAAACATGTTGAGGTTCGAGTGTCGGTGAACAAAGCACACACATTTACATAAACACAGTCCATTCGTAGCAAGGTCATTCTGTCCAGTTAGTGGGTAATCACTGTTCAATATACTTTATCTACAAAACATTTTTATATGCTTATACTCTTTGTTTAGGCTAATGTTAAAAAAAATTCATGACAACATGGATCCTCCTCAAAGTTATGCTGCAATGTTGGTTGATTACTGAGGCAAAGACATTGCTACTCTTTGCCACGCTCGGAGAGTCAGCCTATCATTATTATCCATATGTTCTGAATAAAAGGAAAGAATTATAGTTGAGAGAATGTGTACTCTACCATGTAGGACTGTGGGTGCCCCTTGTGGGGGAACAATACCCAGTAGTCTCTACAGTCTATAATAAGATCCATCTGGGCCTCAGTCCATTGGCAACGTTCCAGTAGAAGATTATTTTGGCTCCTCAAGATGCTTTGTCATAACAAGAATAATTCTGGGTTTCTTTTTATAGGATGTGATCTATATTAGGTAACATAACAAGACAACCAAATTATAACATCCCAGGACCAGCCTGTTACAAAGTCCTCAACCCCCACTGCTCATCTGGCATCCAGCGTACTGTGGTTCTCTTTGGAGATTAAAAGAACCCGGACGGAAAAATCTGTTTGTTCTCTTGACATTGAACAACACGTGAAATATGAACTACATTTTCTTTAGCTTTGGTTGGTTTTGCTTGGGCTGCAATGATTTGATTTGTGATGTCTGCTCTTTGTCCAAACACAGTATTTGAATGAATGTATGATACCCTATTTCTGTGGGCCACAAATACTATGAGATATTGAGAGTGGAAAGGAGGCTTAAGTTTGGAATAAGCGACTAGTTCTGTAAACAAAATCTAACAAACTCAAAATAAGTGTTGAAGTATAGATGGGAATGGGAACTTGTCCCAAACTGTCATGCTTAGTAGGGCCAAGACAATACCAGTATCTCCATACTCCTTAGTATCGTAGCAAGGAAACAAAACATGAAGCGGATTTAAATTATTTAGGAAAACAGGGTCTAATGTTGGAAACAGACATCGTTATGTTGTCATCCAGTCACATGTATTTATTTTCCAAGCTATAGGGCACAATATTTGACATACAGCAGGTTTTTAAACGGAACAAAAGAGTTTCGTCTGCTTTGTGTTTTCATTTTTGCCATGGAAAATATATTGAGATATTGGTATCGTCACAGCCCTACAATAAGCCCTACAATGCTTTTCAGTAAAAAATTGTTATGCTCCCAGAATATTGAGTTCCTCTGAGGTGAAACAAACATTCTGACCTTAATAACATAATGAGGCCCCTCTAATCATTAGAGTGGCTAAGTAAAAACAAGACAAAAACAGAGCCACCACGACCATGCGTGTGTGTCTGCCTGCATGCGTGTGTCTGCCTGCATGCTTGTGTGTCTGCCTGCATGCGCGTGTGAGGCCGATGTTTTAAGAACTGCCTTTTTTTCCCCTTTCGTTTTTGTTTGTCTCCTTGCCAATGTTCACTTTAAGTCTCTTGTCTTTCATACAAGTATTGTCCTGAGTTTATAGATCCCATACGCTGAAAAAAACCAGTTTTTTACTCCTTTTATTCAGTGTACACAAAGGTATGTCTTCAATATATGTCTTAGACTCAACCAGTAATCATTACCCAAGGGTTGTGGGGAGATGGTGGTGGCGCTTTGCGAGCACAGAATTGTATGGTTTGTGTTTGGAGTGATTCTTAATGTTTCGTCTCCACAGCGAAATATTTATACCGAGACTCTGAAACTCATAATTAACAGAGCATTTAAATATTTTGTGTGGTGTTTTCCTCAGGGAAGCATGTGGATCACAGCGAGCAGTGGAGGGAAAGAGGAGCCCCATCGGGACAGCATGGTCCCTCTCCTCAACGCTACAGACCCCAGACCAGATCCCCATCAGGACAGCATGGTCCCTCTCCTCAACGCTACAGACCCCAGACCAGATCCCCGTCAGGACAGCATGGTCCCTCTCCTCAACGCTACAGACCCCAGACCAGATCCCCTTCAGGACAGCATGGTCCCTCTCCTCAACTCTACAGACCCCAGACCAGATCCCCATCAGGACAGCATTTTCCTTCTCCTCAACACTACAGACCCCAGACCAGATCCCCATCAGGACAGCATTGTCCCCCTCCTCAACACTACAGACCCCAGAGCAGAGGTCCTAGAGCACAGGCACATGGTAGGCTACAGACAGACCACTAGCTGCAGGTTGCTGCCTGGGCCAGGGCGTAGTGCCATTGAGGTTTATTCCAACCAGCCAACAACAAAGCAGTAGCAACCTAATTTGATTCTGTTGTTGGTTGAATGACTTTCAACCAGCTGACTAAAACATGATGTTTTTTTTTTTACTTGATTTTATTAATAATCGTATGATATCATTCATAATTAATCATATTTTATAGTTTTCACAGAACATAACAGACCAAGATCAACACGTCCAAACAGAAGGAGATACCACCTGGCACCTAGGTGAGTGTCTGTTATGAGCAAGCTGCATCCATTCATCTGCATTGCCTTGAAAAAAAAATGTATTCTGATTTGTCTTGCCCCTCTGTTTTTAATGTAGGTGGCAGAACCCCCATCCTGATTTCCCCTGACTGTCAGTGTTGAGTGGACATGCCTTGCTGGGACCATGTTACAGAATTGCCCTGTTAAGAGCAGCACAGCCCAACACACTCAGGGGATATGTCTGATATTAGACTGACTTGTGTTGAACTTTGAACACAGTTTGTGTTACCATAACCTCACAATTGGATTGGCTTGGAGAAATGTAGTTCATGTAACTGAGATATTGGTTGCAATAGGAGAGGATATGCGTCACAAGGAGAGGATTTTGTTTCTTACTAACTGTTTGAGGTACTGGAATGTAACAAGTGAAAGAGGACCTGAGGGAGCAGTTACATTTCACTTGGTTTAGCATCTGAAATCCCAAAGTAAGTATTGACATACCAAAATAAGACGGGATAGGTGAGAGTGGGGAAAGTTGAGCCAAAGAGGTAAGTTGAGCCGCCCTTGTTTCTAGGAAACCAGACACATGTCATTTCACCAAATGTTTAGGAAGAGGTCATCATTTAATAGAGTCTGTGAGGGAAGAAACCACATGGAAAAAGTGGTAAGCAAGTTGGGTCCTCCAAAAATATTTTCACCAAGTCAAATGTATTTAATGTGTTAGGTTAAGATACAAGCATCATGAAACTTCTAACTAGACACTTTTAAGATGGTTCCATACGTCAGTAGAGGTCTGTATAAGCTTCAATATGAGGTCCTAAACCTAGCATAAAAGTGCATCCTTGTAGCTGTGTGGGCTAATATAGTCAAAATGTTTGCCTTGTGGTAAATTAAGCCAATGGTTGAGGCAATGGCAAGTTGAGCAAATTGAAGTGTTTTCTTCCCAGGCATAATAAAAGGCATTATCGCTGGGATATGAGGTACCAACAAGACCTGGCCTGTGTTACGTGTTTTAACAAGTACAAAGTGTTTTTTAGGTGTTAAACCTGTGTTTTAAAATATGCTTTAAATTATTTTTAAGTGATTGGGTTGAATTGTGTTTGGGAAATAAAAATAGACGTTTTATAAGGGTAGTGGTAATATTTCATTCGGTACAGAAATGTGTAGGCGGCTTAACTTTACCCTGTCCCGTGGCTCAACTTACCCCATAAGTTGAGCCAAGAGAGCACTTTTTTGGGGGGACAAATTATGTAATTTTTACATGAATTCTGATAATTTCCATGGATACACAACATCCTGAAATATACGTAGATCATTGTTTGAAAGAACACTGTATTTCCCTTGATAGAGATGCTGAATACATTTTAAAAAATGTCTCAATTGACCCCACTTTCTTACCCCTACATTTTCTCCCAATGCTAGGATGTTAGTCTGGGGCCAGTGGAATCTGAGGTAGTTACTCTGAATCTGTCAAGTTACTCTGCATCTGAGCAAACTCCAAAGCATCACTTCAGAGATGTGGTGAGAGATGACTTGACTTTGTTGATGTTTTTATATCAACTATCACTTAGGGTATTTTATCATTTCACTGTAATTTACTGTGTGATTATTCACGCAGATGTGATTTGTCATCATTTTCAAAATGACACATTTCAAATGAAGTCTCAGACCCTGAACAAGAGCAACATCCAATGCTATCAAAACCAACTGCCATGCTCCACTGCCATTATCAGTGTTTAGAATGCTGCTACATTCCCTCAGAGAAGGCAGCGAGCAGCGCTAGGCTTACACTCAGAGAATCTCTGAGCTGGGTGATGACATGCATGGTGTACCAAGCAGGGCCTCCCTATTCCTGACAAGGACAACACCTTCTACAAGTGGTAATTCACCACATTACCTGGCCAAAGTGGTCAAAGCACAGCTCTTTCCTCTTATCTGCAGAAAATGAAGCACATGCTGAAATGAAAAACAAAGCAATATAAACAGATGTCTTGACCTTGGCGGCAGAGCAACATATAGACTGAGCAGGAAAGAGATCCGATCGATTTCTACAGAAGAAAGAAAGGAGAAAAGGACCAGGTTGTTGATACGGTGATGATGATGTCACAGGGTTCAGTATGATACTGAGATAGATGGGCTTTTAGACAAAATACAATGAAAGTCCTGTGAAGTCACCATGAAGGGAAACTATGCTGGTTAGAGCACTACTGCACAAGCCTTTTTCATATAATCTGATTATGTAAAACAGTGGACTGAATGCATGAGTAACCCACAGGGGTTTGTCTTAGCTGTGACTAGTATGATGTCAAAGGTGTCGCAGCAGGTAGCCTAGAGGAGGACCATTAGCCTGAAGATTGCTGGTTTGGATGTGGAGTTATGGAAGGAAACAGAGTCCAAACTAAGATTAATTTTGGTACCAAGGTCTTTAAATCTGGCCCCCATACACAATGCTAAATGAAGCGTATATGTGCATGTAAGTTAAAAAGCAGCCCAGAAAGAGGCAAAGTAGCTGCAACAGCAACACATCTTCCCTTTTGAGTTTCACAGTCCCCAATTACCCATTTAATTATGGCATGGCTTCATGTGCCCTAATGGTAAATATAGTCTCTTTGCCCCAGAGGCTCTGTGGTTGTGGTCAAGGCCAAGTGGGCCAGAACTGAAGGTGCCGCGTGGGGGCTGTGGTGGCTGAATGCGTGACGGGCGGGGCGCACCCATCCTCATGGCCATAACAGGGAGCAAGTCGCCTGTTGTGCGCCAGGCCGGGGGAGAGACAGGAGAGCAAGAGCGGCGGGTCTCTGCCACAGGAACCAGAGGACTTGGCACACTGTCATCTCTGTTTCCTCTATGGAACAGAGGGAATGGGTGGGGCCTGCAGGCGCGCCGGCACAGCCATCCGTTCCAGAGCCCCGAGACTGTGCTGTACCCAAAGAAATGAAAGCCTGCACACTGCTGTTTTCAGTTTGACTTTGTGTTTTGGTGGTTGGGTGTGGGAAGAGAGGGGAGGGGGGATAGTGAAGATGGTAGCATGTGCCAAAAACTGTGAAAGGGCCTTTACTGCAGTTGGTTGGCTACTCTAGATTGTCATTATCAAGGTGTTGAATACAAGTACCCGTTAGTTGTGGCTTGAATTTAACATTTTGTGTGTATGTTTAGAAAATATAAACAATCAAAATGTCAAATGTTTACTTATAGTGTTGGTGATAATTATAGAATGTCCAATCTGTTGTCTATAATAAGCCCTTTTAGGACTGCCTATAACTTGAGTTGAAACACAGTAGTTTACCAATAAAAACGACGCGCTGCTGGGACAGGACAAATATGCAATACTACAATAGTCAAAAAATAGTTTAAAATGCCAAGAGCCAAAGTGAGCAAATATAGCCAGGGATATTTACAGCCTGAACAATAAATAGACACCTTTCTTTACAAAGTCTGGAACCGGTCCCAGATTTGTTGATGCTGCGTTTGTGGATGGACTTCCGCAAAGTCAAAAACCAATGGAGAAGAAGAAAACACAATCAAAAGAGCGGGCACGTAGTGTGCTGGCTGGATGTTGGCATATATTTAGTGGGTTGAGGTGAGTGTGAGTGCTAGTCTGCCTTTGTGCATGTCAACTGAACAGTATCATGCCCTCGCCAACACTAGCCCATAGCTTTCACTATTCTCTTTGTTGTATTTGGAATCTAAGCCCATTTAGAGCCATTATTTAAAACAAAACGGGATTGCCACTGGCTCCAATTGTTCATATGATGACAGTTAAGTGTGAACTGTAATACGAAATAGCTTGAGTAATAGTATTGAGGACTTTGAAACCAGCTCTTTTAATAGCTCTGTATTGTCTGCCTGACAGCACTAAGCATGGTTTAGTTGGTGTTAATGTGACAACTCACTTTAGAAGGATGCCCTACTACCATTGAATTCAATCTATTTCAGTTAAATCGTGTCCTAGGAAAGAACTAAAAGAGAGAGGACATTCTTAACCAGACATGGAAATGGGTTAAGTCACCTGTTACTTTGACCAAAGTCAACCTACGGATGTAGGATCTTAATTTGAGCCAGTTTGCTACAGCAGGAAAATAATCCTGCAGTAACAGTAAATGTGTATTAGAATGAATGGACATTTTTGTAGGGATTGATACATTTTTCCTAAGGGATAATGAAGTCTGAAATTCCAAAGTGGAAATTACAAACTTCAGAAGCCTTTTTAAACCTCAGATCGACAAGTTTTAAATTTCCTGCAACAGGTTGATCAAATTAAGATCATACATCTTTACCATGAAACCCTCCCTTGTTACAGAGCTATAAAACCCAGCAAGGGGAAGTAAATATATACACATACAGTATGTCAGCATGAGCAAACCATTCCTCCTATTTCTCATCCTGCCTAGTAATATACAGTCAGTTGTCAAACCCAGTTTGGTTAACGTTCAGTCTAAAAATGCAATGGACTGTCAGTAATTTGCCTTCAGATTCTCCAGTGCTATTCACCTCGTAGGGCTAATCTCGCTTTGTGGTATGTAACAATGCAGCACCAAATGAGGAGGAAATGTCAGGTTATGTTTCAGTGCCAGCCTCCTTCCCACCCTCCATCTGTAGTAATAGCCGGTGCTTATTGGAACATATGCTGCTTGTTGCACACCCACCATCTGTTGGCTGAACTGATGGAGTGATCCTGTTGCCAGGGTGATGGGGCCATTCAGTGAAATAGCCCTGCCTACAAACATTTATTCTCAAGTTTTGGTGTTTCTAGTACATAGGAATGTCTTTGGTACTGCATGTTACCTAGAGCAACTTTTGTCAGTGGAAAGGGTTTTGAAGACAATAAGCGTCTTTGTAAAGTAACAACCTAACAATTTTGTGCATAATACAATTAGTCTGAATACCAAACTGCTATTAGGAGCTTTCAATATCTACATTTAGATCATCAAAATAATGCTGCTTTCAATATGATTTAATATCTTGTAATATTTAGACATGTTAAGTTTCTCCCAAATGGAAGGTCACATTCAAAGCACTTATACTGTTGTTTTCCGTTATATTCATGTAGGTATGGCCCTCGGGTATGGCCCTCGGGTATATATCCTAAAGAAAAGCCATTCCCAGAGAGTCGAGAGCGAGAGATGTTCAGTGCACACTCTAGTTTGGTGTGCCGTTGAGCCTAGCCGTGTCTGATTTCTGTTCTTTCAACTGCCACCACTCCAGTGAACCTGAGACACAAAGAGGAAAGGAGCGCCCCAACACAAAGGACCAGGGAGAAAGTCAAAGCACTTGAAACCCAATCCTCAAGACTTATGCCACCGTTTGGCCATCTACTTTGCTCTCAACTGTATCTAACTGATGCTGTATTGACTTCAGTCAAAAGATTTAAGGAACCCCTGTACCCCCTACTCCACCTTCCATTCCACATGCCTGCTGGCCATATGTCAGCCCCATGCGTGACTTACTACTGTATCACTCACAAAGCAGGGAAAGTTCTCAAAAGTGCACCAAACTCTTTGGGTAACCTTGTCTGAATGAATACAAGGACATGGCTATGAGTTGCAGCTGTGACTTGCTGAAATTCTGTGGACTAATTGAATGAAACAGTGACAGATAAAATGACATACTGGTCGAGATTAAATTCAACGTACAAAGGAGAAAGAAAGTTGCCTTCAGCTGTGGTCTGTAGTGTGATGAGTGTAAGGAAGGACAGAACTTGCATTGTTGCTGCATGAGCTCTATTCTCACACAACTGCCTACAGTAGCTCAGCACCACAGGGTTCTGTGAAATACCTGGAACAACAGGCCAGACAAACAAGAGGCTACAACGTCTTCAGTTTTTAAACCCTACTTTTACATTCTTCTAAATTGGGGGATGTTATTATAGGCTCATGAGAGCCTGAACAAATATACACCTGAAATAATTGTTTATTTTTGAGGGCCTCAAAAGGGCCTCTCTGTACCCCCACACTAACATAATGGTACCCATACCAACCAACACACATACACAAAAAAAGTTTCCATGTAGTTGAGTTGTGAGTGGATGTGGGCCAATTATGTCGGAATGTGAAGTGGTAGGGGGCTTCACGTGTCAAAACCTTTTTAATGACAAGGATGAGGAAGGCAATAAAAACAGTAGCTGCCAAAGGAGGTTCGTTCAGAGTTTGTTAAAACAATGTACGAACTAATCACGGCAGAGGGCCCTGCACCACATGAGAGCCGCCCCCCAGAGGGCAGAGCAGGGGAGATGGAAGTACCACATGGAGCGAGCTGCTGCCATGGAGGTCAGAGATGTGAGAGACCGAGCACAGAGGGGAAGGCGTGGGCTTCCTCTAGCCTGCACGGTCCTGACTGACTTTCACAGTCTCACGTGGTGCGTTCTGGCTGTTGACCCTGTACTGCTGAAGATCTCTATCGGGTCTTCAAGGGACCGGCAAACCATCCCTGCTGCTTGTAGGATGGTTTTAGGATACAGCACTTTCCCAAAAACAAAAACTGATATTTTTACTTTGACTTCCTGCTGTATCTTTGTCTTATGTAGAGTCAGCTGTTAGTGATGCTTTATTTGAATGTTGTATCATAATTCCTGCCATAGGTTATCATTCATATGACTTTGAGTTTGGTATTATCTACTGCATTATGACAGTTTGACATAAATGTAGGTCACATCATGGCTGGCATGGCTGTCAAAGTCATCATGTTTATGACAACATTATCACATTCCCACATTTGTCGGTTATGCAGTATGTAATATCAGTGTAACTTGGGAGTGTTATTTATTGAGGAGAAAAACATTAAAAGTTTCTGTTCAATTTTAATTGACCCACTGACCTAGGGAAAAATAATAATGGCTATATGCAGTGTATCAAAAAATATATATATATTTTTTGCTTAGGTCACTGATTCAGACTCATATAGAGCAGGAATAGATGAATGCACCATCTCGAATGTTATCATCTAATTAACTATGCAGATTTTATTAACAGCCAGTCACCAAGGGCAAGTGCTGAGGCACATTCTATTAGAAATGCTAATAGGCCAATTAATGTGGCCGGTGTGAAGGCCTTTCTTCTCTCCGGAGAATAAACCCTGCCCTCGACTGTGTTAAACATATGGCTGTTATTTATTATGGCAGTGCTATTGCAAGTAGCTACAATTCCCATGATGTGCTCTCATACAGTATATTAACAGCTCATTCCCACAGCATTGTGTTGGATCTGGGTTTATGTGCCACTGACTGTCACCAACCATTGCCCTTGCTGGCAGGCTTTTGTCTAGATCTATATTGAGGGTTAACAGAGGGAGGTGCCTAGGTTGCATATTAATGAGGAGTAAGGGTGTTGGGGCCTATAGAAGGCCCAGTTATATACTGTAAACACTCATCTCCATGCCAATCCACCCATCCCACTAACATTTGATTTAGCCATCAACTCCTGGTTTGGAGTCCAGGTTCACAGTATTTTACTGAATGTGAAGTCAAGTAAAACCTCAACATGTCTCTCTGGATCTGTTTATTTTGAACCAGCATCGTCAAATGGTGACAACAATGGCTTGATTCGCTCTCCGCTAACGTCATCCCCAGATCCCACCGTTGGATTGGATCAACAACCGTGCTAACTGAAGCACACATAATCTTAGCAAACAGAAGTAATGGCCATATCTTAAACAATATTTAGTTCTGATAAATGCACAAATGTATTGGGGTTGACATTAGCAATGAGTAACGTTTTGATTGTAATCAACCAGATCACTAGTCACTCAGAAAAAAACGGTGTTGATGCAACAGGCACAAGGACACATAATGTACAGTATAGTATCTGTAAGCGCGTGTGTATCGTTTTGCTTGTTGGGGGAATCATTTTGTTGCATAAAAAAAAACAGCTCTGTCTTTCATATTCTGCCAAAATTGCCTGCACATGTCCTCAGACAAGCTAAGCATTAAGTATAGCAGAGTTGTGATTTACTGGAGACTGTGAGTCCAGTCACAGCCATAGAGCCTCCCCTAGGAAAACAAAAGAAAGAAACCTCACAGATTCTATGCTGTGGTTTACCCCCCAAATCCTCAGGGTTCTGGTGGCAAACTGATCCAAACCAGTCTTATTTTCCCCCCACATTCGAGGGACTTCTGTAAATTATACTTGAGTGTATTTTGATGCAAGACACTGAGTCAACCAAAAGGACAAGAAAAGACAATAAAAAGTAACAAAGAGGGCAAAATGGTGCTTAGCCCAGTACCAACCCTCTCATTATGAAGTCCCCTCTTCTCCCTCTGGCTTTTTCAGCTGAAACGCTCTGCTTCGCTCCCAGTCCCAACACAGCAACATTTAAATCACTTTACTCCTAACAGGAAGGCTTGGGCAAAGTCTCGTTCCTCTCCACTATATTTAGACGTCAGTGTTTATAAATTGCATCCCTTCACAAATGTGTTGACTCAAGCTCGGCCTTACTGGAGGCAGGCAGGCAGGCTGCCCAGCCGCCCTTTCTCTCTGTGCTCAGGCACTAATCAGGGGTCGCTGTGGATCAGGGGTCACTGTGGATCAGGGGTCACTGTGGCAGCAGTCTGCCAGCCGGGGGAGGACGGCAGGCTTGCAGCCGGCTGCATTCTCCCGGTCACAGAAGGCCAGTGTGGCTTAGATTCTTACACTTAAATGTCCCTTCTCTTTCTCTTTACAGCTACTGTATTCTGTTGAATTTTGCCACCAGAAAGATGGTGCAGTGTGGATGATAGTAGGCTATGTAGTCAATAGAACACTGGAGCCATTCTCTTCCCTTTAGGAAGATTTCACCAAGGATTTGGACTGTTGCCTCTTTCCCACCGTGATCCCCTAATTATCATTAATGACACAGGCAGAATGATACAAATCAAGGTACTTTCATCCATCAAAGATTTATGCTATTGGAAATGGGAATTAGTGGCCCTTTCCTTTGGCAATCATTATCTCTGATTATGTTTTCTGGATAATGTGAGAGAAACTGACAAACTGCTGTTGGCTCGAAGATGACATCTGGAACATTCTAAGCAGCGTTGCGGGTCCAATGAGCCCTATGATCATTTAGCAAGTCTTTAGCAGGGCCGGTGACAGAGGAGCTGCGAGACTGACTCCCAGTAGCATATGGCTTTGTAGTTAGGCAAGGAGTCACCCTCTCCTGGGCCTAACAGCAGTCATGCCACAAAGAGCCAATTACATGTACATTTAAAAGCCATTGAACTGAACAGGTCCAACAAGCACGGCTAGGTTTCCCAGTCTCAACCTCAGATGCCCTTGCATCTTCCTTCTCCGGGGTTTTTTCCATGGAAACTTCTGCCCCTGCCAGCCGGCCACACACTCAGTAACACCGGGTTATAAATGGACTAGCTATTTCCACCCAAATGGCACCTGGAGAGGAGATGCCATGCACTTCCTCTGACCTGATGTCAATCACATGCTTGAAGCCCTGGGTTAAGAGGGAGGCGCAGGGGTCACCACGGGCCATGGTCCTCTCTTCCATGACCTGAGCTGTGGAGGATCAGCATGAGGAGAGTCACTCAGGTGTTTTCTCCCTCCCATGGGTTCCTTATGATAAATAATGGGGAAGTGACGGCCGCTCTTCGACAGAGCAGACCCTTTGATCCTGCCTCTGTGGCAATAAAAGGCTTTGATGCTGCTTTAGCACTGTCCATGTTTCACATTGTCAGAATCCAAGCTAAGCTTTTCTGAATAGAGGTGTTGCCTTGATCCTACGTCTTAAAGGGACGTGGCCTCCTTGGCTACTGTTAGGTGAGAGTCAGTGGAAGTGCTTGGAGTCGGCCATGGTGCCATCCTGTCCTCCTATAGTTGTGCTAATGAGAACCTCCAATTTTGATCCAGTTGTATCTTTCCACAGGAAACCAAGCGACATAGGCCTACTAATATATTACACTATACAGTAACCATGGTATGCTGCTAATACTTACCACTTCAAAAGCGGGCTTACTCATTTAGTTTGTTTCTCATCTAGACAGTTAGACACAAAGGAATCAATGTCACCTCGTGATATTTGTCTCTAAAGAGATTAAACTGTTTTGTACTAGTAGACAAATGCAGAACAAGGAGGAATTCCACACAAACTTTATGGTGTGAGTATTCTGTAATGGAAGGACCACTATTTAAATAGCGGGGTCTGAGTTGAGTTATCTAAATCACCACTGCTACTGTAGCAGTAAAGGGCACTTACTCATCCCATCCTAAACCACCACAGCATCCTGAGGACAGATGCCGTCCTTCAGATGAGCTGGGTAATTGAGCAGTAAACAGGAATCCCTCCTAATAGGCAGATACATGCCATCAGCCTGTTTCTTTGATAAGAAGACGTGCTTCCAGTTGACAGGGTCTTGTCAAACAGCATCCTACCAGGAACTCCCTAATATACCTTTTAGAGGGAGGAGGTGATTGTAATACATGTTCTAATGAAGCAGACTGACCATAATAGACTCAAAGGGAAGTGTGTGTGTGTGTGTGTGCGTGCGTGCGTGCGTAAATTGGGGGGTCAATGAGGAGGAACTCAGGAGCTGGCTGCCACATCGTTAACCACTGTGGAGGAGAAACCCCTGCTGCCAGGGAGGTGTGAATAACCCCCATTCTCACCTTGGACCATCCCCAAGTGCCAAAGGCCTGCTGGGCAGCCACTTCACAGAGGCCTGGGAAAGATCCAGGCAGAAACAACACAGACAGAGGGACACCTGGAAGTAGGGAGGGACACAAGGTTACGCATACAGTGACTTCGACATCCATTGTTTTGGATTCCTTAGTTGTGGAACTGCCACGTCCGTTTGGGACATTACAACAACAGAGAAGTTACTGCAAACAACAAACACAGTTTGTTTCCCCTCGGACACCATTTAAATTTTCTTTACCACGCTGCTCACTTCCGTTTGGACTCTCCTCAACACCATTTCGTCAACAAAATAATAACAGAGGGACTGGGTAGAACAGTGGTGCTGGTTCCCTTAATGCAGATTCCATCTTTAAGGCCTTGGTGTTTATATTTTAACTTGTGCTTTACCAAGTAGGGAACAACATGATTCAGGTTTCTGACCCAGATTACAGATGAAGTGGTTTAGTAGAGGGTTCTCCAAGAAGAGGGCTGTCGGAAGAGCACACCTGTCGGTTTAGAAGCAATCCTTTCTTTCTTTAGATTACTATTGCATAGTGTATATGAGAACCATATAGAATACCAGTCAAAAGTTTGGACAAACCTACTCATTCAAGGGTTTTTCTTTATTTTTAATATTTTCTACATTGTAGAATAATAGTGAAGACATCAACACTATGAAATAACACATATGGAATCATGAAGTAACCAAAAGTGTTAAACAAATCAAAATATATTTTATATTTGAGATTCTTCAAAGTAGCCACCCTTTGCCTTGATGACAGCTTTGCACTTTCTTGGCATTATCTCAACCTGCCTCATAAGGAAGTCACCTGGAATGCATTTCAATTAACCTTGTAAAAAGTTAAAAGTGGCATTTGTGGTTTACAGAAGATAGCCCTACTTGGTAAAAGACCATGTCCATATTATGGCAAGAACAGCTCAAATAAGCAAAAAGGAACAACAGTCCATCATTACTTTAAGACATGAAGGTCATTCAATCCGGAACATTTCAAGAAATTTGAAAGTTTCTTCAAGTGCAGTCGCAAAAACCATCAAGCGCTTTGATAAAACTGGCTCTCACGAGGACAGCCACAGGAAAGGAAGACCAAGAGTTGCCTCTGCTGCAGAGGATAAGTTCATTAGAGATTTTTTTTACCCTCTATTTAACTAGGGAAGTCAGTTAAGAACAAATTCTTACAATGACAGCCTAGGAACAGTGGGTTACCTGCATTGTTCAGAAGCAGAATGACAGATTTTTACCTTGTCAGCTCGGGGATTCGATCTAGCAACCTTTTAGTTACTGGCCCAACACTCTAACCACTAAGCTACCGGCCTCCAAGTTACCAGTCTCAGAAATTGCAGCCCTAATAAATGCTTCACAGAGTTCAAGTAACAGACACATCTCAACATCAACTGTTCAGAGGAGACTGCGTGAATCAGGCCTTTATGGTCGAATTGCTGCAAAGAAACCTCTACTAAAGGACACCAATAATAAGAAGAGACTTGCTGGGGCCAAGAAACACAAGCAATGGACATCATCTGATGAGTCCAAATTTGACATTTTTGGTTCCAACCGCTGTCTTTGTGAGACGCAGAGTAGGTGAACGGATGATCTCTGCATATGTGGTTCCCACCATGAAGCATGGAGGAGGAGGTGTAATGGTGTGGGGATGCTTTGCTGGTGATTTATTTAGAATTCAAGGCACACTTAACCAGTATGGCTACCACAGCATTCTGCAGCGATACGCCATCCCTTCTGGTTTGCGGTTAGGGAATATAATTTATTTTCCAACAGGACAATGACCCAACAAACCTTCAGGCTGTGTAAGGGCTATTTGACCAAGATGGAGAGTGATGGAGTGCTGCATCAGATGACCTGGCCTCCACAATCACCTGACCTCAAACCAATTGAGATTGTTTGGGATGAGTTGGACCGCAGATAGAAGAAAAAGCAGCCAACAAGTACTCAGCATATGTGGGAACTCCTTAATGACTGTTGGAAAAACATTCCAGGTGAAGCTGGTTGAGAGAATGCCAAGAGTGTGCAAAGCTGTTATCATGGCAAAGGGTGGCTACTTTGAAGAATCTCGAAAATAAAATATATTTGGATTTGTTTAACTCTTTTTTGGTTACTACATGATTCAATATGTGTTATTTCATAGTGTTGATGTCTTCATTATTATTCTACAATGTAGAAAATAGTACAAATAAAGAAAAACCCTTGAATGAGTAGTTGTGCCCTAACTTTTGACTGGTACTGTACATAGATCTTTATAAATGGTTCTAGTTGCTACAGGATTGCAAGTTGAAGAGAGACAAAGACCAAGAGATTCAAACAAATTCATTACATCATTCCAGTACACACAATGTTCTATTTCCAAACGTGTGACAGTGTCATACACCAGTTTCCTTTACTAGATAAAATGTCAATGATAGGGTATCTCATCCTGTCAAAGTGAAAGGGAGTGTCTGTGTGTCTCAGTAGCCACCCTGAGGTTTGTCAAGGGAAGCTGGAGCCACGCACCTATCTCTGATCACTTGATTGAGTGCTGTTTTTAGAAACTCTGCATCCTGCTCCATGTCCCCCCACCTTTTCCTATTACTGATACCTTTGTCATTCATTCTGTTCCAGGGAGGTTAAGTGCGGGGGATGTTAGGCTTATGATGAGCTACGTATGATAACACAGTTGCAACTGATTCTGAGGAGAGAATCAACACTCTCACTCCTAATGAAGCCCTGTGTGTTTCGCAGGGTTCTGGTTCACTGTGTTGGGGCTCATTACACTCATAATGGCAAGGATGTAAAGTGGAAATCTTTCCAACAGGGAGGGATGGCTATGCTGTTTAAATACAGGGTCTTGGTGTATGGCATTTCTCAAAATACAGAAAATGAATTGTGTCATCTGAAATATGTGATGACAATTCTCATTTGTCAAGTTTTATACATGCTGGAACATTAATGTGCTATCCTTTTTTCTGGTAAATCAATTAAAACGTATCTGTCATTATCCACTAAACATATCATTCCATTAAGTCATTACATTTTTGCGTATGCAAGCAGCAGATTTTCCCAGTTCTCTCTGAGCTTTGGTTTAATTTCTTGAGTCCCTACTTTGGTTGTTAGTGACCCAGCATTCTGCAACAAAATACAGCATTCTAACGTAATAAAGTGTACATCTGTTTCTTTAGTTTTTCTGTAATTCATGAACTATTTAGAATTCTCTTGATTTGTTTCATGAAAAGAGAAGCTGCATTTGGGATCTGATTTAATTATATCTCTTTCCCACAAGCTGTTGTCTCCCTGTACATTTTGCCCCCCTCTCCTTCCCTTTGGAGCTGTCTGTGGGAAAAGCCATCCAGCTAGCAGGGTAGAGAAAGCATTGAAATTGGTAATTCAATTCCACTGTATTGCAATGAGCAGAGAGAGAGGGAGACACGGAGGAAGAGGAAGACAGAGAGAGGCGGGAGAGAGAGGGAGTGGCGAAGGGGGGAGAGAGAGAGGCGGGGGAGAGAGAGAAGAGAGAGAGAGAGATGCAATATTGGTATATTATATGACACCTTGTTGACTGCAGTAGTCTGAAGAATGATGATGATCTTATGTCCAAACAATCAATACATTACATTACACTTCACTATAAAACTCGCAAAGATCTTTTATTTTACCGAACAGGAATGAGTAAGTCAGCAGCACAAGAGAATGGCGATGGGCCATGTTGCAGCATGGCTCTACTTGTGCAGTTGCTGAGACGAGGTAACTGGGCCCTGTCAACAGTAACGCTCCCCTGTCCCTAAGTGTAGAAGAGCCCTGATAACAGCCAGCATGTGGGTGAGAGGTGCTGTTAGAGCAGACAGGGCTGAGCTCCAGCCTCACGCCACCGGGGTGTTACCTCTCCCCCCTAACCTTCCCCTCCCTCTGCCCCCACTGCTATCTCCTGTGCCTCTTTAATGAACCCAAGTGTCAAAACAGGGATGATGAATAGAAAGTGCCCATGTACAGATGCAGTGTGATAAGTAGGGAGGAGCAATGGTGTGTGTGTGTTTGTGTGTGTGTGTTTGTGTGTGTGTGTTTGTATGTGTGGAGGACAGAGACTTGAGAGGAGGTGTGCAGATCAAAGGTGGTTCTGCTTATGGAGTTTGATTAAACTGTGGACCTGTAATACGGACCCACTAAGTCCTTTACCATCCCACAACAACAATGGGCTTCCTGAAGCTTTGGAGGAATGCCACAAATAACTGTCTCCAATCAGTCAGTCTGCCACAGCATGGCATGTATGGGAGCCTACAGGTCTACCTGAACCATTGTAACCAGAGTCTATACTTTGAAACAATCATGGTGAGGGAGTGGGATTACTAGAATGGTGCCTGTGAGGTACTGTAGTAAATATGTGTGGTTTGTTGCAAAGCTGAGTAAAATCTCCTAATAAACTAAGAACAGAAATATACTGTAGTATACTATGACCCCAGCCTCACGCTATTCCATAGGCTGGGGTCATAGTAACTAAAGGCTGCTTGTCCATGCCTCTTGGTCCTAGGCTTCGGGATAGTTAAAAGGCCAGTGCCAGAGTACCTGAGGACCTACTGGGTACATAATTAAAAAGCATGTCTGACATGTATTGGGGAGCACAATTGTGGATTGATTTCAAAACCAATAGAAGAATCTTACAATTTATTCTAAAACTCACAGGCAGCCAGTGCAGAGACTTTAAAACCAATGTAATGTGCTCTCCGTCTGGTCTTGGTCAGTACCCGTGCTGCAGCATTCTGTATGTTTTGCAGTTGACCAGTGGTTTTCTTGGGTAGACCAAACAGGGGAGCATTACAGTAGTCAAGCCTGCTTATAATAAAAGCATGTATGAGTCTCTCTGTATCAGCCTTAGAGAGAAACGGCTGCACCTTAGCAAGGTTCCTCAGGTGGTAAAAAGCTATTTTGGTCAAATTCCTAATGTGTGTTTTGAAACTGAGTTAAGAATCTAAAATGACAGCTAGGTTTTTTACCTTGTGTTTTATCTTTATAGCCCGTGAATTAAAATGTGCGGTTCTCTCTCTGTGCTTTGGCTCCAGCAATAAGTACCTCAGTCTTATCTTGATTTAGCTGGAAGAAGTTGTGAGCCATCCAAGTATTTAAATCATCAATACAGTCTAACCATTTATCCGTGGAGCTAAAATCCTCTTGTGACACAGAAATGTAAAGTTGTGTGTCATCTGTGTAGCAGGGAAAATCAATCCTGTGCTTTCTGATAATGCTGCCAAGGGGTAACATATATAAACTGAACGGTAATGGACCCAAAATCAAACCTTGTGGAAAGCCACGTCATATCAATTTTCTTTGAGTTATGTTCCTCAAGGGTGACAAAAAAATAGACTGGTTAAATAGGTCCTAAACCAATTTAGAACTGGCCCGGAGAAGCCAACCCACCTCTCCAGTCTGTCTAGAAGGACATCAGAGTCAACCGTGTCGAATGCAGCACATACATCCAAGAATACAAGGACAGAGAGCTTCTAGGCATCTGTGTTTTATTTTAATACAGTTGCCACTTAAATCATTTAGCTGTTTAAAAAACAATGTCTCCAGAATTTTACTTACAGTTTTTCTCAATTGTTTACACACAAATACTGGTACTTGAGACACAATGACCACAACATGTAACTCATGCACCAACCCCCTGAACCAATTCTGCTAAACTACAAGCACAATTCCTGCTTTACACTGAAATTGCAGTTCTAAAACACACTTTTTTCAAAACACTACACACAATTCTTTGCATTTGGCACAATTTTCATGCAGAAAATCTCTTTTTTTCACAATGAACACACTGCCATTCAAATATGCACACTGACTCATCACATGGGCAAACACCCGTCACACAGTTTTACAATTAGCAATCAGAGCTTTAGCATAAAAGGGCAACAGGTGAGCTCTTCTGTTTTGGAGCAATGGATGCCAACATTGGAAACAGAGGCAGAGGAGTGAGAGTAAGAGGAGGAGGACGGGGAGGACGAGGAAGGCCAAGGACCGTAATCTCTGATGGGATCCGAGCCACTTTGGTTGATCATGTGGTCTAACAATGAGGGAGGCTGGGCAAAGAGTACAGCCAAATTTGAGCAGGTACACTGTAGCATCCGGACATTCCGAAATGAGAATAGGTAAGAAATCTACTCTCACTAGACAATTGCAGAACTGCATATCAATACAGTACTCAATGAGTACAGTAGTACAGTATTGCCTGTGGACTGTTCTGTAGGACTGTAAAAATAAAGTATGTTTCAAGTATTTGGGAAATGTATTCCTACTTTGTATTTACAGTATTTGACTATTTGTTTGGCAGAACTGAAAGATTACCAACACAAGGTGGTCGGGAATGTGTTCTGTCTCCTGAACAGGAAACTGAAATCATGAACATGGTCCTAGAAAATAACGCCATAACATTACGGCAAATACAAAGAAAAATAATAGAAAACAATGAGATATTTCAAAATATTGATAGGGTAAGCTTATCAACACTGGACCGTGTCTTGCACAGAAATAATCTCAGGATGAAGCAGGTCTACAGGGTGCCATTTGAACGCAATTCAGAAAGAGTCAAAGAATTGCGATATAACTATGTGCAAGTGAGTCCTATACAATCCCACAATTGATGCATACTCTCAACACTGTATAAATTATACATATTTCGGTATTGTAATCATAATGATTGTGCTTCACAATAGTGACCACTCCATGTCTATTTCTGATATTGTCATGTGTGTTTCAGAGAGTCCTTGAGCTAGAGGTGGCTGCAGTGGAGCACCAGTTCATCTTCATTGATGAGGTTGGATTCAACCTCACAAAAATATGAAAGAGGGGAAGGAATATCATTGGCCAGCGTGTTCAAGTCCCTGGCCAGCGCGGAGGGAACATCACAATGTGTGCAGCGATTACCCACCACGGCGTCATCCATCACCATGCTACCCTTGGCCCCTACAACACCGCCCATCTGATCACATTCCTGGACACCCTACACAACACACTCATTCCACCAGATCAGGTAGATGGCCCAGAGCAGCTCAGGTACGTTGTCATTTGGGACAAGGTAAGTTTCCACAGGGCTGCTCTGGTTCGTAACTGGTTCACTGCCCACCCACGCTTTGTAGTTGTTTATCTCCCTCCATATTCTCCATTCCTACATCCTATTGAGGAATTATTTTCTGCCTGGAGATGGAAAGTGTATGACCGAAATCCACAAACGCGTATACCTCTTCTCCAAGCTATGGAAGACGCATGTGAAGATGTAGCAACTGATGCTTTTCATGGCTGGAATCGCCATGCTAGGCGATATTTCCCCCGCTGCTTGGCCAGGGAAAACATTGCTTGTGATGTGGATGAGGTGCTGTGGCCAGACCGCAACAGAAGAGAGGATGCAGCATATTTTTTTTATTAAAAAAAAAAAAAAAAAAAAAATATTACTTTTTATTTTTTTTACTGTATACATTAAATTATTCTGTTTTGTATGTAGACCACTGTATGTGCAACTTTGTTGGTTGGGAATGGGATGTACACTGTGTACATTGTTTTTGTGGGAAAAATTAAATATATTTGTTACTGTGTATTTGTGTGTTCTGAGTATAAAAACAATATTCTCAAATATTTTACAACACACTTATGTATGTACTGTCTGTAGTAATGGCAACACTGAACCAAAAAAATGCCTAAGTCATTATGATGAATGGAGAAGAAGTGTTTTCCATTCATCAGTGTCTTACATTGAGCACATCAGTGTTCAACTGGTTCTTATAAATGTCTATTCATATGATGGTTTGTGTGTGTCATTTGAAAACAAAATACCATTTTGATAAGAAATAACATTGTTTTGAATGTAAAGTTTCATTTTGCTGGAGAATTGAGGGGTTTTGCCCATTGTGTTTTTTGATTTGTGTGTAGAGTTCTGAGAATGAGGCATGCTTTCAGAAAATGTGTGTAAACAATCAAGAAAAACTGTAAGAATGGAAGGTTGGAGATGCTGAAGAATCTAGATTACTTTTCTTCAGAAGGGGTTTCACCATAGCAGGTTAGTGCAGTGGTAAAAGTAACTGAACAGGGAGTGATTAACATTAGCTTGCACTTCAAGTTTTTATTGTCACGCAAACAAGTACAGTGAAATGCCTTTCTTGCTTGCT